>NC_079189.1:2253086-2589336 GCF_029499605.1 Hyla sarda | reverse complement strand
CATTACTGTATAATGTCCCAGCAGTGTCACCTCTCGTCATCACCAGACCCCTCCATTACTGTATAATGTCCCAGCAGTGTCACCTCTCCAGTCATCACCAGACCCCTCCATTACTGTATAATGTCCCAGCAGTGTCACCTCTCTAATCATCACCAGACCCCTCCATTACTGTACAATGTTCCAGCAGTGTCACCTCTCCAGTCATCACCAGACCCCTCCATTACTGTATAATGTCCCAGCAGTGTCACCTCTCTAATCATCACCAGACCCCTCCATTACTGTATAATGTCCCAACGGTGTCACCTCTCCAGTCATCACCAGACCCCTCCATTACTGTATAATGTCCCAGCAGTGTCACCTCTCCAGTCATCACCAGACCCCTCCATTACTGTACAATTTCCCAGCAGTGTCACCTCTCTAATCATCACCAGACCCCTCCATTACTGTATAATGTCCCAGCAGTGTCACCTCTCCAGTCATCACCAGACCCCTCCATTACCGTATAATGTCCCAGCAGTGTCACCTCTCCAGTCATCACCAGACCCCTCCATTACTGTATAATGTCCCAGCAGTGTCACCTCTCCAGTCATCACCAGACCCCTCCATTACTGTACAATTTCCCAGCAGTGTCACCTCTCTAATCATCACCAGACCCCTCCATTACTGTATAATGTCCCAGCAGTGTCACCTCTCCAATCATCACCAGACCCCTCCATTACTGTATAATGTCCCAGCAGTGTCACCTCTCCAGTCATCACCAGACCCCTCCATTACTGTATAATGTCCCAGCAGTGTCACATCTCTAATCATCACCAGACCCCTCCATTACTGTATAATGTCCCAGCAGTGTCACCTATCTAATCATCACCAGACCCCTCCATTTCTGTATAATGTCCCAGCAGTGTCACCTATCTAATCATCACCAGACCCCTCCATTACTGTATAATGTCCCAGCAGTGTCACCTCTCCAGTCATCACCAGACCCCTCCATTACTGTATAATGTCCCAGCAGTGTCACCTATCTAATCATCACCAGACCCCTCCATTACTGTATAATGTCCCAGCAGGGTCACCTCTCCAGTCAGCAGTTCAGTGATCCTGTGGATGAGTTTTAGGATCTTCTCCTCATGTATCGGTGAGAGAAGTGGAGGCTCCGTGATGGGGCCCCGGGCCCTCTTCCGTCCTCCTGACTCATGGAGATGGCTGCTGGGGGCCACACACTCCCCCCATGTCTTCTTCACTTTGGTGTAATCCTGTGTATGGAGAGAGACAATGAGGGGACTGACCCCAGTATTCCTCCCCCACTACAAAGAGGAGATTGTGCCCCCTGTATAGAGCTCTAGTGAGCACATCTGGAATACTGGGGTCAGTTCTGGAGACCTCACCTACAAAGAGACATCCAGAACATAGAACGACTCCAAAGATGGGGACAACAATGGTGGAAATGTAGATGGGGGACAACAATGGTGGAAATGTAGATGGAGACAACAATGGTGGAAATGTAGATGGGGACAACAATGGTGGAAATGTAGATGGGGGACAACAATGGTGGAAATGTAGATGGGGACAACAATGGTGGAAATGTAGATGGGGACAACAATGGTGGAAATGTAGATGGGTCACCTCACCTCTCCGGTCAGCAGGTGGAGGATCTCCAAGGTGAAGTGTAATATTCTCTTAGTCATCTCATTCCTGTCCTTGTCCATCCTTGGGGGTCATTCAGGAGACAACTGGGTCAACTGGAGGGGAAGAGGAGGAGCCTGAATCACAGAACCAGCGACACAATGTAACAAACCTCCTCCTCATGTAATCTCCTTACTACTGGGGTGACACAGTGTAACAAACCTCCTCCTCATGTAATCTCCTTACTACTGGGGTGACACACTGTAATAAACCTCCTCCTCATGTAATCTCTTTACTACTGGGGTGACACACTGTAACAAACCTCCTCATGTAATCTCCTTACTACTGGGTGACACACTGTAACAAACCTCCTCCTCATGTAATCTCCTTACTACTGGGGTGACACACTGTAACAAACCTGCTCCTCATGTAATCTCCTTACTACTGGGTGACACACTGTAACAAACCTCCTCCTCATGTAATCTCCTTACTACTGGGGTGACAAACTGTAACAAACCTCCTCCTCATGTAATCTCCTTACTACTGGGGTGACACACTGTAACAAACCTCCTCCTCATATAATCTCCTTACTACTAGGGTGACACACTGTAACAAACCTGCTCCTCATGTAATCTCCTTACTACAGGGGTGACACACTGTTACAAACCTCCTCCTCATGTAATCTTCATACTACTGGTGTGACACACTGTAACAAACCTCCTCCTCATGTAATCTCCTTACTACTGGGGTGACACACTGTAACAAACCTCCTCCTCATGTAATCTCCTTACTACTAGGGTGACACACTGTAACAAACCTGCTTCTCATGTAATCTCCTTACTACAGGGGTGACACACTGTAACAAACCTCCTCATGTAATCTTCATACTACTGGGGTGACACACTGTAACAAACCCCCTCCTCATGTAATCTCCTTACTACTGGGATGACACACTGTAACAAACCTCCTCCTCATGTAATCTCCTTACTACTGGGGTGACACACTGTAACAATCCTCCTCCACATGTAATCTCCTTACTATTGGGGTGACACACTGTAACAAACCTCCTCCTCATGTAATCTCCTTACTACTGGGGTGACACACTGTAACAAACCTCCTCCTCATGTAATCTCCTTACTACTGGGGTGACACACTGTAACAAACCTCCTCCTCATGTAATCTCCTTACTACTGGGGTGACACACTGTAACAAACCTCCTCCACATGTAATCTCCTTACTACTGGGGTGACACACTGTAACAAACCTCCTCCTCATGTAATCTCCTTACTACTGGGGTGACACACTGTAACAAACCTCCTCCTCATGTAATCTTCATACTACTGGGGTGACACACTGTAACAAACCTCCTCCTCATGTAATCTCCTTACTACTGGGGTGACACACTGTAACAAACCTCCTCCTCATGTAATCTTCATACTACTGGGGTGACACACTGTAACAAACCTCCTCCTCCTCATGTAATCTTCATACTACTGGGGTGACACACTGTAACAAACCTCCTCCTCCTCATGTAATCTCCTTACTACTGGGGTGACACACTGTAACAAACCTCCTCCTCATGTAATCTTCATACTACTGGGGTGACACACTGTAACAAACCTCCTCATGTAATCTTCATACTACTGGGGTGACACACTGTAACAAACCTCCTCCTCATATAATCTTCTTTCCACGATGTGCTCGATCAGGACCTGCTCTGTATCTGCTGGATGCTGGAGGCGTAGGACCTGTGATGATGTCACAATCATGTGACCAGTACACGAGGGGGCGGGGCTCAGTAGGATAGAGGAGATTGTGGATGAAGGACCTGTGAGGATGGTCATGTGACAGTAGTAGGCGGGGCTCAGCAGTTGTAGAGGACATGTGACCAGAAGGGGAGGAGCTCAGTGAAGAGGAGACGTGGTGTGAGGTGAGTTTCTATGCAGAGGGTTTGTTACATTGTGTTGTTCCTCTCTTGTTCCTCCTGTCACAATGTAATAGTTCACACTGGTTCTTCCTGTAATAAATAAAGAGATATAATAACGGTGAAGATACAAATGAGAAGAAGACGGACACAACAGGAGGCTCCGCCCAGAACACCCCGCCCCCTCTCCTCTCCCTCATTCCTATTGGTGGAGTAGTCGCCATGGTTACCTCTTCCTTCTAGTGTCCGTACTATGGAGCCATCAGTGATCAGTATTAGGGTCCTGATCCCGGTATTGGCCCCGATACCTAATCCTATAGCTACAGTCCGGAGCCCATCAGCCGGTAATACTGGAGGAGAGGACGGGCCCATCAGTACTAGGGCCACTCCATTAGGGGCCACCCAGCTTTATATAGTGCCCGCCACCCAGCTTTATATACTGCCCGCCACCCAGCTTTATATAGTGCCCGCCACCCAGCTTTATATAGTGCCCGCCACCCAGCTTTATATACTGCCCGCCACCCAGCTTTATATACTGCCCGCCACCCAGCTTCATATACTGCCCGCCACCCAGCTTTATATACTGGAGGAGAGGACGGCCCCATCAGTACTAGGGCCACTCCATTAGGGGCCACCCAGCTTTATATACTGCCCGCCACCCAGCTTTATATACTGGAGGAGAGGACGGGCCCCATCAGTACTAGGGCCACTCCATTAGGGGCCACCCAGCTTTATATATTGGAGGAGAGGACGGGCCCCATCAGTACTAGGGACACTCCATTAGGGGCCACCCAGCTTTATATAGTGCCCGCCACCCAGCTTTATATAGTGCCCGCCACCCAGCTTTATATAGTGCCCGCCACCCAGCTTTATATAGTGCCCGCCACCCAGCTTTATATACTGGAGGAGAGGACGGGCCCCATCAGTACTAGGGCCACTCCATTACGGGCCACCCAGCTTTATATAGTGCCCGCCACCCAGCTTTATACTAGGGCCACTCCATTAGGGGCCACCCAGCTTTATATAGTGCCCGCCACACAGCTTTATATACTGGAGGAGAGGACGGGCCCCATCAGTACTAGGGCCACTCCATTAGGGGCCACCCAGCTTTATATAGTGCCCGCCACCCAGCTTTATATACTGCCCGCCACCCAGCTTTATATACTGCCCGCCTCCCAGCTTTATATACTGCCCGCCACCCAGCTTTATATACTGCCCGCCACCCAGCTTTATATACCGCCGCCACCCAGCTTTATATACTGCCCGCCACCCAGCTTTATATACTGCCCGCCACCCAGCTTTATATACTGCCCGCCACCCAGCTTTATATAATGCCCGCCACCCAGCTTTATATAATGCCCGCCACCCAGCTTTATATAGTGCCCGCCACCCAGCTTTATATACTGCCCGCCACCCAGCTTTATATACTGCCCGCCACCCAGCTTTATATACTGGAGGAGAGGACGGGCCCCATCAGTACTAGGGCCACTCCATTAGGGGCCACCCAGCTTTATATACTGCCCGCCACCCAGCTTTATATACTGCCCGCCACCCAGCTTTATATACTGCCTGCCACCCAGCTTTATATACTGCCTGCCACCCAGCTTTATATACTGCCTGCCACCCAGCTTTATATATTGCCTGCCACCCAGCTTTATATACCGCCCGCCACCCAGCTTTATATACTGCCCGCCACCCAGCTTTATATACCGCCCGCCACCCAGCTTTATATACTGGAGGAGAGGACGGACCCATCAGTACTAGGGCCACTCCATTAGGGGCCACCCAGCTTTATATAGTGCCCGCCACCCAGCTTTATATACTGGAGGAGAGGACGGGCCCCATCAGTACTAGGGCCACTCCATTAGGGGCCACCCAGCTTTATATACCGCCCGCCACCCAGCTTTATATACTGTCCGCCACCCAGCTTTATATACCGCCCGCCACCCAGCTTTATATACTGCCCGCCACCCAGCTTTATATACCGCCCGCCACCCAGCTTTATATAGTGCCCGCCACCCAGCTTTATATACCGCCCGCCACCCAGCTTTATATACTGCCCGCCACTCAGCTTTATATACTGCCCGCCACCCAGCTTTATATACTGCCCGCCACCCAGCTTTATATACTGCCCGCCACCCAGCTTTATATACTGCCCGCCACCCAGCTTTATATACTGCCCGCCACCCAGCTTTATATACTGCCCGCCACCCAGCTTTATATACTGCCTGCCACCCAGCTTTATATACTGCCCGCCACCCAGCTTTATATACTGCCTGCCACCCAGCTTTATATACTGCCTGCCACCCAGCTTTATATACTGCCTGCCACCCAGCTTTATATACTGCCTGCCACCCAGCTTTATATATTGCCTGCCCCATCTACATTTCCACCATTGTTGTCCCCCATCTACATTTCCACCATTGTTGTCCCCATCTACATTTCCACCATTGTTGTCCCCATCTACATTTCCACCATTGTTGTCCCCCCCATCTACATTTCCACCATTGTTGTCCCCCATCTACATTTCCACCATTGTTGTCCCCATCTACATTTCCACCATTGTTGTCCCCATCTACATTTCCACCATTGTTGTCCCCCCCATCTACATTTCCACCATTGTTGTCCCCATCTACATTTCCACCATTGTTGTCCCCATCTACATTTCCACCATTGTTGTCTCCATCTACATTTCCACCATTGTTGTCCCCATCTACATTTCCATCATTGTTGTCCCCATCTACATTTCCACCATTGTTGTCCCCCATCTACATTTCCACCATTGTTGTCCCCCCATCTACATTTCCACCATTGTTGTCCCCATCTACATTTCCACCATTGTTGTCTCCATCTACATTTCCACCATTGTTGTCCCCATCTTTATATACTGCCACCCAGCTTTATATACTGGAGGAGAGGACGGCCCCATCAGTACTAGGGCCACTCCATTAGGGGCCACCCAGCTTTATATACTGCCCGCCACCCAGCTTTATATACTGGAGGAGAGGACGGGCCCCATCAGTACTAGGGACACTCCATTAGGGGCCACCCAGCTTTATATAGTGCCCGCCACCCAGCTTTATATAGTGCCCGCCACCCAGCTTTATATAGTGCCCGCCACCCAGCTTTATATAGTGCCCGCCACCCAGCTTTATATACTGGAGGAGAGGACGGGCCCCATCAGTACTAGGGCCACTCCATTAGGGGCCACCCAGCTTTATATATTGGAGGAGAGGACGGGCCCCATCAGTACTAGGGACACTCCATTACGGGCCACCCAGCTTTATATAGTGCCCGCCACCCAGCTTTATATACTGCCCGCCACCCAGCTTTATATACTGGAGGAGAGGACGGACCCATCAGTACTAGGGCCACTCCATTAGGGGCCACCCAGCTTTATATAGTGCCCGCCACACAGCTTTATATACTGGAGGAGAGGACGGGCCCCATCAGTACTAGGGCCACTCCATTAGGGGCCACCCAGCTTTATATAGTGCCCGCCACCCAGCTTTATATACTGCCCGCCACCCAGCTTTATATACTGCCCGCCTCCCAGCTTTATATACTGCCCGCCACCCAGCTTTATATACTGCCCGCCACCCAGCTTTATATACCGCTGCCACCCAGCTTTATATAGTGCCCGCCACCCAGCTTTATATACCGCCCGCCACCCAGCTTTATATACTGCCCGCCACCCAGCTTTATATAATGCCCGCCACCCAGCTTTATATAATGCCCGCCACCCAGCTTTATATAGTGCCCGCCACCCAGCTTTATATACTGCCCGCCACCCAGCTTTATATACCGCCCGCCACCCAGCTTTATATACTGGAGGAGAGGACGGGCCCCATCAGTACTAGGGCCACTCCATTAGGGGCCACCCAGCTTTATATACTGCCCGCCACCCAGCTTTATATACTGCCCGCCACCCAGCTTTATATACTGCCTGCCACCCAGCTTTATATACTGCCTGCCACCCAGCTTTATATACTGCCTGCCACCCAGCTTTATATATTGCCTGCCACCCAGCTTTATATACCGCCCGCCACCCAGCTTTATATACTGCCCGCCACCCAGCTTTATATACCGCCCGCCACCCAGCTTTATATACTGGAGGAGAGGACGGACCCATCAGTACTAGGGCCACTCCATTAGGGGCCACCCAGCTTTATATAGTGCCCGCCACCCAGCTTTATATACTGGAGGAGAGGACGGGCCCCATCAGTACTAGGGCCACTCCATTAGGGGCCACCCAGCTTTATATACCGCCCGCCACCCAGCTTTATATACTGTCCGCCACCCAGCTTTATATACCGCCCGCCACCCAGCTTTATATACTGCCCGCCACCCAGCTTTATATACCGCCCGCCACCCAGCTTTATATAGTGCCCGCCACCCAGCTTTATATACCGCCCGCCACCCAGCTTTATATACTGCCCGCCACTCAGCTTTATATACTGCCCGCCACCCAGCTTTATATACTGCCCGCCACCCAGCTTTATATACTGCCCGCCACCCAGCTTTATATACTGCCCGCCACCCAGCTTTATATACTGCCCGCCACCCAGCTTTATATACTGCCCGCCACCCAGCTTTATATACTGCCTGCCACCCAGCTTTATATACTGCCCGCCACCCAGCTTTATATACTGCCTGCCACCCAGCTTTATATACTGCCTGCCACCCAGCTTTATATACTGCCTGCCACCCAGCTTTATATACTGCCTGCCACCCAGCTTTATATATTGCCTGCCCCATCTACATTTCCACCATTGTTGTCCCCATCTACATTTCCACCATTGTTGTCTCCATCTACATTTCCACCATTGTTGTCCCCCCCCATCTACATTTCCACCATTGTTGTCCTCATCTACATTTCCACCATTGTTGTCCCCATCTACATTTCCACCATTGTTGTCCCCATCTACATTTCCACCATTGTTGTCCCCCATCTACATTTCCACCATTGTTGTCCCCCCATCTACATTTCCACCATTGTTGTCTTCGTCTACATTTCCACCATTGTTGTCTTCGTCTACATTTCCACCATTGTTGTCCCCATCTACATTTCCACCATTGTTGTCCTCATCTACATTTCCACCATTGTTGTCCCCATCTACATTTCCACCATTGTTGTCCTCATCTACATTTCCACCATTGTTGTCCCCATCTACATTTCCACCATTGTTGTCTTCGTCTACATTTCCACCATTGTTGTCCCCCATCTACATTTCCACCATTGTTGTCCCCCCATCTACATTTCCACCATTGTTGTCCCCATCTACATTTCCACCATTGTTGTACCATCTACATTTCCACCATTGTTATCCCCATCTACATTTCCACCATTGTTGTCCCCCATCTACATTTCCACCATTGTTGTCCCCCCATCTACATTTCCACCATTGTTGTCCCCCCCATCTACATTTCCACCATTGTTGTCCCCATCTACATTTCCGCCATTGTTGTCCCCATCTTTGGCGCCGCTCTATGTTATCGATGTCTTTTTGTAGGTGAGGTCTCCAGAACTGACCCCATTAGGACATCGCTGTCTATTATTCAGTGGAGGAGTTGGAGGACACAAGGATCTGTACCGGGACACCATGATGGAGGATCACCGGCCCCTCACATCACAAGGTAAGAAGAGACATATATATAGATATCACTCTCACTACCTAGTAACATAGAAATCTATCCAGCACTGATGTATTCATTCCCTGTGTGTTCCCTACAGATGAAGTCATTGATAGAAATCCACCCGAGAGGTGTCCCTGTCCTCTGTATTCCCAGGACTGTCCAGAGGGAAATGTCCCAGAGAACCATCAGGTAGATGAGGCTGATCTTATATCTCTATAGGGGGGTCCTTATAGTCTCCCCATAATATGACCAGAAAGGGAGCGAACTAAAGTTTTTTTTTTTAACTTTTTTTCTTTTTTGTTCAGATTAAAAATCAGATGAATATTAAGGTTGAGGTTAAAGATGAACCAGAAGAGGAGACGGATTGTTGGTCCGATCACCCGTGTATGAGGGAAGTAAAGGCAGAAATTCCAGGAGGTGTTACCCCAGGTATGTAATAATTCCAGGAGGTGTTACCCCAGGTATGTAATAATTCCAGGAGGTGTTACCCCAGGTATGTAATAATTCCAGAAGGTGTTACCCCAGGTATGTAATAATTCCAGGAGGTGTTACCCCAGGTATGTAATAATTCCAGGAGGTGTTGCCCCAGGTATGTAATAATTCCAGGAGGTGTTGCCCCAGGTATGTAATAATTCCAGGAGGTGTTGCCCCAGGTATGTAATAATTCCAGGAGGTGTTACCCCAGGTATGTAATAATTCCAGGAGGTGTTACCCCAGGTATGTAATAATTCCAGGAGGTGTTACCCCAGGTATGTAATAATTCCAGGAGGTGTTACCCCAGGTATGTAATAATTTCAGGAGGTGTTACCCCAGGTATGTAATAATTCCAGAAGGTGTTACCCCAGGTATGTAATAATTCCAGGAGGTGTTACCCCAGGTATGTAATAATTCCAGGAGGTGTTGCCCCAGGTATGTAATAATTCCAGGAGGTGTTGCCCCAGGTATGTAATAATTCCAGGAGGTGTTGCCCCAGGTATGTAATAATTCCAGGAGGTGTTACCCCAGGTATGTAATAATTCCAGGAGGTGTTACCCCAGGTATGTAATAATTCCAGGAGGTGTTACCCCAGGTATGTAATAATTCCAGGAGGTGTTACCCCAGGTATGTAATAATTCCAGGAGGTGTTACCCCAGGTATGTAATAATTCCAGGAGGTATTACCCCAGGTATGTAATAATTCCAGGAGGTGTTACCCCAGGTATGTAATAATTCCAGGAGGTGTTACCCCGGGTATGTAATAATTCCAGGTCTTACCCCAGGTATGTAATAATTCCAGGAGGTGTTACCCCAGGTATGTAATAATTCCAGGAGGTGTTACCCCGGGTATGTAATAATTCCAGGTCTTACCCCAGGTATGTAATAATTCCAGGAGGTGTTACCCCAGGTATGTAATAATTCCAGGAGGTGTTAGCCCTGGTATGTAATAATTCCAGGTGTTACCCCAGGTATGTAATAATTCCAGGAGGTGTTACCCCCAGGTATGTAATAATTCCAGGAGGTGTTACCCCAGGTATGTAATAATGCCAGGAGGTGTTACCCCAGGTATGTAGTAAGTCCAGGAGATGTTACCTCAGGTATGTAATAATTCCAGGAGGTTTTACCTCAGGTATGTAATAATTCCAGGAGGTGTTACCCCCAGATATGTAATAATTCCAGGAGGTGTTACCCCAGGTATGTAATAATTCCAGGTGTTACCCCAGGTATGTAATAATGCCAGGAGGTATGTAATAATTCCAGGAGGTGTTACCCCAGGTATGTAATAATTCCAGGAGGTGTTACCCCAGGTATGTAATAATTCCAGGAGGTGTTACCCCAGGTATGTAATAATTCCAGGAGGTGTTACCCCAGGTATGTAATAATTCCAGGAGGTGTTACCCCAGGTATGTAGTAAGTCCAAGAGGTGTTACCCCAGGTATGTAATAATTCCAGGAGGTGTTACCCCCAGATATGTAATAATTCCAGGAGGTGTTACCCCCAGATATGTAATAATTCCAGGAGGTGTTACCCCAGGTATGTAATAATTCCAGGAGGTGTTACCCCTGGTATGTAATAATTCCAGGAGGTGTTACCCCAGGTATGTAATAATTCCAGGAGGTGTTACCCCAGGTATGTAATAATTCCAGGAGGTGTTACCCCAGGTATGTAGTAAGTCCAGGAGGTGTTACCCCAGGTATGTAATAATTCCAGGAGGTGTTACCCCAGGTATGTAATAATTCCAGGTGTTACCCCAGGTATGTAATAATTCCAGGAGGTGTTACCCCAGGTATGTAGTAAGTCCAGGAGGTGTTACCTCAGGTATGTAATAATTCCAGGAGGTGTTACCCCCAGATATGTAATAATTCCAGGAGGTGTTACCCCAGGTATGTAATAATTCCAGGTGTTAACCCAGGTATGTAATAATGCCAGGAGGTGTTACCCCAGGTATGTAATAATTCCAGGAGGTGTTACCCCAGGTATGTAATAATTCCAGGAGGTGTTACCCCAGGTATGTAGTAAGTCCAAGAGGTGTTACCCCAGGTATGTAATAATTCCAGGAGGTGTTACCCCAGGTATGTAATAATTCCAGGAGGTGTTACCCCAGGTATGTAATAATGCCAGGAGGTGTTACCCCAGGTATGTAATAATTCCAGGTGTTACCCCAGGTATGTAATAATGGATTTACGATCAATATTATAAAATTATCCTGAAATATTGCAGTTTTCATTCTAACCACTAGGCCGATAAGTGTGAACACCTGCGCGCCGGCTGTGAGTGCTCTCTGCTTATGTCCTCGCTGCCGGTGGGGCTGGGATTCGCATCGTGGGACGCGTCCGCATGCGAATCCCAGCCCGATACTCACTTCCCTCATCTTCTGCCTCTCCGTATCCTCACAGCCCGGCGCGCGTGCCCCGCCTCCTAGGGCGCGCGCCGGAGCTCTTGCTCTTAAAGGGCCAGTGCTCAATTAATCAAGTGTCTACACCTGCACCCAGTCCTTAAATATTAGCTCCTCCCTTGGTTCCCTGCCGGATCTTTGGTTGCCTATTGCCATAGGGAAAGTCCTGTGTCGTTGTTACCGTGTACCTGTTCCTTGCTACCTACCCTGCACATGTGTTACCTGCCCTGACCTACTGCCATCTTGCCACGTCCTGCCAGTCTCCTTCTGTGCCACGCTACCTCCCAGCTACCTGTCTGGATGAGTCATGTCGGGGGTAGCGACCTGGGTGCCGCCTGCCGCAGCAAGACCATCTTGCTTTGCAGCGCGCTCTGGTGAAAACCAGCGGCACCTTAGACTCCGCTCCCTGGCACGGCTCATGTCATCATTATCCACACAGGCCCAGAGGATCCACCACCTGCCGTGACCCATTACAACAAGAAGGAGGCTTCAGGGACTTGATCTGTACAGGATTATAGACAAAGCAGACACCAGAAGTAGATAGAATACTCAATATGAGCTCAGCCTCACCCTCTGTGTAGCTAGAAAAGACAATCGGCCCACAGCCTCCCTCTCCCTGTAGAAAGAGAAGACAATAGGACCTTAGCCTCCCTCTCCCTATTGAATTATCTTTTCACAGGTCACAAAGCATGATGGGAAGAAACGATAAACCACAGAAGAATAAAGTCCTGTAGGGAGTGTGTCATGTGATCATGTGACGGCCGGGGAATGTTCTAGGATAAAACATTAGGAGGATCATGTACAGGAATGATGGGGGTCATTGTCCTCTGAGATGAATCTGACGCTGATTGTATGAGATGGTTTGTAGTAATGTCCGCCATGGACGTGGGGTCTAGTCAGGGCCCCGTATTATATTGTGTTGTCAGATCATAGTTTGGAGTCTGCTGTTAACCCTTTACATTCTATATAGATTGATAAATGACGATCACATAGGAGATGACCTTGTCCAGGTTATGTATACAGCAGAAGGGTGAACCCGGCCAAGAGGGAGGACAAAAAGTAACCAAAACTGAGGGAAGAAGGGAATGGAGGATAAAGAAGAGTCTGGTGTAAAGAGAGAGAAGAGAGATCGGGTCCAGACAGATCCGTCAGGACTCTACCCCCAGAATCATCAGCTAGAACAGCAAATCACTATCAGACAAGAGATAAAAGGGGGCCCCGAAAATCAGAGGAGCCACAGTCAACCGATCTACAGCAGAACACCTCACCTCGGAGATGATATCTGTAAATCACCGAAATAAATGTCTATATCTGCCCAGAGATACCACATTGTTGACTCTAAGGGACGTTCTGAAGTGGAACCGTCAGGACCTGGTGGATATCTGTTCCCATCCAAATCAATTATTATATTAAGTGAAAAACACATTGACACATTGTTCACTACAGAAATTCTTCCTTTTATTACAACGTTCCACAGGGGTTTATATAGACTTCAGAATTAACATAAATTACCACCCACATTATTGATTATTAGTTACGTGTGTTTATCGTCTACGTGTACATAGTTTTGTCGTGCGCAATTTGACTTGTTTTGCTTCTAAGCGCTAAGCAATTATTAACCTTGTTCTTCTCCCCAAATGTCATTTTGACATCACCTTATCTCTCTGCACACAGTTCAATCTTGGTTGTCACGCTGCACTGGGGGGAGGGGATGATTTCTGTCAGGTCAGCTAATATTGAGCAAAGAGATCAACTAAGCAGATGTAAAAGAAGCCATTTTATCAATTAACCCCTTAAGGACCCAGGCTTTTGCCGTTTTTTCATTTTAAATTTTTCCTCCTTAACTTTAAAAAATCATAACTCTTTAAAACTTTCACATAAAATTCTATATGATGACTTATTTTTTGCTTCACTAATTCTACTTTGTAGTGACATCACTCATTTTACCCAAAAATCTACGGTGAAACGGGGAAAAAAATCAATGTGCAACAAAATTGATGAAAAAACACTTTTGTAACTTTTGGGGGCTTCCGTTTTTACACAGTACATTTTTTGGCAAAAATGACCCCTTCTCTTTATTCTGTAGCTCCATACGGTTAAAATGATCCCCGACTTATATAGGTGATTTTGTATCACTTTACAAAAAATCATAACTACATGCAGGAAAATTTATACGTTTAAAATTGTCATCTTCTGACCCCTATAACTTTTTTATTTTTCTGTGTTCGGGGCGCTATGAGGGCTCATTTTTTGCGCCGTGATCTGAAGTTTTTATCGATACCATTTTTGTTCTGGTCAGACTTTTTGATCACTATGTGTTCATATTTTTTGTGGTATAAAAAGTGATCAAAAATGCGCTATTTTGGACTTTGGAATTTGTTTGCGCGTACACCATTGAACGAGCGGTTTAAAAAGTGGTATATTTTTATAATTCGGACATTTCCATTTTTTTTATTCTTGGAAATGCCGGTTGATTCAAACTTTTATTAGGGGAAGGGATAATTGAAAGGGTTAATGATTTTTTACACTTTTCTTATGCAATCTTATAGCTCCTATAGGGGGCGCTATAACATTGCATTTACTGATTGATTGATGCATCTCCATAGGGATGCATTGATCAGTGTTTTCGGCGATTGATTGCTCAAGCCTGGATCTCAGGCTTGAAGAATTCAATCGGCGATCGGACTGCAGGAAGGAAGGTAAGAGACCTTCCTCCTGTGCTACAGCTGTTCGGGATGCCGCGATTATACCATGGCAATCCCGAACAGCTCCCTCAGCTAGCCGGGCACTTTTACTTTAGTTTTTAGCCACGGCTAAAGGGTTAATAGCGCGCGGCACCACGTTCAGTGCCGCGCACTATTAGAGGCGGGTCCCGGCTTCACTATGACGGGACCGGGACAGGACCGGGACCCAGGACGTACCCATATGTCCTGGGTCCTTAAGAGGTTAAAATATATAGGATTATATATATATATATATATATATATATATATATATATATATATATATATATATATATATTAATTAGGAGTAGCCGTATTAGTCCAGTGATGCAAAACACCACGTGAACACCTGCTGCAATACAGAGAGAAACCAACCTCATCACGCATACCACTGGTAGCCACATACAATCCCACCCTAAAGAAAATACGCAAAATCATCAAGGACCTGCAGCCAATACTAGCAGAAGATGAGGTGTTAAAGCAAATCTTTCCTGAACCACCCATCTTGGCCTTCGGACAACCACCCAACTTAAAACAAAAGCTGGTCAATAGGAAACTACCCACAGACACATCAGATACAGACAATGGGACCAAACCCTGCGCCAAACCGCGCTGTAAACTCTGTCAACACATCTGCACAAATTCTGAGGCCTCCCACAACAACAAGACACACAACATGAAGGGACAATACTCCTGCACCACAGAGAATGTAGTCTACATGATACAATGCACCAAGTGTGACCTGAGATGTTACATTGGTGAGACCAGTCAGCCACTCAATAAAAGGATGAACCTCCACAGATCGTCCATCAACAACCATAGAGAAAAGGACTATCGCACCCCAGTTGGACATCATTTCACCCAAACAGGTCACTCCCCACAGGACCTCAAAATCAAGATCCTGAAAGGAAACTTCAAGAACACCCAGGAAAGAAAGACATTTGAAGCCAAAATGATAATTCTTTATGACTCCAAGAACAGAGGACTTAATGTGCATTTAAGCTTCTTATCCCATTATCAAAATTTCCTATAACCTTTGCTAAACTGTCTTCCCTCTCCCTGCTCTAACACCATCACACCCCTGCTCCTCCTACCCTGTCTAGTCTTATCTTCAGTCTATGGTTCTGTAGTAAAATTGTCTGTCCAGCGTAACCACTATTCTCACCTCTGCTCCCCCCCCCCCCCCCTCCTCATCCTTATCTGTATCTATCGTCCTATTGCTATACAATTTATGGCCCAACTTAATGTCCATTCTCCACTAATGTTGTTTTAACCCCTGCATATTTTGTGAGATAGAACCTGTGTTTTCTCCTTGTGAGCTCAGAAATGCTTATGACTTGATAAAGGGAGGAATCCCGAAAGCTTCTCTACATAATCTTCTTAGTCCAATAAAAAAGGTATTACAAGATACTGCAACTACCGATGATTTTGCTTTATATATATATATATATATATATATATATATATATATAATCCATTACTGTACTAAGACATTAATTTTATCTCTGAGAATGAAGGGTCGCCATTTAAAGATAATAGCTTTGGTTTCTCTTTGTGCCAAGCAGTTGTTTCAGTCAGACAATCGGTTCAGGAATAGTTGGCATCTTATCCTCAAGCCACATCTGAAGGAGCGCCATTTTTGGAATGTATCTCTCCATAAAGAGGTCTACTGACCATGTTTGATTAATGCAGGCTAACACCATGTCCCAGTAAGACATGACATAAGGATAGGACTAGATGCTGCTTTCGATCCGTGTCTGGACCTTTACATTTGGGGCCATTGGTAATACGATCAGGACACAAGGGCTTCTACCATCCTTCCAGAATTTTATAGCAGAATATCAGTATCATGGAAAATGGTTTCCTATTATCTCCCGTGCTTCCATTTAAAAACATTTAGCTCTGGGAGCCTTGTACAGAAGGGATATGGACATCTTGTCTTGGGCACTCAGCATGTTATCAAAATCAGACGGGTGAGCTTCAATGCCTACATCTCTAAGGCGGCCAGTGAAAGAACAAACTTGCGAGTCAACAAGCCCATACGTAGACTTTAGGAGGCAGTCAACCAATGTCCCTTAGTAGGATGCATAATGTCATCAGCCATCATAATACTCTTCTCTCGTCAGACCTAAAAGTCATTATGGTCTTGACCCTATGGGAAGTTAGACTAATCCCAAAGGGGCATTCGTTCAGATACAAAACAACCCCCAACACATGTAGAGCGCGTGGGAGATAGCGGATGCTGAATGCACATAGAGGTTCGCTACTCCTTATCCACCCTAGTGACTCTTTCATGTCATGTGTTTCTAAGAGGCAAATTAATGCTAAGAGGTGTCCTAATGTGATAACACTGCTTACCATAGGAGGGCCAACCGTTTGGACCCTTTCTCCGTGATCTCCAGAATGGGGCCTGTCAAAGCTTATAGTACCCTTTTCTGTATGATATATACTAGCTGAGTACCCGGCGTTGCCCGGTTTTTCCTTCCTAATCCTTGTTGGGAAGGAAAATAAACAAAGGAGGAAGCTTTTGACTTCATATCCTGTCCTTATATATTGTTGTCATATCCCAACCTCATATCCCGTCCTCCTAACCCGACCTCCTATCCCATTCTCCTATCCTGTCCTCCTATACCGTCCTCCTATCCCGACCTCCTATCCTGTCCTCCTATCTCGACCTCCTATCCTGTCCTGCTATCCTGTCCTATCTCGACCTCCTATCCAGTCCTCCTATCTCGACCTCCTATCTTGTCCTCCTATCTCGACCTCCTATCCTGATCTCCTATCCCGTCCTCCTTTCCCGTCCTCCTATTTTGACCTCCTATCTCGACCTCCTATCTCGACCTCCTATCCCGTCCTCCTATCCCGTCCTCCTATCCCGTCCTTCTATCCCGACCTCCTATCCCGACCTCCTATCCCGACCTCCTATCCCGACCTCCTATCCCGTCGTCCTATCCCGACCTCCTATCCCGTCCTCCTATCTCGACCTCCTATCCCTACCTCCTGTCCAGACCTCCAATCCAGACCTCCTATCCCGTCCTCCTATCCCGTCCTCCTATCCCAACCTTCTATCTCGACCTCCTATCCCGTCCTCCTATCCCGTCCTCCTATCTCGACCTCCCATCCCGTCCTCATATCCCGACCTGTAATATGTGACCAGATAATGAAATATCTCCAGCCGTACAGAAGTTATTTTGGAACATACATTTCCCATTGATTTGCATGTGACTTTAAACAAAAGCCCCGACCCTCACAAATGAGGGTAGTTAAGGGTTAAATTAACTATCCTATATTTTAAGTGGACATATAAGTAACATGTGACCAAGTATTATGGAAATATTTCCAGCCGTTTGGAAGTTCTGCAGTAACATATATTTCCCATTGACTTGTATGGGACTTTAAACATAAGCCCCGCCCCTGGCAAATCGGGGTGAGTAAGGGTTAAATCACCGATCCTATGTTTGTTGTTGACATATAAGTAACATGTGACCAAGTGTAATGGTAATGTCTACAGCCGTATGGACGTGATGCTGGAACATACACACATATATACACACACACATACATATACACACACACACACACACACGTTGTTATATATATATATTTTTTTTTTTTAACTAAGATGTCCCAAATCCTTTTAGAGGACTTTCTTTAGTTGAGAATGTGCCTCCATTTCTGTTACCTACAACTGGTGACTACTTTCCTGTCCTCTTCATATCCCGACCCCCTGTGTCCGTAATGTATGG
The DNA here is from genome assembly GCF_029499605.1 of Hyla sarda. Classification (NCBI taxonomy): domain Eukaryota; kingdom Metazoa; phylum Chordata; class Amphibia; order Anura; family Hylidae; genus Hyla; species Hyla sarda. The sequence goes on along the minus strand of NC_079189.1, from coordinate 2,570,812 downwards.
AATAGGTGATGGTGGAGGAATCTCCTTCCGTAATGACTCCTCCCCAGGATACGGGCAGCCGGGGTAACCTCTCCTCCAGCCTGAAGAGGCGTACATTGTCTGTCTGTGTACTGTCATGGCCCCACAGATATTTAACCCCTCATTCACCTCTGAGAGAGGAATAGTGGTCACATGACAGAGAACCTGTGGTTATATAGACATAGAGACTTATCCCACATGGTCCCTGGTGGAGGAGACTTTGGAGCAGTCGTTTTCTTACTACAGAAAGTTTGATAGAAGACGAAGCCGCAACTGTGCGTTCCCTCTGTGGACACATAGAATCCTCTAATAAGGGATTAGAGACCAGATTTCTACCCCAGATGACCCATTTATTACCGAAATGTCTGTGTCTCCTCCACCTGCTGACAATGGATTCCCCTGAGGAAGGAGTGACAGCCGAGTCTCTGTAGGGACCAGCAGCTCCGGGCCTGGGATTTCACTGCGGGTCTGACTTGATTATCTGATGTTTTATCAGAAAGTGGGGGAGGGGCAGAATATTGTTATTGAGGCCTGATAAATAACCTAGAGGTGAGAAGTGTATGATATATATAGATGGATATACAGGAGCTGATGTATTCATTCCCTGTGTGTTCCCTACAGATGGAGTCATTGATAGAAATCCACTCGAGAGGTGTCCCCGTCCTCTGTATTCCCAGGACTGTCCAGAGGGAAATGTCCCAGAGAACCATCAGGTAGATGGCGCTAAAGTCTCCAAAATATGACCAGAAAGTGATTGACCCCAAGAAAACTTACATTTTCTTCCTACCTCTTTAGGGTGAAGATCTGATGGATATTAAGGTTGAGATTAAAATTGAACCAGAAGAGGAGACCGATTTGGGGGCCGATCAGCAGTGTAAGGAGGGGGAGACTTTTATTGGTGGAGGGTCTCCTAGATACTACTACACCCATCATCTGATCATCACATGGAATAATCTATTCATCACTGTGTGTTCCCTACAGATGGAGTCATTGATAGAAATCCACCCGAGAGGTGTCCCCGCCCTCTGTATTCCCAGGACTGTCCAGAGGGAAATGTCCCAAAGAAGAATCAGGTAGATGAGGCTGATCCTATATCTCTATAGGGGGGTCCTGCAGTCATAGATGTGGGGGTAGATTAGGGGGGGTCTCTTATGTTGATGTGTAAGATGTTTCCTCATCAGGATGATTACCTGACTATTATTAAAGTGGAGGACGAAACAGAAAAAGAGAGCTTGAAGAGTGATCCTCCGAGGGAAGTGAAGGAGGAAATTCCAGGAGGTGTTAACCCAGGTAATAATTCCAGGAGGTGTTGTCCCAGGTATGTAATATTTCCACGAGGTGTTGCCCCAGGTAAGTAATACTTCCAGGAGGTGTTGTCCCAGGGATGTCATAATTCCAGGAGGTGTTGTCCCAGGTATGTAGTAATTCCAGGAGGTGTTGTCCCAGGTATGTAGTAATTCCAGGAGGTGTTGTCCCAGGTATGTAATATTTCCAGGAGGTGTTACCCCAGGTATGTAATATTTCCAGGAGGTGTTGTCCCAGGTATGTAATATTTCCAGGAGGTGTTGTCCCAGGTATGTAATATTTCCAGGAGGTGTTGTCCCAGGTATGTAGTAATGGATTACAGAGGGAATTCAGAGGTTTCTTGAGGGGAGGCCCCACCTTAGATCTACATGACATTAACCCTTCAGGCCCCAGTGATCCCCTGTGTTATGTATAGTCAGGACGTGAGGGAGGTGACTATATAGAGATCCTCTCCAAGGTCATCTATGGGTCCTGTCATGCTCCAGGTAGAACACTAGGGGCAGTATTTGGGGTCACCAGATGTGATGAACAGCCGCACTAAGAACTTAGGGATGGTGACAGGCGCCCTCTGTCCCTTTTCTACTAGTCCTGACACTAGATGCCAGGCTGATGGTCAGGTGTCTGGCATCTCCCTTGTGTGAATATAGCAGAGGGATATTCTTCATAACACAGAATACAGGTTATCATCTGGATAGAGAGTTGGGTCGGCTCTGCCAAAGTCAGACAATTACCCACATGTGCATCTGGAGATCTGTCGATCTAAAGTTTTAGCTTTTAGAAAAAATGACTTTTCTAAAAATAGGTCAGTGGTAAATGAGTCCCTATCAGACTGGAACGTTTTACTTGGAGTCCAGAAGAAATTAGACTAAAGTTGGATTATTGAAGGCAGCAAATAATTGTACACAGAAGTGAGAGCCAAAAAATAAAACATCATTTAATAATTATTAATAAAAATCCAGAGCAAAGAAGATAAACAAATATATAAGATTAGGCAAAAAGAGGCCAAGCTAGCCAGTTAGTGGAAAAGGGGATAAAACATTGTTCAGATAAATACGTTAAAAGTAAATTAAAACAGGGAATAACCATAAAAAAAAAAATGTAGAAGAGGATAAAGGACGAGCTGACTTCAGTTTTTTACATAAGAAAATGAAGGAAAAGGACCTCAGTTAGGGGAGAAGCCTAATGAGTCTTTTGATTGTGTCTTTACAGAGGAAGAGGTTCTCACAGGGGCGTCATGGAATACACCCAAAGTTACTAAAATAGCTTAGCGGTGAAGTAACAGAATCACTAACAGATTTATTTAACCAATCACTGGTAACAGGAGTCGTCCCGGAAGATTGGAAATTAGCAAATGTTGTGCCCATTCACAAGAAAGGTAGGAGAGAGGAGTCAGGCAACTATAGGCCTGTAAGTCTGACATCAATAGTGGGGAAATTAATGGAAACCCTACTAAAGGATAGGATTGTGGAACATCTAAAATCCCATGGATTGCAAAATGAAAAACATCATGGGTGAACTTAGGGAGATCAATCTTTCAATTGATTAATTTTTTTTGATTGAGTGACTAATAGATGACGGAGGTGCAGTAGACCTACTTATATATTTCTCTACTTAGTGGTTTGAAAGAAAAAAAAAAGTATCGTAATCCATTTGTTTCCCTAACAGTAAATCCCAGTAAGAATTCTGAGGGAAACTTCATGTTATCCCTGAATGATAAAGGAGAAGATGAAGATATGATGGAGCGCTCCTCAGGAGAAGACCTCCTTACCCCTAATGTCCATCCAGATCTATCCTATAATAATCCACCTGATCATGAGGAACCTTCTCCTGACCAACCACACATTGTTACCACAAGGACAGATCAGGAACATGGGAAAGGTTTATATTTGGAGGAATGTGGGAAATGTTTTACGAAAGGATCAGATCTTGATATGCATCAAAATAGTAACACAAGACAGAAGCTATATTCATGTTCAGAATGTGAGAAATGCTTCAAAAGTCAATCAGCTCTTATTATACATGAGATAATTGATACAGGAGAGAAGCTGTATTCATGTTCAGAATGTGGGAAATGTTTTAAAAACAAATCATATCTTGTTAAACATAATCAAACTCATTCAGTAGAAAAGCCATATTCATGTACACAATGTGGGAAATGTTTTAAACGTAAAGCACACCTTGCGTTACATAAGCAAGTTCACACAGAAGAGAAGCCATATTTATGCTCAGAATGTGGGAAAGGTTTTAAGCGTAAATCACATCTTGATAAACATGAGCGAATTCACACAGGAGAGAGGCCTTATTCATGTTCAGAATGTGGAAAATGCTTCATAGGTAAATCACATCTTGTGTTACATGAGAGAACTCACACAGGGGAAAGGCCATATTCATGTTTAGAATGTGGGAAATGTTTAACAAGTAAATCAAATCTTGTCAAACATGAGCGAGTTCACACGGGAGAGAGGCCATATTCATGTTCGGAATGTAGGAAATGCTTTAAGGACAAATCACATCTTGTGTTACACGAGAGAATTCACACAGGAGAGAAGCCTTATTCATGTTCTGACTGTGGGAAACCTTTCACAGATAAATCAGACCTTGTTAAACATAAGAGAATTCACACAGGAGAGAAGCCGTATTCATGTCCAGAATGTGGGAAATGCTTTTCGCAGAAATCAACTCTCGTCGTACATGAAAGAATTCACACAGGAGAGAAGCCGTATTCATGTTCTGTATGTGGAAAATCTTTCAGAGATAAATCAGATCTTGTTAAACATGAGAGAATTCACACAAGAAACTGATACATCATTGAGATATATTATGTAGAATGGATATATATGAGAATATGGGGCTTTAAAATGTGTAAATTTAAATGAAAGTTTTAAAAATATCCCCCTCCCCAATTAAAAATGTGAATTACCTCCATTTTTTAAAATAAAAAAAGTAAACTAAACAATATGCTGCGGTCACTGGGAATCAAAAGTTCTGGTCTGGGGTGAGATCTGGAACAGACGCGTTGCAGTTCTTAAAGGGGTACTCCGCCCCTAGACTTCTTATTCCCTATCCAAAGCATAGGGGACAAGATGCCGCCTCGGAGAAAACGTAGCTCGGGGCTGCTGAGGTACTGGGCTCCTTTGGATAGGGGCTAAGATGTCTAGGGGCAGAGTACCCCTTTAAAATAAATGAGGTGACGTGATATACCTACTCCTTAAATACACTTCGCAACCGAATTGGTCTCCAAAAAATACTAAAAATGCAAGAACATTTGAGTCTCCCGCAGTCCGAAAATAGAAATATGGAAAATGCCTATTAGTGATTTTTTTTTTCTTCTCTTTTTAGTTTTGGTGTTTTACATAAATAAACATTTATGCGCTCATGTTGTATCAAGCATGTTGCATTAATCTTTTGCCATTTTTAGCAACTGTTACCTTTACACAGCAAATATATTAAATGGGTACTCCGCCCCTAGACATCTAACAGATGTTAGATCGCGGGGGTCCTGCTGCTGGGGACCCCCGGGATCTCTGCTGCAGCACCCACCTCAACGGCTTCCGGCAACGCTGGAGGCTTCGGATCCCGACCACACGAGCGAAAGAGCGTGATGTCACGACTCCGCCCCCGTGTGACACCACACCCCGCCCCTCAATGCAAATCTATGGGAGGGGGCGTGACGGCCGTCACGCCCCCTCCCATAGGCTTGCATTGAGGGGGCGGAGCGTGACTCACACGGGGGGCGGAGTCGGTCCCGTGATCGAGAGTAATCAGACCCGGAGCGAACACGCTCCGGGGACTGATTTTAATGGTGTGCCGCGTGCAAGATCACGGGGGTCCCCAGCGTCGGGACCCCCGTGATCAGGCATCCTGTCCCCTATCCTTTGGATAGGGGATAAGATGTCTAAGCGCCGGAGTACCCCTTTAAGCTATTGTTGGTGGTGAATATAGGGACAGGACATGCTACAACCCTGGTGGTGTATCATTGCCACCGGGGTCCTACCCTGGGATCTCCAGGGGATTCCAACCTCTCGTGACACTGCCTGTGGTCATTAGAGGCCTGAAATGTCTCTTCTTTTGGGACAAGCAAGATGATGTCATCATCCTGTCCCTAAGGACAAAAAAAAACAAAAAACACACATTCATCATGGTTTGTCCTGAATCATCAGCATCTTCTCCAGCTACTAGAGGCTGATTAAACAGCCTCTAGTGCCTCTAGTAGCTGGAGAAGATGCTGATGATTCAGGACAAACCATGATGAATGTGTTTTTTTTCCTCCTTAGGGAAATAGTTCTTCCTACAGGGGGGAAGATAACTACCGGGTGGTCTTATTTCTAGGGGGCGAATACCCACCGCGATATCCAGGAGGAGGCCTGTAACATCTGCTTCACTTACTCGAGTGCTGCTCCTTCTTGTTCCTCACTACACGCAGTGTAAGAACAAATCTTCATCATTGGCGGTCAACCTGATCTTGGTCCATGGTCAGTCCAGATTTTGTCTCCCCCCGTTATTGTCTCTGCCCGAGTCGTTCCTCCTGACCGGCTCTGATTAGTCAAGAAGACAACACTGGGGGCAGTAAGGACAACGGGAGGGATTGTCCAAAAGGGTCTTTATTCTCCTAGGATTACGTGAAAGTCGTAATAGATAAAGCAGCTCCACCATCCACAGATTATGTTGTGGTCACCCATAACTCGCCCCACCCTGGGTTTCGCCCTGATGACTTCCTCCTGGGGCAATTTTTGGATAACAAAAATTCATAAATCTACTTGTCCAATGAATATATATAAAAGATATATAATATAATAATGAAAGAATTAAAATAGAAAATTATATAACCTCTTAAAGGGGTACTCCAAAGGATAGGGGATAAGATGTCAGATCGCCTGGGTCCCACTGCTGGGGACCCCGGGGATCGCTGCTGCAGCACCCCGCTATCATTACTGCGCAGAGCGAGATTGCTCTGCACGTAATGACGGGCAATACAGCGGCCGGAGCATCGTTACATCATGGCTCCGCCCCTCATGAAGTCACAGCCCGCCCCCGTCAATACAAGTCTATGGGAGGGGGCGTGACAACCTGCCATAGACTTGCATTAATGGGACGGGCCGTGATGTCATGAGGGGCGGAGCCATGATGTAACGATGCTCCGGCCCCTGTATTACCCGTCATTACGCACAGAGCGAACTCACAGCGGGACTGCGGCAATCTAACATCTTATCCCCTATCCTTTGGATAGGGGATAAGATGCCAGGGGCAGAGTATGCCTTTAAGGCGTACCTGTATGCCCTGCGCCCGGTATATAACACAGGGTCACGCCGTGACCCCACGTCATACCGGGTTGGTCCCAGTGGCTAATGAAAGCTGGCACCCTGGGCTAATAGCATGCGGCACCAATTGTTGTGCCATGTGCTATTATCCCTTTTAGATGCGGTATTCAAAGTTGATCGCCGCGTCTAAAATGAAAGTGAAAGCTTCCCGGCAGCTCAGTCGGGCTGATCGGGACCATCGCAGTGAAATCACAATGTCCCGATCAGCTAGGATGCAGCAGGAGGGTGGCTTACCTGCCTCCGTCACGTCCAATCGGCGATTGATTGCTCCAAGCCTGAAATCTAGGCTTGAGCAATCGACCGCCGATAACACTGATCTTTGCCGTGTCAATGCACGGCAATGATCTGTGTAGCAGATCAGTGTGTGCAGTGTAATAGCCACTAGGGGGAGCTATAACACTGCAATAAAAAAGTGAAAAAAATAATAAAGATAATTTAACCCCCTTCCCTAATAAAAGTAAGAATCACCCCCCTTTTTCCCATTTAAAAAAAAAAACTGTGTAAATAAAAATAAATATGTGGTATTGCCGCGTGGGGAAATGTCCGAACTATAACAATATATCGTTAAATAAACCGCACGGTCAATGGCGTACGTGTAAAAAAACATTTGGTCACTTTTTATATAATGAAAAAATGAATAAAAAGTTATCAAAAAGTCCGATCAATATAAAAATGCTACCGATAAAAACTTCAGATCACGGCACGAAAAAATAAAATTTCCGTTCCGTTTTGGATATTTTGGTAAAATGACTAATGTCACTGCAAAGTAGAATTGGTGGTGCAAAAAATAAGCCACAATATGGAATTTTAGGTGCAAAATTTAAAGCGTTATGATTTTTAGAAGGTGATGAGGAAAAAATGGAAAAACCCTGACTCCTTAAGGGTACGTTCACACTGAGGAATTGGAGAGGAATTTCCACGAGTAATTCTGCTCGCTTTTTCCTCTCCAAATCATTCAGCAGTGAAACCCCCCATAGAGTTGTACAGAATTTCTGCCCCTCAGTTCACACTGAGGAATTTCCTCAAGCAGAATTCTGACGAGGAAGTCTGTTCCGCTTGTAGAAAGAACATGTTCTCTCTTTCAGGCGGAATCAGCGTCGTTCTCCCATAGTGATCAATGCTGTTTTTTTTTTTTTTTTGAGTCAGAAGCATTTCCACGCGGAATTCGCGCGGAATTTCTACATGAAAAAAAAAATTATGAATAGAAATACTTGATACTCCTCCTCCGCATGAAACCTGCATTTCCGTACGCAATTCCGTGCGATTTCCGCGCCAATTCCGCGTGAAATCTCTGTGAGTTCTTGTGGAAAAGTAACAATATTTTGAGGCAGAACATTTCTGCTTGATTTCCGCCCCAATTCCTCAGTGTGAACATAACCCTAAGGGGATATATATGAACACGTCAAATATATCTATATTTTAACAGAATAAAATGTATAAAAACACACGGCCTAACCTAACCCCTTAAGGACCAGGCCATTTTACACTTTAGGACCAGAGCAATTTTTGCACATCTGACCACTGTCACTTTAAACATTAATAACTCTGATGCTTTTAGTTTTCATTCTGATTCCGAGATTGTTTTTTCGTGACATATTCTACTTTAACATAGTGGTAAATTTTTGTGGTAACTTGCATCCTTTCTTGGTGAAAAATCCGTAAATTTAATGAAAAATGTGAAAATTTTGCATTTTTCTAACTTCGAAGCTCTCTGCTTGTAAGGAAAATGGATATTACGAATAAAAAAATTTTGATTCACATATACAATATGTCTAATTTGTGTTTGCATTATAACATTTATGAGTTTTTACTTTTGGAGACATCAGAGGCTTCAAAGTTCAGCAGCAATTTTCCAATTTTTCACAAAATTTTCAAACTCGATATTTTTCAGGGACCAGTTCAGGTTTGAAGTGGATTTGAAGGGTCTTCATATTAGAAATACCCCATAAATGACCCCATTATAAAAACTACACCCCCCAAAGTATCCAAAATGACATTCAGTCAGTGTTTTAACCCTTTAGGTGTTTCACAGGAATAGCAGCAAAGTGAAGGAGAAAATTCACAATCTTCATTTTTTACACTCGCATGTTCTTGTAGACCCAATTTTTGAATTTTTACAAGGGGTAAAAGGAGAAAATGTATACTTATATTTGTAGCCCAATTTCTCTCGAGTAAGCACATACCTCATATGTCTGTGTAAAGTGTTCGGCGGGCGCAGTAGAGGGCTCAGAAGCGAAGGAGCGACAAGGGGATTTTGGAGAGAACATTTTTCTGAAATGGTTTTTGGGGGGCATGTTGCATTTAGGAAGCCCCTATGGTGCCAGAACAGCAAAAAAAAAACACATGGCATACCATTTTGGAAACTAGACCCCTCAGGGAACGTAACAAGGGGTAAAGTGAGCCTTAATACCCTACAGGTGTTTCATGACTTTTGCAAATGTAAAAAAAAAAAATTTTTTACCTAAAATGCTTGTTTTCCCAAAAATTTCTCCCGATTCAGAAAACACCCCATATGGGGGTGAAAAGTGCTCTGCTGGCGCACTACAGGTCTCAGAAGAGAAGGAGTCACATTTGGCTTTTTGGAAGCAAATTTTGCTCTGGGGGCATGCCGCATTTAGGAAGCCCCTATGGTGCCAGGACAGCAAAAAAAAAACACATGTCATACCATTTTGGAAACTAGACCCCTCGGGGAACGTAACAAGGGGTTAAGTGAACCTTTATACCCCACAGATGTTTCACGACTTTTGCATATGTAAAAAAAAGAAAAATTTTTTACCTAAAATGCTTGTTTTCCCAAAAATTTTACATTTTTAAAAAAGGTGAAAGCAGAAAATAGCCCCCAAAATTTGTAACACAATTTCTCCCGCGTACGGCGATACCCCATATGTGACCCTAAACTGTTGCCTTGAAAAACGACAGGGCTCCAAAGTGAGAGCGCCATGTGCATTTGAGGCCTAAATTAGGGACTTGCATAGGGGTGGACATAGGGGTATTCTACGCCAGTAATTCCCAAACAGGGTGCCTCCAGCTGTTGCTAAACTCCCAGCATGCCTGGACAGTCAACGGCTGTCCGACAATACTGGGAGTTGTTGTTTTGCAACAGCTGGAGGCTCCATTTTGGAAACAGTGGCGTACCAGACGTTTTTCATTTTTATTGGGGAGGGGGCTGTGTAGGGGTATGTGTATATGTAGTGTTTTTTACTTTTTATTTTAGTGTAGTGTAGTGTTTTTAGGGTACAGTCACACAGGCGGGGGTTCACAGTAGTTTCTCGCTGGCAGTTTGAGCTGCGGCAGAAAATTTGCCGCGGCTCATACTTGCAGCCGGATACTTACTGTAAACCTCCACCCATGTGAGTGTACCCTGTACGTTCACATTGGGGGGGGGTGGACATCCAGCTGTTGCAAAACTACAACTCCCAGCATGCGCTGACAGACTGTACATGCTGAGAGTTTTAGTTTTAGCAACAGCTGTAGGCACACTGGTTATGTATCACTGAGTTTGTGACCTAACTCAGTGTTTCACAACCAGTGTGCCTCCAGCTGTTGAAAAACTACAACTCCCAGCATGTACGGTGCATGGTGTACGGTGACTACTGAGAGTTGTAGTTTGCAACAGCTGGAGGCACACCGGTCGTGAAACACTGACATAGGTAAAAAAAAACTCTGAGTTTCACAACCAGTGTGCCTTCAGCTGTTGCAAAACTACAACTCTCAGCAGTCACCGACAGCCAACGGGCATGCTGGGAGTTGTAGTTATACAACAGCTGAAGGTACACTTTTCCATAGAAAAAATGTGCCTCCAGCTGTTGCAAAACTATAAGTCCCAGCATGCCCATAAGGGAATGCTGGGAGTTGTGGTGGTCTGCCTCCTGCTGTTGCATAACTACAGCTCCCAGCATGCCCTTTTTGCATGCTGGGAGCTGTTGCTAAGCAACAGCAGGAGGCTGTCACTCACCTCCTACTGCTGCTCCGGGTCACAGGTCAGTCCCTCGCCGCCGCCGCTCCTGGGGCCCCGATCCCAACAGGGACGCCGGGGATCGGGGTCCCCAGCTCCCGGGGTCTTCTTCCCGCACCCATTCACGTCCTCCGGAAGAGGGGCGGAGCGGGTGCGGGAGTGACACCCGCAGCAGGTGCCCTGATTGGTCGGCCGGTAAACCGGCCGATGAATCAGGGCGATCGTGAGGTGGCACCAGAGCCACCTCCCCCCTGCTGGCTATGGCTGTTCGGGGCCATCAGAGACGGCCCCGATCAGCCAGTAATTCCGGGTCACTGGAGACCCGATTGACCTGGAATCGCCGCAGATCGCTGGGCTGAATTGTCCAGCGATCTGCGGCCATCGCCGACATGGGGGTGCATAATGACCCCCCTGGGCGACCGGCTAGCGGTGGGGACCGGAATTCCCACGGGCATATGGATACGCCCTCGGTCCTTAAGGACTCGGAATGCAGGGCGTATCCATACTCCCTATGTCCTGAAGAGGCTAAAGCCCAATCCAGACAAACAAGATAAGGACAGGCTAACACTAAGTTAGGGATGGTGACCTATACTGTAATGAAGGGCAACAGAGTCAATGTTTAGGGCCTATGCCCTTTTGTTACAGGTCACGTCTGCTCCCATCTGCGAGATGCCGCCGGATACGTCTGGTGGAAGCCCTAACACAGTGTGAGCCTAGCCTAAGAGTCCTACACAGGCGTATACTAGAACAGTGCCGGCGAGAGTCACCAACTACAGGAAAAATCTCCAAAAGGAATTTATATAATTTAGGAATAGAGATAAGTGAACTTATGAAAAGATCGGTTCGCCGGGCTCATCGGACTTTCTGGTTGAACTTGTTCTTCACTAACCGGCAATGGAATAAACTCCTTTTTTCTAATTGTTTTTATTTCAATTTTTGTACATTTTTACCAGGGTGGCCATCTTGCCTGAGCTGTTTATTACAGCGGTTAGTGATATGCTTTACAGCAGGACCCATGGACCATAGACAGCAATAGACAGGGCCTGTCCCATTCAGATGAACTGAAGGCCTTTACAGGGTCATTCTACAGGGTGGGGTGGATGCTGATCTGTGCCGTGACTGGTGGGGATCCAGTGTTATCTGTCTACTGAAGTCATCTTTCCCTCTGCTCTGACAAAAAAGGCATTACTGGGAAATTATCCTTACAGAACAGGAAGTTTTAATTTCATTTAAAGGGGTACTCTGCCCCTAGACATCTTATCCTCCATCCATAGGATAGGGGATTAGATGTCTGATCGCAGGAGTCCCAGTATCTCAGCTGCGGCACCCCAGACATACGGAGTGAACTTCGCTCCATGGCTGATGAGGGGCGGAGGCTCGTGCCCGCTCATGATGTCACGGCAGGGTGACATCACAAGCAGGGTGCGGCCATGACGTCACGAGCCTCCAGTGATCTGGCGCAGCACCTGGTGCTCTAAACGAATGCCAGATGCAGCACGAAGACTGGGACCCCTGCAATCAGAGATCTTATCCCCTATCCATTGGATAGGGGATAAGATGTCTAGTGGCGGAGTACCCCTTTAAGCCCTAGTCACAGAATGGAAATTTTAAGATTTTAGGATTATTATAAACTATAGATCACTGGGAGCAGTCTACAAGTCGGACCTGATGCTGCTGTAATTTGGTTCCTGGTTTTGCTTATCATGCACAGGTAGGTTAGTGGTTAGGTCCCGCACCATTTGAGAAACCTTGGCATGGTGTGCGGGCTCAGGTATGTCCTTCATATAATGATATACTGGCTAATGTCTCAGTTTTACATCAGTTTTGAGAGTTAGTTAAAGGAGTAGTCCAGTGGTGATTCAGTGGTGAGCAACTTATCCCCTATCCTAAGGATAGGGGATAAGTTGCAGATTGCGGGGGGTCCGACCGCTGGGGCCCCCTGCGATCTCCTGTACGGAGCCCCGACAGCCCGCGAGAAGGGGGCGTGTCGACCTCCGCACGAGGCGGCGACCGACACGCCCCCTCAATACAACTCTATGGCAGAGCCGAAGCGCTGCCTTCGGCAATCTCCGGCTCTGCCATAGAGATGTATTGAGGGGGCGTGTCGGCCGCCGCTTCGTGCGGGGGTCGACACCCGCTATCTGGGCCGAGAGCCGGGGCCCCGTACAGAGAGATCGCAGGGGGCCCCAGCGGTCGGACCCCCCGCAATCTCAAACTTATCCCCTATCCTTAGGATAGGGGATAAGTTTTTCACCACTGGACTACCCCTTTAATGTCATTGTTTGCATCTACCACAGTAGTGAACCCATATTGTGGTCCACAAATGCAGGACCTCCACCCCAGCTCAAAGTGCACAACTGCACTTGGGGTTGAGGATCATCTGCCATTTTAGACCACATCGATGTAGTTGTTTAATGTTTAAATTTCATGCATCCACAGGTTTATCAGGTGTTAGGATGCCATTGTGGTACTTGTGACCGTCTGCAGGCATCCTCCATTGTATGCAGATCACCCATAGCAACGGACCACAAGTGCAGGATCTCCACCCCAGCGTAGGTGCACAACTGCACTTGGGGTTGAGTATCTCTTGCCATTTCAGACCACGTCAATGTAAGCTGTTTAACAAACTATAGATCACAAAATGGGGGGAAAAAAACACCAAAAATTCTTTAAAGATAGGTTTACTTTAATGTCAAAGTTACAGTGACATGCGGTAACTCATGGTAACTGACAGCTTGTTTAATGCACTCACAGATTTTGTATGCTTTTTAACATTAAAATAAAGATGCATAAAGTATCCCTGGTTGTTAGCAGATGCCTACGAGTGTTAAAATACTCATGGATGCAAAGGCTTTTTTCAATCATTACAAAAATTATCCCTTTTTGGGAGTAGCAAAAGGATTGGGTTTCTGCGAAATAATGAAGAAGAATTAACTTTTGTATTAAAAAAAAAAAAAAAAAAAAAAACTTTTTTTGGGGATCATGGTTTGAGTATGTGTAGGCCTGGTTGGAATTGGCAGCCAGAGTGATGGTGGACTGGTGGTACTTGTAGCCAGCATACAGCAGGCAGTGGTGGACTGGTGGTAGGAGTAGTAGCCATTGTACAGCAGGAGGTGGCAAACTGGTGGGAGTTGTAGTTTCTAGCATCCAGCATGAAATAGCAGACTGATAGTATCCAGCGTACAGCAGGATATGGTGAACTTGTAGTAGCCAGGAGGTGGCAGACTTGTAGTTTTCAGCAGACAGCAGGTGGTGGAGGACTGGTGGTGTCATAGTAGCAAGCGTACATCAGGAGACGGTAGACTGGTGAAGTAGTGTGCAGCGTACAGTAAGGCGGTCTAATCTTTGGCATCTGGCACAGGAGGTATAAATTACTCACTGAACCATTTTAACAAAAAGTTTTTCCACATTGCTGGCAGAAAATCTTGTTCGTTTTGCTACACTTTAGGTCGGACAAAACAGACTGCAACCTTAAAAAAAAATGTAAACCATTTTTTGACATTCAATTTTGCAAACAAATTTACGTACAATAAGTTTTACAAGTTGTAGTGCAGAATCATTTATAAAGTGAGCAGGGCTTTGGGCTTGAACTAATTCTTCGATAATTAATTTAAAAAAAAAAAAGTCTGGGCTGGAAGCTTCAATAAAACTTTGAAAAGTTTTTGACAGTCAATGCTCAATTGGCCCGGGTGTTGATTGTCACATAAACCAGCAAATCATTGTATTATCCTTGGGTCATGTGATAGCTGCGAGGCATGATGGTTGCACCAGAGGTCATCTCACTGCACCAGTATTTTCTTCTTTGTTCCTCATCCCTTGTGTTATTATTGTGAACGTTGTTAGGGTCGTGCGATTCGTACCTGGCAATGTTTAAAAGTTCTGCGACCCCTAAATTCGGATCAATTCCACGTTCGCGGGACTCAGCTCACTCATCTCTATCTGGAATACAGCTTGTTACTATGGGCAATGCAGTGACATTCAAGCATTATCCAATGTAATACGGTAACTGATAGTTAAGGGGGTATTTAGGAAAACTTTGTTCTTTGACAGTGCTAAAGGGACTGTAAAGTTGGGTAGTCTACAATATGGTTTGATGGTGGTCTCTCAATTCTTAAGTGATCTTTGCCCCGATGTTCATTGTTAGCAGCACACAAAATGAGGGTTGTCACAGGTTTTCCCAGGTTGCAGTGCGGCCCGAGACATTACATCATTAGTCAGGGAGCCTATCTGTATTTCAATGGGTGGAGCAACTGCTGGGTGGCGGTAGATCGATCTCCACAGGGCTGCGGGGAAATTAAAGGGGTATTCCAGGAAAAAACTTTTTTTTTTATATATCAACTGGCTCCAGAAAGTTAAACAGATTTGTAAATTACTTTTATTAAACATTTTTAATCCTTTCAGTACTTATGAGCTTCTGAAGTTTAGATTGTTCTTTTGTGTCTAAGTCCTCTCTGACGACACGTGTCTCGGGAACCACCCAGTTTAGAAGAGTTTTGCTATGGGAATTTGCTTCTAAACTGGGCGTTTCCCGAGACATGTGTCATCAGAGATTACTTAGACAGAATAGAACAACCTTAACTTCAGAAGCTCATAAGTACTGAAAGGATTAAGATTTTTTAATAGAAGTAATTTACAAATCTGTTTAACTTTCTGGAACCAGTTGATATATATATATATATATATATATAAAAAAAAGTTTTTTCCTGGAATACCCCTTTAAGTATCAAACACAGCACAGAATACAGGGCAATTGGTAGGGTGGTTGATGTGCGGGAGGGAGAAAATTGACCAAGGGATCCTGGGACTTGTAGTTGGAGGAAAGGAACTCCAACAGGAAATAGCCATTTCACTAAAAGAAAGCAGCAGCGTTATGGTAATTGATGGACATATGTCTTTTTTTAACCATACTAATTATGTAACTATGTGCCGAGCTCTTCAGCAACACGTCCTACGCCATTAACTTCCGGCCACGCGCCCAGGGCTGAATTTTAAACTCCAAAGTTTTGGTACTAC
Organism: Hyla sarda; assembly: GCF_029499605.1. Taxonomy (NCBI): domain Eukaryota; kingdom Metazoa; phylum Chordata; class Amphibia; order Anura; family Hylidae; genus Hyla; species Hyla sarda. Next base: position 2,555,203 of record NC_079189.1, on the reverse strand, counting down.
ACATTTGGATTTCTTCCCTTTGTTCACACAAAGAGAAGAACTCTGCCACGTCCACTCTCCCCACTTTAAACATGTTACCAGCGATTTCTTCAGAAACATCCATATCCATATGAGATCGACCATTCCCAGCAAATAAGTCTAGCAGTATACGTATGCGTGCTCAGGCTAGGTAAAGACCAATGATATAAACCAACAATCCAAAGACAGCAAGAAAACCGGCACTGCAAAAACAACTGCACTAATAGAAATGTCCGCGCACCTGGGGTGCACTAGTATAATCGCAACTGGAACAATGGATGTTGCTCACGTGAAGAAAAAGTCCATTGAACTAATAATAACTGTGCACAGAATATGAATCGGAGCACTCACCCAATCCCTTCTGGTTCCGGTAACTTCCGAGATGTCGTCCTTTTCGGATGATAGCAGGAAGGCGGTAGATGGTAACGGGAGAATTCAGACGCTCGCCGCGGACCGTACCACGCCGCTTGGCGCTTCGACAGGCCGCCCCCTCAATGCAAGCCTATGGGAGGGGGCGTGACAGCTGTCACGCCCCCTCCCATAGGCTTGCATTGAGGTGGCGAAGAGTGACGTCACACGGGGGCGGAGCCGTGATGTCACAATGCTCCAGCCCCGTGATCGCCAGTAATCAGAACCGGAGCGAACATGCTCCGGGGACTGATGGTAACGGGGTGCTGCGTGCAAGATCACGGGGGTCCCCAGCAGCGGGACCCCCGCAATCAGGCATCATAATGTGCCTAAACAAAACCAATAGTGGGTAAAAACGAAGCAGCACTAACACCCGTGTGAACAAGATTCAGGGAATAAAGACATCCTATAACAAAGCCCCTAAATCCTTTTTGTCATTCAGCCCCATAGGGCGCGTCGCCTCCAACCTGAGGATCCATCCCGATTCTTTTAGGAGTAGGGTTCCATGTCTATCCTTTCCATATTTTGCATTGTTAATCTGTTCCAAAGCTGCGAACTTTAGATCCTTCTGTGCATTTTTGTGATATTTTGTCATATATGGTTAATAAACCTTGTCGATTTCCTTTTCCAGTTTGCAACGACCTTATGTGTTCACGTACACGGTGAAACAAGGGACGTATCGTCTTCCCGATGGAATAAGGACCACTGGCACAGATCATACAGTGAACTACGTATTTAGATCTACAGGTCAATGTTTGCTTGATGTTGACTGTACGTCCTCCCAATTTAATCACATTCGTATTTATATTCACGTCACAAAAAGAACATGAACCACATTCATAATTGCCTGCATGGCTATGTTCTGTAAACCATGTTCTTCGCTGGGTATGTTCTTTTTCCCTCTCTTTCAAATAATCCCTATTGGTCCCATTATGTCTGTAATTCACTATTGGTTTGGAAGCAGTAATATCGGAAATATCCGGATCATTCTGTAGCCAATTTGAAAAAATAGCTTGTTTTATTTTCTCTTTTAATGGAGTATTTTTTAGAGGTAGGAATAGGAACAGTATAAATTTTTGCTCTACCCTGAGCAAGAACATCACAGGGATAACCTCTAGCAACCAACCGACTCGCCAATTGATCTGCCTGTTGGTAAAAAAACCATTTGGATCCGAATTGATCCGTTTCAAACGAACTAGCTGACTGAATGGAATGCTGGTCTTGGTTTCTCCGGGGTGGGATGAATTATAATGAAGGGTGACATTCCTGGCTGTATCTTTCCTAAACCCTGAAGTTTGTAATGCGCCCTCCTTGACTTTTATTCTGACATCTAAGAAGTCCAACAAATTCCCTTCAAAAACTGAACTGAACAACATATTGGCCTCATTTATGTCATTCAAATAACTTACAAACTCTGCAAACTCGGCTGAGGACCCTGCCCAAACAACCAGAATATCGTCCACATATCTCAAAAATATTAGCAAAAGAACAGAAAACTGGAGACCCCATCGCGGTCCCCAGTAATTGCTTCAGCCCGTCTCCACCACATTGAAAACAATTGTTATTTAACACCAGTGAAGTAGCTTCTGAATCTCACAAAACCAAGGAACTTATCAGTAAGGGACAATAACGTCCTCAAAGCCTGTACACCCGCATCCTGTGGGATGGGGGTGTACAGGCTTTTCACATTAATGGATGCCAAACTAAACCCTTCAACCCTTCTAGCACTTAAAATCCTGGAGTGCCATAATAAGGTTGCCTAAATTCTTAACATAAGTGGGGATCTGTTCCAATAAAGGAGAAATAAGCCAATCGATATAACTCGATAATGCCTGAGTAGAGGAGCCTAAAGCTGCCACAATTGGGCGACTCGGAGGAGGATTTAGATTTTTATGAGTTTTGGGCAGAATATACATATACGGTTTTGTTGGATTCACAGGAATTAACCTCTCGGGCGTTTTCTCACTGATACCTGTTTCTACATGGTTTCTAAGGAAGCTACATACTCTATCCATAATTTTACTCGTGGGATCGTTGGGCAGTTTTTTTGATAAACTGACGAACTGCTCAACTGTTTTTGTATCTTTGCTTCATAATCTTTTTTTCCACCAAATCACTACTGAACCCCCTTTATCACACTGTGATTTGTTTGTTATTCCCCAACCAAACCAATGCCTACTGTTCCTTTTTTGGTTATATTGAACCCTGCTTTTGGGTAGATGAGCGCTTTAAAGGGGTACTCCCACCCTAGAGATCCTATCCAAAGGATAGGGGATAAGATGTCTGATCTCGGGGGTCCCGCCGCTGGGGACCCCCACAGTATTGCATGCGGTACCCACCTGTTTTTTGTCCGGAAGCACTGGAGGGTCTGAGTTGCGGCTATGGGAACAGAAGTCCGTGACGTCGGGACTCCGGATAGGGGATAAGATGTCTAGGGTGGGAGTACCCCTTTAATCTCTTTACACACTGCCTGATAGAATATATCAATTGAAGTACCTGGAATTGTAGGAGGGTTGAAGGTGGATTGGTTACCCCCCCCCCCCCCCCCCTTAAAAAAAACTTTTTTCATTATCCCCTCCCTGTTTGGGCTGATCTATTCTTTCCTCCTCCTCCATTAGCTTCATAAGTTCCTTAAAGGGGTACTCTGGTGGAAAACTTTTTTTTTTTTTTTTTTTTATCAACTGGTGCCAGAAAGTTAAACAGATTTGTAAATTACTTCTGTTAAAAAAATCTTAATCCTTCCAGTACTTATTATCTGCTGAATACTACCAAGGAAATTCTTTTCTTTTTGGAACACAGAGCTCTCTGCTGACATCATGACCACAGTGCTCTCTGCTGACACCTCTGTCCATTTTAAGAACTGTCCAGAGTAGGAGAAAATCCCCATAGAAAACAGATGCTGCTCTGGACAGTTCCTAAAATGGACAGAGATGTCAGCAGAGAGCACTGTGCTCGTGATGTCAGCAGAGAGCACTGTGCTCGTGATGTCAGCAGAGAGCTCTGTGTTCCAAAAAGAAAAGAATTTCCTCTGTAGTATTCAGCAGCTAATAAGTACTGGAAGGATTAAGATTTTTTTAATAGAAGTAATTTACAAATCTGTTTAAAAAAAAAAAAAAATTCAGATCTAACCCCTTGGCTATCCAAAAACCCAATGGTCTTATTGAGCTCCGCACCTCTCCCTCCAAAGGTGAAGAATCTTTTTTTATTCGTCTTTTGTTTTTGCATCATAGCGAAATATTTCTTTAACATTAACCCGACTGCTTTAGGCTGGGTTCACACTACGTTTTCCCCCATACGGGAGCGCATACGGCAGGGGGGAGCTAAAACCTTGCGCTCCCGTATGTCACCGTATGCGCTCCCGTATGTCATTCATTTCAATGAGCCGACCGGAGTGAAACGTTCGGTCCGGTCGGCTCATTTTTGCACCGTATGTGCTTTTACAACCGGACCTAAAACTGTGGTCAACCACGGTTTTAGGTCCGGTTGTAAAAACGCATACGGCGCAAAAATGAGCCGACCGGACCGAACGTTTCACTCCGGCCGGCTCATTGAAATGAATGACATACGGGAGCGCATACGAAGGCATACGGGAGCGCAAGGTTTTAGCTCCCCCTGCCGTATGCGCTCCCGTATGGGACAAAACGTAGTGTGAACCCAGCCTTACACAGGTCTTCCTCAAACACAGAAAAATCGAAGTCTTGCTTCAGACGGAAATTTAGACCCTTGTTCAATACAGCTTCACATTCAGGGGATAAAACAACATCTGTTAAAGGGGTACTCCAAAGGATAGGGGATAAGATGTCTGATAGCGGGGGTCCCGCCGCAACCCGTTACAATCAGTCCCCGGAGCGTGTTTGCTCCGGGTCCGATTACTGGCGATCACAGGGCCGGAGCATTGTGACGTCATGTCCCCGCCCCCTCAATGCAAGCCTATGGCAGGGGGCGTGACAGCTGGCATTGAGGGGGTGGAGCATGATGACACATGGGGGCAGAGCCGTGATGTCACAATGCTCCGGCCCCGTGATCGCCAGTAATCAGACCCGGAGCTAACACGCTCCGGGGACTGATTGTAACAGGGTGCTGCGTGCAAGATCACGGGGGTCCCCAGCGGCGGGACCCCCACGATCCGACATCTTATCCCATATTCTTTGGATACAGTATAAGATGTCTTAGCACCGGAGAACCCCTTTAAATTAACTACTAAGGTTTCGTTGGCGTCTCCCTCAATGATTCAGTCTTTCTTTTGGACGCCTTTTTCCCGGGAGGATTTCTTTCTCCTTCCTCCCCGTCTCGTCCGTCTTTTCGGCGGGGTACACGCCAGTCCCCGGAGCCTGTATTATTCCGATTCCGTGGTGAAATAATCTGAAGCTTTCGTTTTTCTTTTACTGATATTTTCAGCCTTCTCTGATCTTTTCCCACTTGTCTCGTTGTTTATTCCATCCCTTTTATCTCTTAATCGTTTATCTCCTTTAATTGGCAGTAAAAGTAAAGAATTGGACTTCTGGGCGTCTCGTTTTTAACCCCAGACGAGCTTCTGTAGTTACTTTCTCGTACTCAATCCAATTTTGGTCCAATACTAATTGCTGAAGATTAAAGGGGTACTCCAGCACTAAGACATCTTATACTGTATACAAAGGATAGGGGAAAAGATGCCTGATCACGGGGGTCCTGCCGCTGGGGACCCCCCCTGATCTTGCAGGCAGCACCCCGTTACCATCAGTCCCCGGAGCATGTTCGCTCCGAGTCTGATGACTGGCGATCGTGGGGCCGGAGTATTGTGACGTCACAGCTCCGCCCCCTCATTGCAAGCCTATGGGAGGGGGCGTGACTGTAGGTACTTAGCCATCACGCCTCCTCCCATAGACCTGAATTGCCCGGTGATAGCAGGAGTCCCCAGCAGTGGGATCCCCGAAATCTAACATCTTATCCCCCATCCTTTTGATAGGGGATAAGATGATTTGCACCAGAGTAACCCTTTAAAAGACAAATCTCAAGCTCAAAAACTTATTCCTTATCCTTTCGATAGGGGATAAGTTTTAGATCGCCGGGGGGTTCGAGTGCTGGGATCCTGATCACAAGAGCTTACAATCTATGAGGAGACAAGAGGAGCGAGGATCCTGATCACAAGAGCTTACAATCTATGAGGAGACAAGAGGAGTGAGGATCCTGATCACAAGAGCTTACAATCTATGAGGAGGAGGAGACAAGAGGAGTGAGGATCCTGATCACAAGAGCTTACAATCTATGAGGAGGAGACAAGAGGAGTGAGGATCCTGAGCACAAGAGCTTACAATCTATGAGGAGGAGGAGGAGACAAGGAGTACCGTTTATACTGCTGAGCCCCGCCCACTCCTGTCACATGACCATCCTCACAGGTCCTTCATCCACAATCTCTTCTATTCCGCTGAGCTCCGCCCCCACACATAAGGGTCACATGATTGTGACATCATCACAGGTCCTACATCTCCAACATCCAGCAGATACAGAGCAGGTCCTGGTCAACCACTTGGTAATAAGGTAATTTCATGGAGGAGGTTTGTTACAGTGTGTCACCCCAGTAGTAAGGAGATTACATGAGGAGGAGGTTTGTTACAGTGTGTCACCCCAGTAGTAAGGAGATTACATGAGGAGGAGGTTTGTTACAGTGTGTCACCCCAGTAGTAAGGAGATTACATGAGGAGGAGGTTTGTTACAGTGTGTCACCCCAGTAGTAAGGAGATTACATGAGGAGGAGGTTTGTTACAGTGTGTCACCCCAGTAGTAAGGAGATTACATGAGGAGGAGGTTTGTTACAGTGTGTCACCCCAGTAGTAAGGAGATTACATGAGGTGGAGGAGGTTTGTTACAGTGTGTCACCCCAATAGTAAGGAGATTACATGAGGAGGGGGTTTGTTACAGTGTGTCACCCCAGTAGTAAGGAGATTACATGAGGAGGAGGAGGTTTGTTACAGTGTGTCACCCCAGTAGTAAGGAGATTACATGAGGAGGGGGTTTGTTACAGTGTGTCACCCCAGTAGAAAGGAGATTACATGAGGAGGAGGTTTGTTACAGTGTGTCACCCCAGTAGTAAGGAGATTACATGAGGAGGAGGTTTGTTACAGTGTGTCACCCCAGTAGTAATGAGATTACATGAGGAGGTGGTTTGTTACAGTGTGTCACCCCAGTAGTAAGGAGATTACATGAGGAGGAGGTTTGTTACAGTGTGTCACCCCAGTAGTAAGGAGATTACATGAGGAGGAGGTTTGTTACAGTGTGTCACCCCAGTAGGAAGGAGATTACATGAGGAGGAGGTTTGTTACAGTGTGTCACCCCAGTAGGTAGGAGATTACATGAGGAGGAGGTTTGTTACAGTGTGTCACCCCAGTAGGAAGGAGATTACATGAGGAGGAGGTTTGTTACAGTGTGTCACCCCAGTAGTAAGGAGATTACATGAGGAGGAGGTTTGTTACAGTGTGTCACCCCAGTAGTAAGGAGATTACATGAGGAGGTGGTTTGTTACATTGTGTCACCCCAGTAGGAAGGAGATTACATGAGGAGGAGGTTTGTTACAGTGTGTCACCCCAGTAGTAAGGAGATTACATGGGGAGGTGTTTGTTACAGTGTGTCACCCCGGTAGTAAGGAGATTACATGGGGAGGTGTTTGTTACAGTGTGTCACCCCAGTAGTAAGGAGATTACATGGGGAGGAGGTTTGTTACAGTGTGTCACCCCGGTAGTAAGGAGATTACATGGGGAGGAGGTTTGTTACAGTGCGTCACCCCGGTAGTAAGGAGATTACATGAGGAGGGGGTTTGTTACAGTGCGTCACCCCGGTAGTAAGGAGATTACATGAGGAGGGGGTTTGTTACAGTGTGTCACCCCAGTAGTAAGGAGATTACATGAGGAGGAGGAGGTTTGTTACAGTGTGTCACCTCGGTAGTAAGGAGATTACATGAGGAGGGGGTTTGTTACAGTGTGTCACCTCGGTAGTAAGGAGATTACATGAGGAGGTTTGTTACAGTGTATCACCCCAGTAGTAAGGAGATTACATGAGGAGGAGGTTTGTTACAGTGTGTCACCCCAGTAGTAAGGTAATTTCATGGAGGAGGTTTGTTAGTGTGTCACCCCAGTAGTAAGGAGATTACATGGGGAGGAGGTTTGTTACAGTGTGTCACCCCAGTAGTAGGGAGAGTACATGAGGAGGAGGTTTGTTACAGTGTGTCACCCCAGTAGTAAGGAGATTACATGAGGAGGAGGTTTGTTACAGTGTATCACCCCGGTAGTATGGAGATTACATGAGGAGGAGGAGGTTTGTTACAGTGTGTCACCTCGGTAGTAAGGAGATTACATGAGGAGGGGGTTTGTTACAGTGCGTCACCCCGGTAGTAAGGAGATTACATGAGGAGGAGGTTTGTTACAGTGTGTCGCTATTTCTGTGACTCGGGCTCCTCCTCTTCCCCTCCAGCTGACCCAGTTGTCTCCTCTTCTCCTGAATGACCCCCAAGGATGGACAAGGACAGGAATGAGATGACTAAGAGAATATTACACTTCACCTTGGAGATCCTCCACCTGCTGACCGGAGAGGTGAGGTGACCCATCTACATTTCCACCATTGTTGTCCCCATCTACATTTCCACCATTGTTGCCCCCATCTACATTTCCACCATTGTTGTCCCCATCTACATTTCCACCATTGTTGTCCCCATCTACATTTCCACCATTGTTGTCCCCATCTACATTTCCACCATTGTTGTCCCCATCTTCATTTCCACCATTGTTGTCCCCATCTACATTTCCACCATTGTTGTCCTCCTATCTACATTTCCACCATTGTTTTCCCAGCTACATTTCCACCATTGTTGTCCCCATCTACATTTCCACCATTGTTGTCCCCATCTACATTTCCACCATTGTTGTCCCCCCATCTACATTTCCACCATTGTTGTCCCCCCATCTACATTTCCACCATTGTTGTCCCCCCATCTACATTTCCACCATTGTTGTCCCCATCTACATTTTCACCATTGTTGTCCCCATCTACATTTTCACCATTGTTGTCCCCATCTACATTTCCACCATTGTTGTCCCCATCTACATTTCCACCATTGTTGTCCCCATCTACATTTCCACCATTGTTGTCCCCATCTACATTTCCACCATTGTTGTCCCCCCATCTACATTTCCACCATTGTTGTCCCCCCATCTACATTTCCACCATTGTTGTCCCCCCATCTACATTTCCACCATTGTTGTCCCCCCATCTACATTTCCACCATTGTTGTCCCCATCTACATTTCCACCATTGTTGTCCCCATCTACATTTCCACCATTGTTGTGTCCCCATCTACATTTCCACCATTGTTGTGTCCCCATCTACATTTCCACCATTGTTGTCCCCATCTACATTTCCACCATTGTTGTCCCCCCATCTACATTTCCACCATTGTTGTCCCCATCAACATTTCCACCATTGTTGTGTCCCCATCTACATTTCCACCATTGTTGTCCCCATCTACATTTCCACCATTGTTGTCCCCCCATCTACATTTCCACCATTGTTGTCCCCATCAACATTTCCACCATTGTTGTGTCCCCATCTACATTTCCACCATTGTTGTGTCCCCATCTACATTTCCACCATTGTTGTGTCCCCATCTACATTTCCACCATTGTTGTCTCCCATCTACATTTCCACCATTGTCCCCATCTACATTTCCACCATTGTTGTCCCCCATCTACATTTCCACCATTGTTGTCTCCCCATCTACATTTCCACCATTGTTGTCCCCATCTACATTTCCACCATTGTTGTCCCCCATCTACATTTCCACCATTGTTGTCCCCATCTACATTTCCACCATTGTTGTCCCCATCTACATTTCCACCATTGTTGTCCCCATCTACATTTCCACCATTGTTGTCCCCATCTACATTTCCACCATTGTTGTCCCCATCTACATTTCCACCATTGTTGTCCCCATCTACATTTCCACCATTGTTGTCCCCCCATCTACATTTCCTCCATTGTTGTCCCCCATCTACATTTCCACCATTGTTGTCCCCCCATCTACATTTCCACCATTGTTGTCCCCCATCTACATTTCCACCATTGTTGTCCCCCCCATCTACATTTCCACCATTGTTGTCCCCCCATCTACATTTCCACCAAGGGGCGCGTCGTCATGCTGTGGCCAACACGCCTCCTGCGCGCACTGCCGCGGTCCCTTACAGGAGATTGTGGGGGGTCCCAGCATTCGGACCCCCTGCAATCAGACACTCATCCCCTATCCGCAGGAGTTTGTCTTACACTGCAGATCTCCTTTAATACTATTTCTCCCGAGCTATGGCGGATTTTCCGCAACTCAAAATCAGAGCAGGAAACTTACTGTAAACCCGCCGTGTGCTCCAGCTGTTGTATAACTGAAACTCCCAGCATGCCCTGACAGCTGTAGGGCACGCTTGGAGTTGTAGTCATATGCTTCCAGCTGCGTATCTGCAACGTCCAGCATATCTTTTTAGAGTCTGTGGATGCCTGCAGCTGTAGTTATGCAACCGCTAGAGGCACTTCTTTTCTTTTAAAAAGGGTGCCTCCAGCTGTTGCATAACTACAACTCCCAGCATGCCCTTTGTCCGCGCCGCCACTACCTCCAAACCCGCCGGCACTTAGGTGACCCCCTTACAGCCACTCAAACGCCATCAATACCCAGCAGACATGAGAGAGCACAGAGGAGTGCTATCAGACCAGAGAGAGCACAGAGGAGTGCTATCAGACAGGAGAGGGCACAGAGGAGTGCTATCAGACAGGAGAGAGCACAGAGAAGTGCTATCAGACAGGAGAGAGCACAAAGGAGTCCCGTCAGACAGGAGAGAGCACAGACGAGTCCTGTCAGACAGGAGAGAGCACAGAGGAGTGCTATCAGACAGGAGAGGGCACAGAGGAGTGCTATCAGACAGGAGAGAGCACAGAGGAGTGCTATCAGACAGGAGAGAGCACAGAGGAGTGCCATCAGACAGGAGAGGGCACAGAGGAGTGCCATCAGACAGGAGAGGGCACAGAGGAGTGCCATCAGACAGGAGAGGGCACAGAGGAGTGCCATCAGACAGGAGAGGGCACAGAGGAGTGCCATCAGACAGGAGAGGGCACAGAGGAGTGCCATCAGACAGGAGAGGGCACAGAGGAGTGCCATCAGACAGGAGAGGGCACAGAGGAGTGCCATCAGACAGGAGAGGGCACAGAGGAGTGCCATCAGACAGGAGAGGGCACAGAGGAGTGCCATCAGACAGGAGAGGGCACAGAGGAGTGCCATCAGACAGGAGAGGGCACAGAGGAGTGCCATCAGACAGGAGAGGGCACAGAGGAGTGCCATCAGGCAGGAGAGGGCACAGAGGAGTGCCATCAGGCAGGAGAGGGCACAGAGGAGTGCCATCAGGCAGGAGAGGGCACAGAGGAGTGCCATCAGGCAGGAGAGGGCACAGAGGAGTGCCATCAGGCAGGAGAGGGCACAGAGGAGTGCCATCAGGCAGGAGAGGGCACAGAGGAGTGCCATCAGGCAGGAGAGGGCACAGAGGAGTGCCATCAGGCAGGAGAGGGCACAGAGGAGTGCCATCAGGCAGGAGAGGGCACAGAGGAGTGCCATCAGGCAGGAGAGGGCACAGAGGAGTGCCATCAGGCAGGAGAGGGCACAGAGGAGTGCCATCAGGCAGGAGAGGGCACAGAGGAGTGCTATCAGGCAGGCGAGAGCACAGAGGAGTGCTATCAGGCAGGCGAGAGCACAGAGGAGTGCTATCAGACAGGTGAGAGCACAGAGGAGTGCTATCAGACAGGAGAGGAGTGCTAGCCCACAGAGGAGTGCTAGCCCACCCTCACTTGTACATTTTGATAACAAGAAGTTATGGCCATTGGAGAGCACATCTTTCTGTTTAGTGAGGGCATGTATACTACAAAACAGATCCTGGATGGCTCACTAGGGCATGAGTGTCTTATCACGGAGGAGTTCAACAGCTGGGACCCCCGCAATCTGCAGAACTGGGCCTGACTCTACCTGCTGAGCGATTCGGCTGGCCAGTTAGTCTCAGAAGGATGGGGGGTGGGGGAGTGCTTGGCAGGAACAGTCTAGCCCCGTTCTACAGATCGTTGGGGGTCCCAAGTTTTTTGAACCTGGATAACCCCTTAAGGGTGTATATATCTGTGCCCAGGGCTGGGGTCAGTAGTTGATGTGTCTGTGTTCGATATTGTTTCACTCGTTGTTTGTTTGCGACTACTGAAATTGCTGAAGAAACTGTTTGTGACTACTTGGTGGTTCCCTGAAGAAGCAGCATTTATAAAACAGGAGAAACATGTTGGAACCTGTTTGAATCTATTTTGTACCTTCACATTGCAGACAATTGATGTTATTTAATATCTTAGTAACCTGTAAACTTGTGTTAACTGAGCTGATAGGAGGGAACTGTCACGTTCGAAGATCAACTTAATATCAGAAATATATAATTGTTGGAGATGTATAGATGACGTTATTATTATTTGGTCTGGTAACCGGAAAGTCCCATGATTGTCTCTCTCCATATACAGGATTTCACCATAGTAAAGAAGACATGGGACAAGGAGCCTCCACTTCTGTCACTGATACATCAGAAAAAGATCATAGAACTCACCCACAGGATCACTGAGCTACTGACTAGAGAGGTGACACTGCTGGGACATTATACAGTAATGGAGGGTCTGGTGATGATTAGAGAGGTGACCCTGCTGGGACATTATACTGTAATGGAGGGGTCTGGTGATGACTGGAGAGGTGACACTGCTGGGACATCATACAGTAATGGAGGAGTCTGGTGATGACTGGAGAGATGACACTGCTGGGACATTATACAGTAATGGAGGGGTCTGGTGATGACTAGAGAGGTGACACTGCTGGGACATTATACAGTAATGGAGGGGTCTGGTGATGACTGGAGAGGTGACACTGCTGGGACATTATACAGTAATGGAGGGGTCTGGTGATGACTGGAGAGGTGACAGTGCTGGGACATTATACAGTAATGGAGGGGTCTGGTGATGACTGGAGAGGTGACACTGCTGGGACATTATACAGTAATGGAGGGGTCTGGTGATGACTGGAGAGGTGACACTGCTGGGACATTATACAGTAATGGAGGGGTCTGGTGATGACTGGAGAGGTGACACTGCTGGGACATTATACAGTAATGGAGGGGTCTGGTGATGACTGGAGAGGTGACACTGCTGGGAATGCTGGGACATTATACAGTAATGGAGGGGTCTGGTGATGACTGGAGAGGTGACACTGCTGGGACATTATACAGTAATGGAGGGGTCTGGTGATGACTGGAGAGGTGACACTGCTGGGACATTATACAGTAATGGAGGGGTCTGGTGATGATTAGAGAGGTGACACTGCTGGGACATTATACAGTAATGGAGGGGGTCTGGTGATGATTAGAGAGGTGACACTGCTGGGACATTATACAGTAATGGAGGGGTCTGGTGATGATTAGAGAGGTGACACTGCTGGGACATTATACAGTAATGGAGGGGTCTGGTGATGACTGGAGAGGTGACACTGCTGGGACATTATACAGTAATGGAGGGGTCTGGTGATGACTGGAGAGGTGACACTGCTGGGACATTATACAGTAATGGAGGGGTCTGGTGATGACTGGAGAGGTGACACTGCTGGGACATTATACAGTAATGGAGGGGTCTGGTGATGACTGGAGAGGTGACACTGCTGGGACATTATACAGTAATGGAGGGGTCTGGTGATGACTGGAGAGGTGACACTGCTGGGAATGCTGGGACATTATATAGTAATGGAGGGGTCTGAGGATGACTGGAGAGGTGACACTGCTGGGACATTATACAGTAATGGAGGGGTCAGGTGATGACTGGAGAGGTGACACTGCTGGGACATTATATAGTAATGGAGGGGTCTGGTGATGACTGGAGAGGTGACACTGCTGGGACATTATACAGTAATGGAGGGGTCTGGTGATGATTAGAGAGGTGACACTGCTGGGACGTTATACAGTAATAGAGGGGTCTGGTGATGACTGTAGAGGTGACCCTGCTGGGACATTATATAGTAATGGAGGGGTCTGGTGATGATTAGAGAGGTGACACTGCTGGGACATTATACAGTAATGGAGGGGTCTGGTGATGACTGGAGAGGTGACACTGCTGGGACATTATACAGTAATGGAGGGGTCTGGTGATGACTGGAGAGGTGACACTGCTGGGACATTATACAGTAATGGAGGGGTCTGGTGATGATTAGAGAGGTGACACTGCTGGGACATTATACAGTAATGGAGGGGTCTGGTGATGACTGGAGAGGTGACCCTGCTGGGACATTATACAGTAATGGAGGGGTCTGGTGATGATTAGAGAGGTGACTCTGCTGGGACATTATACAGTAATGGAGGGGTCTGGTGATGACTGGAGAGGTGACCCTGCTGGGACATTATACAGTAATGGAGGGGTCTGGTGATGATTAGAGAGGTGACACTGCTGGGACATTATACAGTAATGGAGGGGTCTGGTGATGATTAGAGAGGTGACACTGCTGGGACATTATACAGTAATGGAGGGGTCTGGTGATGACTGGAGAGGTGACACTGCTGGGACATTATACAGTAATGGAGGGGTCTGGTGATGATTAGAGAGGTGACACTGCTGGGACATTATACAGTAATGGAGGGGTCTGGTGATGACTGGAGAGGTGACACTGCTGGGACATTATACAGTAATGGAGGGGTCTGGTGATGATTAGAGAGGTGACACTGCTGGGACATTATACAGTAATGGAGGGGTCTGGTGATGATTAGAGAGGTGACACTGCTGGGACATTATACAGTAATGGAGGGGTCTGGTGATGACGGTATCATTGTGTGTCAGGTTCCTATAAGGTGTCAGGATGTGGCGGTCTATTTCTCCATGGAGGAGTGGGAGTATGTAGAAGGACACAAGGATCTGTACCAGGACATAGTCATGATGGAGGATCACCGGCCCCTCACATCACAAGGTAAGAAGAGACATATATATAGATATCACTCTCACTACCTAGTAACATAGAAATCTATCCAGCACTGATGTATTCATTCCCTGTGTATTCCCTATAGATGGAGTCATTGATAGAAATCCACCCGAGAGGTGTCCCCGCCCTCTATATTCCCAGGACTGTCCAGAGGGAAATGTCCCAGAGAAGCATCAGGTAGATGAGGCTGATCCTATATCTCTATAGGGGGGTCCTGCAGTCATAGATGTGGGGGTAGATTTTGGGGGTCTCTGTTGCTCCTCCTGTCTGCTGTATTGTAGTGAATTGTTCTATATGTCACATCAGGGGGGAGATCTGACTAATAATAAAGTGGAGGATGAAGAAGAGAGGATGAGGGGCCATCACCCATGTATGAGGGCAGTGAAGGAGGAAATTCCAGGAGGTGTTACCCCAGGTATGTAATAATTCCAGGAGGTGTTACCCCAGGTATGTAATAATTCCAGGAGGTGTTACCCTAGGTATGTAATAATTCCAGGAGGTGTTACCCCAGGTATGTAATAATTCCAGGAGGTGTTACCCTAGGTATGTAATAATTCCAGGAGGTGTTAGCCCAGGTATGTAATAATTCCAGGAGGTGTTAGCCCAGGTATATAATAATTCCAGGAGGTGTTGTCCTAGGTATGTAATAATTCCAGGAGGTGTTGTCCCAGGTATGTAATAATTCCAGGAGGTGTTGTCCCAGGTATGTAATAATTCCAGGAGGTGTTGTCCCAGGTATGTAATAATTCCAGGAGGTGTTGTCCCAGGTATGTAATAATTCCAGGAGGTGTTGTCCCAGGTATATAATAATTCCAGGAGGTGTTGTCCCAGGTATGTAATAATTCCAGGAGGTGTTGTCCCAGGTATGTAATAATCCCAGGAGGTGTTGTCCCAGGTATGTAATAATTCCAGGAGGTGTTACCCCAGGTATAGAATAATTCCAGGAGGTGTTGTCCCAGGTATGTAATAATTCCAGGAGGTGTTGTCCCAGGTATCTAATAATTCCAGGAGGTGTTGTCCCAGGTATGTAATAATTCCAGGAGGTGTTACCTCAGGTATAATGTTTTTCTATCAATATTATAAAATAATCCTGACATCATCCAGTTTTTGTTTTCAACTAGGCCTAAAATTAAGCTAAGACTTGTTGTTCTGCCTGTGATGATAATGAGGAGGCAGCTGGTAGGTGATCTGTATAGAAGAGTCATTAGGAGTTCAGTCTCCCCCTCCCCTGTAGAGTGACCTCTGCACAGATCACAACATACTCAGAGTCTGGAGATGTTTTTAGATCAATGTCCATGGGTTTTGCCATAAAGCAAATCTCTAAATTCTGTTAAAAAGAGTTCAGTTAAGATGTCTGCACCCATTATAATCTATTTATATATATATATAACTCAACGTGTGTATATATGTGTGTATGTGTGTGTGTGTGTGTGTATGTATATGTGTGTATGTATATATGTGTATATGTATGTATGTATGTATATGTGTGTGTGTATATATGTATGTGTGTATGTATATATGTGTATATGTATATATGTGTGTGTGTGTATGTATGTATGTATATGTGTGTATGTATGTATGTGTGTATGTATATGTGTGTGTGTATATATGTATGTGTGTATGTATATATGTGTATATGTATATGTGTGTGTGTGTATGTATGTATATGTGTGTATGTATGTGTGTATGTATATGTATGTATATGTGTGTGTATGTATATGTGTATGTATATGTGTGTGTATGTGTGTATGTATGTGTGTATGTATGTATAGATGTGTGTATGTATGTGTGTATGTATATATGTATGTATGTGTGTATGTATATGTATGTATATGTGTGTATGTATGTGTGTATGTATATATGTATGTATGTGTGTATGTATATGTATGTATATGTGTGTATGTATATATGTGTGTATGTATATGTGTGTGTATGTATATGTGTATGTATATGTGTGTGTATGTATATGTATGTGTGTATGTATGTGTGTATGTATGTATAGATGTGTGTATGTGTGTGTATGTATGTATGTGTGTGTATGTATATGTATGTATATATGTGTGTATGTATATATGTATATGTATATGTGTATCGGTTAACGCACTAGTGTTCGGCATCCCGGTGTGGCGTGGAGCCGCTTTACCTGCATGTCCCAGTAATAAACACGAAGTTACTACAACGTGGTGAGTTGCCTGTACTTTCTTCTTGATTATTTGGATTTGCATTCATCCTATCACTATCGCAGTACATGAGCACCACCGCATGAAGATACGCTGCTAGAGTACACACACAGACTGTTTAAAGGAGAATATATAGAGGGAGAGCAGTGCCAGCACTTCAATCTCTGTTGTGAAGTCTTGTGAATATGTATATGTGTGTATGTATGTATGTGTGTGTATGTATGTGTGTGTGTATATATATATGTATGTATATATGTGTGTGTATATATGTGTGTATGTGTATGTATGTATATATGTGTGTATGTATATATATATGTGTATGTATATATGTGTGTATGTATGTATATATGTGTGTATGTATGTGTGTATATATGTATGTGTGTATGTATATATGTGTGTATGTATGTATATATGTGTGTATGTATATATGTGTGTATGTATGTATATATGTGTGTATATATGTGTGTATATATGTGTGTATGTATGTGTGTATGTATGTATATATGTGTGTATATATGTGTGTATGTATGTATATACGTATATATGTGTGTATATATGTGTGTATGTATGTATGTATATACGTGTGTATGTATGTATGTATATATGTGTGTATGTATGTATGTATATATGTGTGTATGTATGTATATATGTATGTATATATGTGTGTATGTGTGTATGTATGTATGTATGTGTGTATGTATGTATGTATGTGTGTATATATATGTATGTGTGTATGAGTGTGTGTATGTATGTGTATATATATATATGTGTATGTATATATGTGTGTATGTGTGTATGTATATGTGTATGTATGTGTGTATGTATATATATGTATGTGTGTATGAGTGTGTGTATGTATGTGTATATATATATGTATGTGTATGTATATATGTGTGTATGTTCCACAAAAACTTCCAAATGTCTAAAGATATTACCATTACACTTGGTCACCTGTTACTTATATGTCACCAACAAACATAGGATCGGTGATTTAACCCTTACTCACCCCCATTTGCCAGGGGCGGGGCTTATGTTTAAAGTCCCATACAAGTCAATGGGAAATATATGTTACTGCAGAACTTCCAAACGGCTGGAGATATTTCCATAATACTTGGTCACATGTTACTTATATGTCCACTTAAAATATAGGATAGTTAATTTAACCCTTAACTACCCACATTTGTGAGGGTCGGGGTTTTTGTTTAAAGTCCCATGCAAATCAATGGGAAATGTATGTTCCAAAATAACTTCTGTACGGCTGGAGATATTTCATTACCTGGTCACATATTACAGGTCAGGATATGAGGACGGGGTGGGAGGTCGAGATAGGAGGTCAATATAGGAGGACGGGATGGTCAGGATAGGAGGTCGAGATAGGAGGACGGGATAGGAGGCCAGGATAGGGGGTTGAGATAGGAGGATGGGATAGAAGGACGAGATAGGAGGACTGGATATGAGGTCGTGGCATAAGGACGGGATAGGAGGTCGGGATATGGGGTTGGGATATGACAACAATATATGGGGATGTGATTTGAAGTCAAAAGCTTCCTCCTTGATTTTCTTCCCCAACAAGGATTAGGAAGGAAAAACCGGGCAACGCCGAGTACTCAGCTAGTATATATATATATACCCCAGTCAGTATCAAAGCAACAAATTCACTACAAGGAGAAGAAAATCGGAGAATCACTGTTTTTGCTATCAGGGGTAAGATAGTGGAGTTGAGGGGTCGGGTGTTGGAAATGTGATCTGGTCGTATGATCCAGATCTCTGTGGAGAAACATGGCCTGGTCACATAGATCCAGATCTCTATAGAGAAACATGTCCTGGTCAGATGTATCCAGATCTCTATAGAGAAACATGGCCTGGTCAGATGGATCCAGATCTCTATAGAGAAACATGGCCTGGTCAGATGGATCCAGATCTCTATAGAGAAACATGGCCTGGTCAGATGGATCCAGATCTATAGAGAAACATGGCCTGGTCAGATGGATCCAGATCTCTATAGAGAAACATGTCCTGGTCAGATGGATCCAGATCTCTATAGAGAACCATGTCCTGGTCAGATGGATCCAGATCTCTATAGAGAAACAGGGCCTGGTCAGATGGATCCAGATCTCTATAGAGAAACAGGGCCTGGTCAGATGGATCCAGATCTCTATAGAGAAACATGACCTGGTCAGATGGATCCAGATCTCTATAGAGAAACATGTCCTGGTCAGATGGATCCAGATCTCTATAGAGAAACATGACCTGGTCAGATGGATCCAGATCTCTATAGAGAAACATGTCCTGGTCAGATGGATCCAGATCTCTATAGAGAAACATGTCCTGGTCAGATGGATCCAGATCTCTATAGAGTAACATGGCCTGGTCAGATGGATCCAGATCTCTATAGAGAAACATGGCCTGGTCAGATGGATCCAGATCTCTATAGAGAAACATGGCCTGGTCAGATGGATCCTGATCTCTATAGAGAAACATGACCTGGTCAGATGGATCCAGATCTCTATAGAGAAACATGACCTGGTCAGATGGATCCAGATCTCTATAGAGAAACATGGCCTGGTCAGATGGATCCAGATCTCTATAGAGAAACATGTCCTGGTCAGATGGATCCAGATCTCTATAGAGAAACATGTCCTGGTCAGATGGGTCCAGATCTCTATAGAGAAACATGTCCTGGTCAGATGGATCCAGATCTCTATAGAGTAACATGGCCTGGTCAGATGGATCCAGATCTCTATAGAGAAACATGTCCTGGTCAGATGGATCCAGATCTCTATGGAGAAACATGGACTGGTCAGATGGATCCAGATCTCTATAGAGAAACATGGCCTGGTCAGATGGATCCAGATCTCTATAGAGAAACATGGCCTGGTCAGATGGATCCAGATCTCTATAGAGAAACATGTCCTGGTCAGATGGATCCAGATCTCTATAGAGAAACATGTCCTGGTCAGATGGATCCAGATCTCTATAGAGAAACATGACCTGGTCAGATGGACCTAGATCTCTATAGAGAAACATGACCTGGTCAGATGGATCCAGATCTCTATAGAGAAACATGGCCAGGTCAGATGGATCCAGATCTCTATAGAGAAACATGTCCTGGTCAGATGGGTCCAGATCTCTATAGAGAAACATGTCCTGGTCAGATGGGTCCAGATCTCTGTAGAGAAACATGTCCTGGTCAGATGGATCCAGATCTCTATAGAGAAACATGACCTGGTCAGATGGACCTAGATCTCTATAGAGAAACATGGCCTGGTCAGATGGATCCGGATCTCTATAGAGAAACATGGCCGGGTCAGATGGATCCAGATCTCTATAGAGAAACATGTCCTGGTCAGATGGGTCCAGATCTCTATAGAGAAACATGTCCTGGTCAGATGGGTCCAGATCTCTATAGAGAAACATGTCCTGGTCAGATGGATCCAGATCTCTATAGAGAAACATGACCTGGTCAGATGGATCCAGATCTCTATAGAGAAACATGGCCTGGTCAGATGGGTCCAGATCTATAGAGAAACATGGCCTGGTCAGATGGGTCCAGATCTCTATAGAGAAACATGACCTGGTCAGATGGGTCCAGATCTCTATAGAGAAACATGACCTGGTCAGATGGATCCAGATCTCTATAGAGAAACATGGCCTGGTCAGATGGATCCAGATCTCTATAGAGAAACATGGCCTGGTCAGATGGATCCAGATCTCTATAGAGAAACATGGCCTGGTCAGATGGATCCGGATCTCTATAGAGAAACATGACCTGGTCAGATGGATCCGGATCTCTGTGGAGAAACATGACCTGGTCAGATGGATCCGGATCTCTATAGAGAAACATGACCTGGTCAGATGGATCCAGATCTCTGTGGAGAAACATGACCTGGTCAGATGGATCCAGATCTCTATAGAGAAACATCGCCTGGTCAGATGGATCCAGATCTCTATAGAGAAACATGTCCTGGTCAGATGGATCCAAATCTCTATAGAGAAACATGACCTGGTCAGATGGATCCAGATCTCTATAGAGAAACATGGCCTGGTTAGATGGATCCAGATCTCTATAGAGAGACATGTCCTGGTCAGATGGATCGAGATCTCTATAGAGAAACATGGCCTGGTCAGATGGATCCAGATCTCTATAGAGAAACATGTCCTGGTCAGATGTATCCAGATCTCTATAGAGAAACATGACCTGGTCAGATGGATCCAGATCTATAGAGAAACATGTCCTGGTCAGATGGATCGAGATCTCTATAGAGAAACATGGCCTGGTCAGATGGATCCAGATCTCTATAGAGAAACATGGCCTGGTCAGATGGATCCAGATCTCTATAGAGAAACATGGCCTGGTCAGATGGATCCAGATCTCTATAGAGAAACATGGCCTGGTCAGATGTATCCAGATCTCTATAGAGAAACATGGCCTGGTCAGATGTATCCAGCTCTCTATAGAGAAACATGACCTGGTCAGATGAATCCAGATCTCTGTGGAGAAACATGGCCTGGTCAGATGGATCCAGATCTCTATAGAGAAACATGGCCTGGTCAGATAGATCCAGATCTCTATAGAGAAACATGTCCTGGTCAGATGGATCCAGATCTCTATAGAGAAACATGGCCTGGTCAGATGGATCCAGATCTATATAGAGAAACCTGGCCTGGTCAGATGGATCCAGGTATCTATAGGGAAACATGTCCTGGTCAGATGGATCCAGATCTCTATAGAGAAACATGACCTGGTCAGATGGATCCAGATCTCTATAGAGAAACATGACCTGGTCAGATGGATCCAGATCTCTATAGAGAAACATGACCTGGTCAGATGGATCCAGATCTCTATAGAGAAACCTGGCCTGGTCAGATGAGTCCAGATCTCTATAGAGAAACATGTCCTGGTCAGATGGATCCAGATCTCTATAGAGAAACATGTCCTGGTCAGATGGATCCAGATCTCTATAGAGAAACCTGGCCTGGTCAGATGGATCCAGATCTCTATAGAGAAACATGGCCTGGTCAGATAGATCCAGATCTCTATAGAGAAACATGGTCTGGTCAGATGGATCCAGATCTCTATAGAGAAACATGTCCTGGTCAGATGGATCCCGATCTCTATAGAGAAACATGGCCTGGTCAGATGGATCCAGATCTCTATAGAGAAACATGGCCTGGTCAGATGGATCCAGATCTCTATAGAGAAACATGTCCTGGTCAGATGGATCCAGATCTCTATAGAGAAACATGGTCTGGTCAGATGGATCCAGATCTATATAGAGAAACCTGGCCTGGTCAGATGGATCCAGGTATCTATAGGGAAACATGTCCTGGTCAGATGGATCCAGATCTCTATAGAGAAACATGACCTGGTCAGATGGATCCAGATCTCTATAGAGAAACATGACCTGGTCAGATGGATCCAGATCTCTATAGAGAAACATGGCCTGGTCAGATGGATCCAGATCTCTATAGAGAAACCTGGCCTGGTCAGATGGATCCAGATCTCTATAGAGAAACCTGGCCTGGTCAGATGGATCCAGATCTCTATGGAGAAACATGGACTGGTCAGATGGATCCAGATCTCTATAGAGAAACATGGCCTGGTCAGATGGATCCAGATCTCTATAGAGAAACATGGCCTGGTCAGATGGATCCAGATCTCTATAGAGAAACATGTCCTGGTCAGATGGATCCAGATCTCTATAGAGAAACATGTCCTGGTCAGATGGATCCAGATCTCTATAGAGAAACATGACCTGGTCAGATGGACCTAGATCTCTATAGAGAAACATGACCTGGTCAGATGGA
Organism: Hyla sarda; assembly: GCF_029499605.1. Taxonomy (NCBI): domain Eukaryota; kingdom Metazoa; phylum Chordata; class Amphibia; order Anura; family Hylidae; genus Hyla; species Hyla sarda. The sequence goes on along the minus strand of NC_079189.1, from coordinate 2,532,760 downwards.
TCCAGATCTCTATAGAGAAACATGGCCAGGTCAGATGGATCCAGATCTCTATAGAGAAACATGTCCTGGTCAGATGGGTCCAGATCTCTATAGAGAAACATGTCCTGGTCAGATGGGTCCAGATCTCTATAGAGAAACATGTCCTGGTCAGATGGATCCAGATCTCTATAGAGAAACATGACCTGGTCAGATGGACCTAGATCTCTATAGAGAAACATGGCCTGGTCAGATGGATCCGGATCTCTATAGAGAAACATGGCCGGGTCAGATGGATCCAGATCTCTATAGAGAAACATGTCCTGGTCAGATGGGTCCAGATCTCTATAGAGAAACATGTCCTGGTCAGATGGGTCCAGATCTCTATAGAGAAACATGTCCTGGTCAGATGGATCCAGATCTCTATAGAGAAACATGACCTGGTCAGATGGATCCAGATCTCTATAGAGAAACATGGCCTGGTCAGATGGGTCCAGATCTATAGAGAAACATGGCCTGGTCAGATGGGTCCAGATCTCTATAGAGAAACATGACCTGGTCAGATGGGTCCAGATCTCTATAGAGAAACATGACCTGGTCAGATGGATCCAGATCTCTATAGAGAAACATGGCCTGGTCAGATGGATCCAGATCTCTATAGAGAAACATGGCCTGGTCAGATGGATCCAGATCTCTATAGAGAAACATGGCCTGGTCAGATGGATCCGGATCTCTATAGAGAAACATGACCTGGTCAGATGGATCCGGATCTCTGTGGAGAAACATGACCTGGTCAGATGGATCCGGATCTCTATAGAGAAACATGACCTGGTCAGATGGATCCAGATCTCTGTGGAGAAACATGACCTGGTCAGATGGATCCAGATCTCTATAGAGAAACATGGCCTGGTCAGATGGATCCAGATCTCTATAGAGAAACATGTCCTGGTCAGATGGATCCAAATCTCTATAGAGAAACATGACCTGGTCAGATGGATCCAGATCTCTATAGAGAAACATGGCCTGGTTAGATGGATCCAGATCTCTATAGAGAGACATGTCCTGGTCAGATGGATCGAGATCTCTATAGAGAAACATGGCCTGGTCAGATGGATCCAGATCTCTATAGAGAAACATGTCCTGGTCAGATGTATCCAGATCTCTATAGAGAAACATGACCTGGTCAGATGGATCCAGATCTATAGAGAAACATGTCCTGGTCAGATGGATCGAGATCTCTATAGAGAAACATGGCCTGGTCAGATGGATCCAGATCTCTATAGAGAAACATGGCCTGGTCAGATGGATCCAGATCTCTATAGAGAAACATGGCCTGGTCAGATGGATCCAGATCTCTATAGAGAAACATGGCCTGGTCAGATGTATCCAGATCTCTATAGAGAAACATGGCCTGGTCAGATGTATCCAGCTCTCTATAGAGAAACATGACCTGGTCAGATGAATCCAGATCTCTGTGGAGAAACATGGCCTGGTCAGATGGATCCAGATCTCTATAGAGAAACATGGCCTGGTCAGATAGATCCAGATCTCTATAGAGAAACATGTCCTGGTCAGATGGATCCAGATCTCTATAGAGAAACATGGCCTGGTCAGATGGATCCAGATCTATATAGAGAAACCTGGCCTGGTCAGATGGATCCAGGTATCTATAGGGAAACATGTCCTGGTCAGATGGATCCAGATCTCTATAGAGAAACATGACCTGGTCAGATGGATCCAGATCTCTATAGAGAAACATGACCTGGTCAGATGGATCCAGATCTCTATAGAGAAACATGACCTGGTCAGATGGATCCAGATCTCTATAGAGAAACATGACCTGGTCAGATGGATCCAGATCTCTATAGAGAAACCTGGCCTGGTCAGATGGATCCAGATCTCTATAGAGAAACATGGTCTGGTCAGATGGATCCAGATCTCTATAGAGAAACATGTCCTGGTCAGATGGATCCCGATCTCTATAGAGAAACATGGCCTGGTCAGATGGATCCAGATCTCTATAGAGAAACATGGCCTGGTCAGATGGATCCAGATCTCTATAGAGAAACATGTCCTGGTCAGATGGATCCAGATCTCTATAGAGAAACATGGTCTGGTCAGATGGATCCAGATCTATATAGAGAAACCTGGCCTGGTCAGATGGATCCAGGTATCTATAGGGAAACATGTCCTGGTCAGATGGATCCAGATCTCTATAGAGAAACATGACCTGGTCAGATGGATCCAGATCTCTATAGAGAAACATGACCTGGTCAGATGGATCCAGATCTCTATAGAGAAACATGGCCTGGTCAGATGGATCCAGATCTCTATAGAGAAACCTGGCCTGGTCAGATGGATCCAGATCTCTATAGAGAAACATGTCCTGGTCAGATGGATCCAGATCTCTATAGAGAAACCTGGCCTGGTCAGATGGATCCAGATCTCTATAGAGAAACATGTCCTGGTCAGATGGATCCCGATCTCTATAGAGAAACATGACCTGGTCAGATGGATCCAGATCTCTATAGAGAAACATGTCCTGGTCAGATGGATCCAGATCTCTATAGAGAAACATGGCCTGGTCACATGGATCCAGATCTCTATAGAGAAACATGTCCTGGTCAGATGGATCCCGATCTCTATAGAGAAACATGGCCTGATCAGATGGATCCAGATCTCTATAGAGAAACATGGCCTGGTCAGATGGATCCCGATCTCTATAGAGAAACATGGCCTGGTCAGATGGATCCAGATCTCTATAGAGAAACATGACCTGGTCAGATGGATCCAGATCTCTATAGAGAAACCTGGCCTGGTCAGATGGATCCAGATCTCTATAGAGAAACATGTCCTGGTCAGATGGATCCCGATCTCTATAGAGAAACATGTCCTGGTCAGATGGATCCAGATCTCTATAGAGAAACATGTCCTGGTCAGATGGATCCAGATCTATAGAGAAACATGTCCTGGTCAGATGGATCCAGATCTCTATAGAGAAACATGGTCTGGTCAGATGGATCCAGATCTCTATAGAGAAACCTGGCCTGGTCAGATGGATCCAGATCTCTATAGAGAAACATGTCCTGGTCAGATGGATCCCGATCTCTATAGAGAAACATGTCCTGGTCAGATGGATCCCGATCTCTATAGAGAAACATGTCCTGGTCAGATGGATCCCGATCTCTATAGAGAAACATGTCCTGGTCAGATGGATCCAGATCTCTATAGAGAAACATGTCCTGGTCAGATGGATCCAGATCTATAGAGAAACATGTCCTGGTCAGATGGATCCAGATCTCTATAGAGAAACATGTCCTGTCAGATGGATCCAGATCTCTATAGAGAAACATGGCCTGGTCAGATGGATCCAGATCTCTGTTGTATCAGAAGACCTATACATCTCTCTTTCATATCACCTTCTGTAGTTAGGTGGACTATCATAAACTGCATTAATAATAGAATTTGTTTTCCACCTAATGAAATTTAGTTTGAAACTAAAATAAAGTAAAATTTTATCCCAGCAGAAAATCCCAGTAAGAATTCTGAGGGAAACTTCATGTTATCCCTGAATGATAAAGGAGAAGATGAAGATATGATGGAGCGCTCCTCAGGAGAAGACCTCCTTACCCCTAATGTCCATCCAGATCTATCCTATAATAATCCACCTGATCATGAGGAACCTTCTCCTGACCAACCACACATTGTTACCACAAGGACAGAGCAGGAAGGGAGAAAAAGGGTTCAATGTGATGAATGTGGGAAAGAGTTTACAAAAGGATCAAATCTTGCACACAGAAGAATTTACAGAGGAGAGAAGAAATATTCATGTTCAGAATGTGGGAAATGTTTTATATATAAATCACGTCTTCTAATACATAAGAGAATTCACACAGGAGAGAAGCCATATTCATGTTCTGAATGTGGGAAATGCTTTACATTTAAATCACAGCTTGTTATACATGAGAGAAGTCACACAGGAGAGCAGCCATATTCATGTTCAGAATGTGGGAAATGCTTTACAAATAATTCAGAGCTTGTTATACATGAGAGAAGTCACACTGGAGAGAAGCCATATTCATGTTCAGAATGTGGCAAATGCTTTTCAAGTAAACCATATCTTGTTAGACATCAGATAATCCATACAGGAGAAAAGCCGTATTCATGTTCAGAATGTGGGAAATGTTTTATAGATAAATCAAGCCTTGTTAAACATGAACAAATTCACACAGGGGAGAAGCAGTTTTCATGTTCAGAATGTGGGAAATGCTTTACAAGTAAACAGTATCTTGTTAGACATCAGATAATCCATACTGGAGAGAAGCCATATTCATGTTCAGAATGTGGGAAATGTTTTTCAGATAAATCAAGCCTTGTTAAACATGAGCGAGTTCACACAGGAGAGAGGCCATATTCATGTTCAGAATGTGGCAAATGTTTTATAAGTAAATCAGATCTTGTTATACATGTGAGAACTCACACAGGAGAGAAGCCATATTCATGTTCATATTGTGGGAAATGTTTCACACGCAAATCAGGTCTTGTTGCACATGAGAGAGTTCACACAGGACAGCAGCCATATTCATGTTCAGAATGTGGGAAACGCTTTTTACATAAAGCTAGTCTTCTTAAACATAAGCGAATTCACACAGAAGTGAAGCCAAATGCATGTTCAGAGTTTGGGAAATGTTTTCTAGACAAACCAGATCTCGTTACACATAATCGAAATAACACAGAAGAGAAGCCATATTCATGTTCACAATGTGGGATATGCTTTAGTAAAAAATCTAATCTTGTTACACATCAAAGAATACACACAGGAGAGAAGCCATATTGATGCTCAGAATGTGGGAAATGTTTTATGTTTAAATCACATCAGATATATGAGAGAAGTCACGAAGGGAAAAATCATTGAAATCCGAATTTTAAACTTATCAGAGGATTCACATAGAAGAAACGCTGCCCCCATTACTATGCCTGATGTCCTTAGAGAGAGAACAAGTACGATGTGGCACTCACCATAGGAGTAAAATGGTTTCCCTTATTGCGTTCAGTCATAGAAAAAACAGCAAACAGGGCAACGGCTGTTTCGTGACTAAATGCAGCCGTCTGCTTTTTGCTATTCTTCCTATAGTAGTAATGTGTATCTATGTATACATAGTTACATAGTTACATAGTTACATAGTTAGTATGGTTGAAAAAAGACATACGTCCATCAAGTCCAACCAGGGGATTGAAGGGAAGGATGTAAGGGGATAAGGGAAAGGGATGTAGTTTTATAATTCTGCATAAGCATTAATGTTATTTTGTTCCAGGAATGTATCTAACCCTGCTTTAAAGCTGTTAATTGTTCCTGCTGTGACCAGTTCCTGAGGTAGACCGTTCCATAAATTCACAGTCCTCACGGTAAAGAAGGCGTGCCGCCCCTTTAGACTAAACCTTTTCTTCTCCAGACGGAGGGAGTGCCCCCTCGTCCTTTGGGGGGGTTTAACCTGGAACAGTTTTTCTCCATATTTTTTGTATGGGCCATTTATATACTTATATACGTTTATCATATCCCCCCTTAAACGTCTCTTCTCAAGACTAAACAATTGTAACTCCTTTAATCGCTCCTCATAGCTAAGATGTTCCATGCCCCATATTAGTTTAGTCGCGCGTCTCTGCACCCTTTCCAACTCCGCAGTGTCCCTTTTATGAACAGGCGACCAAAACTGAACAGCATATTCCAGGTGAGGCCGTACCAATGCTTTATAAAGGGGGAGTATTATACACTATAGACTGTACCAATGCTTTATAAAGGGGGAGTATTATGTCCCTGCCCCTCGAGTCCATGCCTCTTTTTATACATGACAATATCCTGCCGGCTTTGGAAGCAGCAGCCTGACATTGTGCTATTCTGTAGTCTGTGATCTACAAGTCACCCAGATCCTTCTCTACCAGTGACTCTGCCAGTTTAATCCCCCCTCTATATACACAGCCCCCCTCTATATACACAGCCCCCCTCTATATACACAGCCCCCCTCTATATACACAGCCCCCCTAAGACATACGATGCATGCAGGTTATTAGTACCCAGATGCATAACTTTACATTTATCCACATTGAACCTCATTTGCCAAGTGGATGCCCAGACACTTAGTCTATCCAAGTCATCTTGTAACTTATGCACATCCTCTATAGACTGTACCGTGCTACAAAGCTTGGTGTCATCTGCAAAGATAGAAACAGAGCTGTTAATACCATCCTCTATATCATTGATAAATAAATTAAACAGCAGCGGGCCCAGTACTGAACCTTGGGGTCACCACTAATAACCGGGGACCAATCAGAGTACGAATCATTGACCACCACTCTCTGGGTACGATCCATGAGCCAGTGTTCAATCCAGTTACAAACTAAAGTTTCCAAACCCAAGGACCTTAACTTACCTGTCAGATGTCTGTGAGGGACAGTATCAAACGCTTTGGCAAAATCCAGAAACACTATATCCACAGCCCCCCCTCTATATCCACAGCCCCCCTCTATATACACAGCCCCCCCTCTATATACACAGCCCCCCCTCTATATACACAGCCCCCCTCTATATACACAGCCCCCCTCTATATACACAGCCCCCCTCTATATACACAGCCCCCCCTCTATATCCACAGCCCCCCTCTATATACACAGCCACCCTCTATATACACAGCCCCCCCTCTATATCCACAGCTCCCCTCTATATACACAGCCCCCCTCTATATACACAGCCCCCCCTCTATATACACAGCCCCCCCTCTATATACACAGCCCCCCTCTATATACACAGCCCCCCTCTATATACACAGCCCCCCCTCTATATACACAGCCCCCCTCTATATACACAGCCCCCCTCTATATACACAGCCCCCCTCTATATACACAGCCTCCTCTATATACACAGCCCCCTCTATATACACAGCCCCCCTCTATATATCCACAGCCCCCCTCTATATACACAGCCCCCTCTATATACACAGCCCCCCTCTATATACACAGCCCCCCTCTATATACACAGCCATTCCTCTGTCAAGGCTTCTACTCACCTCTTCATAAAAGCAAATTAGATTGGTTTGACAACTTCTATCCTTAGTAAACCCATGCTGGCTATCACTTATAATACTATTATCCCCTATGTATTCCTGTATGTAATCCCTTATAAGTCCTTCAAACAATTTACCCACAATGCACGTTAGACTTACCGGTCTATAATTGCCTGGCGAAGACCTAGAGCCCTTCTTGAAGATTGGTACCACATTAGCCTTGCGCCAGTCCCTTGGCACAATACCAGACACCAGAGAATCTCTAAATATCATGAACAAGGGTACAGATATTACTGAACTTACCTCTCTAAGAACTCTTGGGTGTAGTCCATCCGGCCCTGGAGATTTGCTTACATTTACTTTACTTAACTTACCTTGTACCATCTCTACATTAAGCCAGTTCAGTACATTACATGATGTGTTACCAGCACTGACCTGTACATGATGTGTTACCAGCACTGACCTGACCAATGTCAGCTCCTTCTTCCATAGTATATACAGAACTAAAGAACCCATTCAGTAGCTCCGCCTTCTCTTGATCGCCCGTGACAACCTCCCCATTATCATTATTAAGGGGTCCTACATGCTCTGTCCTTGTTTTTTTTGTATTTATATATCTAAAAAAATATTTAGGATTAGTTTTGCTTTCTTCGGCCACCTGTCTCTCATTTTGAATTTTTGCTGTTTTTATTACATTTTTGCAGATTTTATTAAGCTCTTTGTACTGTTTAAATGTTATAGCTGACCCATCAGATTTGTATTTTTTGAAGGCTATTTTTTTGTTGTTTATTGCTCTTTTAACCTCATTTGTCAGCCATGTAGGATTTAGTATATACATATATAATGTAGTATATACATATATAAAAAAATATATATTTTTCGTAAGGGGAACGGACCCTGAAATGGGTTGGAAAACATTGTTGTCTTTCCTGTGAGCGCCTGAATGAAGTCAACTTTTTCACTCCTACGGTGAGTGCCACATACATTGAGCATTAGCGTTGAATATTTCTGCTGATCTTTAAAGGGGTACTCCGGTGGCAATTTTTTTTTTTTTTTAATCAATTGGTGCCAGAAAGTTTAACCCCTTAAAGGGGTACTCCGCCCCTGGCATCTTATCCCCTATCCAAAGGATAGGGGATAAGATGTTAGATCGCCGCGGTCCCGCTGCTGGGGACCCCAGGGATCGCCGCTGCGGCACCCCGCCATCATTACTGCGCAGGGCGAGTTCGCTCTGTGCGTAATGACGGGCGATACAGGGGCCGGAGCAGTGTGACATCATGGCTCCGCCCCTCATGACATCACAGCCCGTCCCCTTAATGCAAGTCTATGGCAGGGGGCGTGGCTACTGCCACGCCCCCTCCCATAGACTTGTATTGACGGGTGCGGGCCGTGACGTCACGAGGGGCGGAGCCATGACATAACGATGCTCCGGCCCCTGTATTGCCCGTCATTACGTGCAGAGCGAACTCGCCCTGCGCAGTAATGATGGCGGGGTGCTGCAGTAACGATCCCCGGGGTCCCTAGCAGCGGGACCGCGGCGATCTAACATCTTATCCCCTATCCTTCGGATAGGGGATAAGATGCCAGGGGCGGAGTACCCCTTTAACGACAATGGACGTAAATGGACGTCATGGTGCCGTGGTACTTAACTCACCATGATGTACATTTACGCACCGCCATGACTGCGAGCACCTATCAGCAGTCAGGGACCCGCCGGTAATGGCGGACATCCGCGATCGGGCGGATGTTCGCCATTAACCCCTCAAATGGATCGATAAAGATTACGGCATCTGCGGCAGTGCGATACTTTGAATGGATTATCGGATCGGCCGCAGCGCTGCCGCGGGGATCTGATCATCCAGCATGGCGGCCGGAGGTCCCCTCACCTGGCTCTGTCCGTCTCCCGGGGTCTTCTGCTCTGATCTGAGATAGAGCAGAAGATCACCGATAATACTGATCAGTGCTATGCCCTATACATAGCACTGAACAGTATTAGTAATCAAATGATTGCTATAGATCAGTGTTTTCCAACCAGGGTGCCTCCAGCTGTTGCAAAACTACAACTCCCAGCATGCCTGGACAGCCTTTGGCTGTCCGGGCATGCTGGGAGTTGTAGTTTTGCAACAGCTGGAGGCACCTTGGTTGGAAAACACTGCTATAGATAGTCTCCTATGGGAACATAAAAAGTGTAAAAAAAAAAAAAAAAAAATTATATATATATATATATATTTTTTTTAAATAAAAAAGTTAAATCATTTGAAAAATCCCCTCCCCCAATAAAAAAAGTAAAACGTCAGTTTTTCCCATTTTTTTTTTCCTCCCCAAAAAGCGTAAAACAAATAATTAATACACATACCGGTATTTGGTATCGCTGCGTGCGTAAAAGTCTAAAATATTAAAATATATTGTTAATTATCCCGTACGGTGACCGGCGTAAACGTAAAAAATAAATAAAAATTGCTGCTTTTTTGTCACATTTTATTCCCAAAATGTATAAAAAGAAAATCCTAAGTAAAAGTGTTACTGATAAAAACTACAGATCATGGCGCAAAAAAATGAGCCCTCATACCGCCCCATATACGGAAAAATGGGAAAGTTATAGATGGTCAAAATACGGCGATTTCAAACATACTAATTTTGTTAAAATAGTTTGAGATTTTTTTTAAGCGGTACAATTATAGAAACGAATATAATCATGGGGATCATTTTAATCGCATTAACCCACAGAATAAAGAAAACGTCATTTTTACCGGAAAGTGTACAGCGTGAAAACAAAACCTTCCGAAATTTGCTAAATTGCGGTTTTCTTTTCAATTTTCCCACATAAATAATATTTGTTTGGTTGCGCCGTACGTTTTATGGTAAAATAAGTGATGTCATTACAAAGAACAATTGGTGACGCAAAAAACAAGCCCTCATATGGGTCTGTGGATGGAAATATAAGAGAGTTATGATTTTTCGAAGGCGAGGAGGAAAAAAAACGGAAATGCAAAAATAAAATTGGTCTGGTCCTTAAGGGGTTAAACAGACTTGTAAATTTCTTCTATTTAAAGATCATAAACCTTCAGCTGCTGTATACTGCAGAGGAAGTTGTGTAGTTCTTTTCTGTCTGACCACAGTGCTCTCTGCTGACACCTCTGTCCATGTCAGGAACTGTCCAGAGCAGGAGAGGTTTGCTATGTGGATTTGTTGCTGCTCTGGACAGTTCCTGACATGGACAGAGGTGTCAGCAGAGAGCACTGTGGTGAGACAGAAAAGAACTACACAACTTCCTGTGGAGCATACAGCAGCTGATAAGTACTGGAGGGATTAAGATTTTTATATAGAAGTAATTTACAAATCTGTATAACTTTCTGGCACCAGTTGATTTTTAAAAAAATGTTTTCCACCGGAGTACCCCTTGAAAGCATACGGTACCTCTAATCATTGTCCTGGCGGCAGGATATGTTAAAGGGGTACTCCGGTGAAAACCTTTTTTTTTTTTTTAAATCAACTGGTGGCAGAAAGTTAAACATATTTGGAAATTACTTCTATAAAAAAATCTTAATCCTTCCTGTACTTATTAGCTGCTGAATACTACAGAGGAAATTCTTTTCTTTTTGGAATGCTCTCTGATGACATCACGAGCACAGTTCTCTCTGCTGATGTTATTATAATAATAAAGCTTTATTTATTGTTGTCCTTAGTGGGATTTGAACCCAAGGCCCCAGCACTGCAAGGCAGCAGTGCTAACCACTGAGCCACCATGCTGACCTTAGCAAACATCTGCTATGTACGGTTGCTAAAATGGACAGAGATGTCAGCAGAGAGCACTGTGGTCGTGATGTCAGCAGAGAGCACTGTGTTCCAAAAAGAAAGGAATTTCCTCTGTAGCATTCAGCAGCTAATAAGTACTGGAAGGATTAAGATTTTTTTAATAGAAGTAATTTACAAATATGTTTAACTTTTTGCCGCCAGTTGATTTAAAAGAAAAAAGGTTTTCACCGGAGTACCCCTTTAAATTTCGCAGCTGCTTCTGATCCCGTAAACCCGGAACGATTGCAATCTGGAGACAGATTTGATGTAGTCGTATAGGATTGACTGGGCCAATTCTTGTCTATAATTATTATTTAGTAATTAAAAAGGCTTTAGCCCTCTCTATCGCCTTTTACTAATGTAACATATATATATATTATTTTTTTTGTCTTTCTATTTAGCTTAAAGGGATATTCCAGGAAAAAAACTTTTTTTATATATATATCAACTGGCTCCAGAAAGTTAAACAGATTTTGTAAATTACTTCTATTAAAAAATCTTAATCCTTTCAGTACTTATGAGCTTCTGAAGTTAAGGTTGTTCTTTTCTGTCTAAGTCCTCTCTGAAGACACGTGTCTCGGGAACCGCCCAGTTTAAAAGCAAATCCCCAAAGCAAACCTCTTCTAAACTGGGCGTTTCCCGTGACAGGTGTCATGAGAGAGCACTTAGCCAGAAAAGAACAACCTTAACTTCAGAAGCTCATAAGTACTGAAAGGATTAAGATTTTTTAATAGAAGTAATTTACAAATCTGTTTAACTTTCTGGAGCCAGTTGAGATATATATATATATATATATATATATATATATATATATATATATATATATATATAATATATATATATATATATATATATATGTTTTTTCCTGGAATACCCCTTTAACCTGAATTAGCATAAATATATATTTGGCTTTTTTAAACATTACCAACACGTTGTTATTCTATTTTGTATTCGAGCCTTTTTGTTCACTTTATTACTATCGAACGTTCCTTTTTTTCACCTTATCTATTCCGCATTTGTTAAAAAGGAAAAAAAATTTAATAAAAAAATAAAAATATTATCTAAAAATAAATGTAATAAATAAAAATAACGTGTTTCTCTACCCATCATAATGCTGGAATAAAACTTTTATTATAACACTTATGTGTAATGTTATATGTATAATAATATTTTATATGGCACCGACAAATTTCGCAGCACTTTACAATTTTTTTGGGGGTATGAATAAAAACTAGCCAATCTCTTGTCATGGAGCGTAGGGGGCACCGCCAAATTATAGAGGGGGTAGGGAGACCAATTAGGGGGTGAAATATGGGCACTTTTAAAGGGGCACTCCACTGCTAGACATTTTATCCGAAGGATAGGGGATAAGATGTCTGATCGTGGGAGTCCCGTTGCTGGGCCCCCACCATCACATGCAGCCCCTTTACCAACCCCCCCCCCCCCCCCCCCCCGATCTCCCGCAGCACTCGGCGTTCTAGACAAAGACCAGTGATCGTGACATCAAGACCACGCCCCCTCCATTCCTATCTATGGGAGGGGGCGCGTCGACAGACAAGCCCCCTCCCATAGATATGAATGGAGGGGTCATGGTCGTGAGGTCACAAGGGGGCGTGGGCGTGACGTCACAATCACGGCCTCCGGCTCCGAGCGTTCTGAACAAAATGTTCAGACTGCTGGAGCACTGAAGTACCCCTTTAAAGGGGTACTCCGGTGCTTAGACATCTTATATTAGATGCCTGATCGCGGGAGTCCCGCCGCTGGGGACCCCCGTGATCTTGCACGCGGCACCCCATTTATTATCAGTCCCCGGAGCGTGTTTGCTCCGGGACTGATTACCGGCGACCACAGGGCCGATGGCGTGTGACGTCACGCCTCCGCCCCTCAATGCAAGCCTATGGGAGGGGGCGTGATAGCTGTCACGCCCCCTCTCATAGGCCTGCATTGAGGGGCGGAGCGTGATGTCACACGGGGCGGAGGTTTGACGTCACACGCCGTCGGCCCTGTGGTCGCCGGTAATCAGACCCAGAGCGAACACGCTCCGGGGACTGATTATAAACGGGGTGCCGCGTGCAAGATCACGGGGGTCCCCAGCGGTGGGACTCCCGTGATCAGGCATCTTATCCCTTATCTTTTGGTTATGCAATGATTTGTTGGCATTTATGTGTCATTCCGCTCCCAGACCAATAGGACACAGCACAGGAATGGGTTTTAGACGCTGACGCCCCATGTACTGCTTGCAGCCGCTGAAATGGATGAGAACCGGACCCGGTATCAGATAGGTATCTGCCCCCTTCCTAATAAGGTATCAGGATCAGTGCATGCACGAGAAGAAAATCACTCTGACACAAAGTTCAGCAAATTATACTTTCTGTATTTATAACAGTTACAAGGGGTTTTATAGTCTGTAACAATGTGCTGTGTGCAAAGCTATAAGTCATGAATAACGGTCCTTGTGATTGGTTTCTTCCATCTGCAGGTGTTTCTCATCCAGCACGTGGGTCTTATCATCTTGGGTGTAGTTCTCTCTGGAGGCGCCATCTTATACACATTGGTCCTGGTTTAGCAAGAGTGGAGTGTAGGTTTTGTTGTGTTTTTTTGCTGTTCTGACCTTTTTTTCCCATGGTATTTACTAATTTAGGGGAAGTGAAGCTGTCTGCTCTATACCAACGACCTGCGGTGCACACCTGCACAATCAGACCCGCCGGTCCCGCCCCGGCTTCACAGAAGTAATCCCAAGAAGGAAAGATGCCCAGCGCTGGGTATGCACTTAAAACTGACTTTATTGCTTGACAGGAGTCACAGAACAGGTAAGGAACATCTGACACGTTTCACACTAACAGGTGCTTAATCGTAGACTCAACGAGTCTACGATTAAGCACCTGTGAGTGCGAAACGTGTCAGAGGTTCCTTACCTGTTCTGTGACTCCTGTCAAGCAAAAAAGTCAGTTTTAAGTGCATACCCAGCGCTGGGCATCTTTTCTTTTTATTTACTAATTTACTCCGCTTTCAAAAATGTTATACATGCTTTAAAGTGTAGGGTTTTCTTCCCAGAAAATTCACCTGATTTTTAGAGGGATTTTCAGAAAAGACGAGAGATTTGGATGAAATGTAGGGAACACGCCTGTTTCTGATTCTGTCAGGTTTTTCCGTTGCACATTTAGAATTTACCGTATATACTCGAGTATAAGCCGACCCGAATATAAGCCGAGGCCCCTAATTTCACCCCAAAAACCCAAGAAAAGTTATTGACTCGAGTATAAGCCTAGGGTGGGAAATACATCATCCCCCCCCTGTCATCATCCAGACCCCCGTCATTAACATCCTCATCATAATCATCATCACCACCCTGTCTTCATCCCTCTTTCATCATCACTGCCTGTCATCATCCCACACCCCCCATTCATCATCACCGCCTGTCATCATCCCACACCCCCCCATCATCATTCCACACCCACCTTCATCATCCCCTTGTCATCATCCCACACCCCCCATCATCATTCCACACCCACCTTCATCATCCCCTTATCATCCCACACCCCCCTTCATCATCACCACATGTCATCAGCCCACCCCCTCCCTTCATCATCACCACATGTCATCAGCCCACCCCCCTTCATCATCACCACATGTCATCAGCCCACCCCCTCCCTTCATCATCACCACATGTCATCAGCCCCCCCCCCTTCATCATCACCACATGTCATCAGCCCACCCCCCTTCATCATCACCACATGTCATCAGCCCACCCCCCTTCATCATCACCACATGTCATCAGCCCACCCCCCTTCATCATCACCACATGTCATCAGCCCACCCCCTCCCTTCATCATCACCACATGTCATCAGCCCACCCTCCTTCATCATCACCACATGTCATCAGCCCACCCCCCTTCATCATCACCACATGTCATCAGCCCCCCCCCCCCCTTCATCATCACCACATGTCATCAGCCCACCCCCTCCCTTCATCATCACCACATGTCATCAGCCCACCCCCCTTCATCATCACCACATGTCATCAGCCCACCCCCTCCCTTCATCAGCACCACATGTCATCAGCCCCCCCCCCCCCTTCATCATCACCGCTTGTCAATGTCTGATTTAACAGTGGTCTTCAACCTGCGGACCTCCAGATGTTTCAAATCTACAACTCCCAGCAAGCTCGGGCAGCCATCGGCTGTCCAGGCTTGCTGGGAGTTGTAGTTTTGAAACATCTGGAGGTCCGCAGGTTGAAGACCACTGCGGCCTTCGACATCATCCAGCCCCCCCTCACCCCCTTTTGTTTTGTACTCACCTCCGCTCGGCAGGATGCTAGGGTGCACTAGTCCGGGCCATCTGTGCTGCAGGGACTGTCCGGTGGGGAGGGATAGTCGTTCCGGGCTGTCCATCTTCACCGAGGGGCCTCTTCTCCGCGCTTCGGGCCCGGAATAGAGATGTTGCCTTGACGACGACGCACAGGGACGTTACTCATGAACGTCCCTGTGCGTCATCGTCAAGGCAACGTGACTATTTCGGGGCCAGGCCTGAAGCATGGAGAAGAGGCCCCCCGATGAAGATGGACAGCCCGGAACGACTATCCCTCCCCACCGGACAGTCCCTGCAGCACAGATGGCCCGGACTAGTGCACCCTAACATCCTGCCGAGCGGAGGAGAGTACAAAAAAAAGGGGGTGAGGGGGGGCTGGATGATGTCGAAGGCCGCAGTGGTCTTCAACCTGCGGACCTCCAGATGTTTCAAAACTACAACTCCCAGCATACCCGGACAGCCTATGGCTACCCAAGCTTGCTGGGAGTTGTAGTTTTGAAACATCTGGAGGTCCGCAGGTTGAAGACCACTGAGGCGGAGAGTTCACTCGAGTATAAGCCGAGAGGAGGTGTTTTCAGCATGAAAAATCGTGCTGAAAAACTCGGCTTATACTCGAGTATATACGGTACATAGAATTTAGGCGCACAACCCGACAAAAAGAGTCGCAATGCTGTTAGTAAATGAGGGCCATTGTTTCAAACACGATGAGAGGGGGGGGGTGAGCTAGTGAGTGGCCATTTTAGCTCATCCATTACAACACCATTTTGAAAAAAGAGAGAGCAAGGACTACGGAAGTCAGAAAGTCATCTATACAATTCCACAACAAGCTGAGAACAGCATTAATCTGCGGGGTGATCTCAGGGACCTCCTTTCCCTACCTGCACAACTGTGATCGTGCACTACATATCCCAGCCAGTAGTCATCCAGCACATAAAAGCTATCACATTACAAGCAAAGAGAAGCATTGCTCAGTGAGCTCCTGTCACCTGCAATACAGTTGGTGCACTACAAATCCCAGCCAGTAGTCAACCAGCCCATAAAAGCTATCACATTACAATAACCTGAGCAAACTGAGCAAAGCAGTGGGCTGATCTGTATTTTAGGGTTGTGAATGCAGCATACCCCTCTAAAGCACAGTCACGTGTATTTTTGGAGAGAGGAGGTACACATGACTCCTCCTCCTCTAATCTCCTCCTGTACACATGACTCCTCCTCATCTAATCTCCTCCTGTACATATGACTCCTCCTCATCTAATCTCCTCCTGTACATATGACTCCTCCTCATCTAATCTCCTCCTGTACATATGACTCCTCCTCATCTCATCTCCTCCTGTACATATGACTCCTCCTCATCTAATCTCCTCCTGTACACATGACTCCTCCTCATCTAATCTCTTCCTGTACACATGACTCCTCCTCCTCTAATCTCCTCCTGTACACATGACTCCTCCTCATCTAATCTCCTCCTGTACATATGACTCCTCCTCATCTAATCTCTTCCTGTACACATGACTCCTCCTCATCTAATCTCCTCCTGTACATATGACTCCTCCTCATCTAATCTCCTCCTGTACATATGACTCCTCCTCATCTAATCTCCTCCTGTACACATGACTCCTCCTCATCTAATCTCCTCCTGTACATATGACTCCTCCTCATCTAATCTCCTCCTGTACATATTACTCCTCCTCATCTAATCTCTTCCTGTACACATGACTCCTCCTCATCTAATCTCCTCCTGTACACATGACTCCTCCTCATCTAATCTCCTCCTGTACATATGACTCCTCCTCATCTAATCTCCTGTACACATGACTCCTCCTCATCTAATCTCCTCCTGTACATATGACTCCTCCTCATCTAATCTCCTCCTGTACACATGACTCCTCCTCATCTGATCTCCTGTACATATGACTCCTCCTCATCTAATCTCCTCCTGTACATATGACTCCTCCTCATCTAATCTCCTCCTGTACATATTACTCCTCCTCATCTAATCTCCTCCTGTACACATGACTCCTCCTCCTCTAATCTCCTCCTGTACACATGACTCCTCCTCATCTAATCTCCTCCTGTACATATGACTCCTCCTCATCTAATCTCTTCCTGTACACATGACTCCTCCTCATCTAATCTCCTCCTGTACATATGACTCCTCCTCATCTAATCTCCTCCTGTACACATGACTCCTCCTCATCTAATCTCCTCCTGTACATATGACTCCTCCTCATCTAATCTCCTCCTGTACATATTACTCCTCCTCATCTAATCTCCTCCTGTACATATGACTCCTCCTCATCTAATCTCTTCCTGTACACATGACTCCTCCTCATCTAATCTCCTCCTGTACACATGACTCCTCCTCATCTAATCTCCTCCTGTACATATGACTCCTCCTCATCTAATCTCCTGTACACATGACTCCTCCTCATCTAATCTCCTCCTGTACATATGACTCCTCCTCATCTAATCTCCTCCTGTACACATGACTCCTCCTCATCTGATCTCCTGTACATATGACTCCTCCTCATCTAATCTCCTCCTGTACATATGACTCCTCCTCATCTAATCTCCTCCTGTACATATTACTCCTCCTCATCTAATCTCCTCCTGTACATATGACTCCTCCTCATCTAATCTCCTCCTGTACATATGACTCCTTCTCCTCTAATCTCCTCCTGTACATATTACTCCTCCTCATCTAATCTCCTCCTGTACATATGACTCCTCCTCATCTAATCTCCTCCTGTACATATGACTCCTCCTCATCTAATCTCCTCCTGTACATGTGACTCCTCCTCATCTAATCTCCTGTATATATGACTCCTCCTCATCTAATCTCCTGTATATATTACTCCTCCTCATCTAATCTCCTCCTGTACACATGACTCCTCCTCTTCTAATCTCCTCCTGTACATATGACTCCTCCTCCTCTAATCTCCTCCTGTACATATGACTCCTCCTCATCTAATCTCCTCCTGTACACATGACTCCTCCTCATCTAATCTCCTCCTGTACATATGACTCCTCCTCCTCTAATCTCCTCCTGTACATATGACTCCTCCTCATCTAATCTCCTCCTGTACATATGACTCCTCCTCATCTAATCTCCTCCTGTACATATGACTCCTCCTCCTCTAATCTCCTCCTGTATATGACTCCTCCTCATCTAATCTCCTCCTGTACATATGACTCCTCCTCCTCTAATCTCCTCCTGTACATATGACTCCTCCTCATCTAATCTCCTCCTGTACGTATGACTCCTCCTCATCTAATCTCCTCCTGTACATATGACTCCTCCTCCTCATCTAATCTCCTCCTGTACATATGACTCCTCCTCCTCTAATCTCCTCCTGTACATATGACTCCTCCTCACCTAATCTCCTCCTGTACACATGACACCTCCTCCTCATCTAATCTCCTCCTGTACACATGACTCCTCCTCATCTAATCTCCTCCTGTACATATGACTCCTCCTCATCTAATCTCCTCCTGTACATATGATTCCTCCTCATCTAATCTCCTCCTGTACATATGACTCCTCCTCATCTAATCTCCTCCTGTACATATGACTCCTCCTCATCTAATCTCCTCCTGTACACATGACTCCTCCTCATCTAATCTCCTCTTGTACATATGACTCCTCCTCATCTAATCTCCTCCTGTACATATGACTCCTCCTCATCTCATCTCCTCCTGTACATATGACTCCTCCTCATCTAATCTCCTCCTGTAAATATGACACCTCCTCCTCATCTAATCTCCTCCTGTACATATGACTCCTCCTCCTCTAATCTCCTCCTGTACATATGACTCCTCCTCATCTAATCTCCTCCTGTACATATGACTCCTCCTCACCTAATCTCCTCCTGTACACATGACACCTCCTCCTCATCTAATCTCCTCCTGTACACATGACTCCTCCTCATCTAATCTCCTCCTGTACATATGACTCCTCCTCATCTAAACTCCTCCTGTACATATGACTCCTCCTCCTCATCTAATCTCCTCCTGTACATATGACTCCTCCTCATCTAATCTCCTCCTGTACATATGACTCCTCCTCATCTAATCTCCTCCTGTACATATGACTCCTCCTCATCTAATCTCCTCCTGTACATATGACTCCTCCTCATCTAATCCCCTGTACATATGACTGCTCCTCATCTAATCTCCTCCTGTACATATGACTCCTCCTTTTCATCTAATCTCCTCCTGTACATATGACTCCTCCTCCTCATCTAATCTCCTCCTGTACATATGACTCCTCCTCATCTAATCTCCTCCTGTACACATGACTCCTCCTCATCTAATCTCCTCTTGTACATATGACTCCTCCTCATCTAATCTCCTCCTGTACATATGACTCCTCCTCATCTCATCTCCTCCTGTACATATGACTCCTCCTCATCTAATCTCCTCCTGTACATATAACTCCTCCTCATCTAATCTCCTCCTGTACATATGACTCCTCCTCATCTAATCTCCTCCTGTACACGACTCCTCCTCATCTAATCTCCTCCTGTACATATGACTGCTCCTCCTCTAATCTCCTCCTGTACATATGACTCCTCCTCCTCTAATCTCCTCCTGTACATATAACTCCTCCTCATCTAATCTCCTCCTGTACATATGACTCCTCCTCATCTGATCTCCTCCTGTACATATGACTCCTCCTCATCTAATCTCCTGTACATATGACTCCTCCTCATCTAATCTCCTCCTGTACATATGACTCCTCCTCATCTAATCTCCTCCTGTACATATGACTCCTCCTCATCTAATCTCATCCTGTACATATGACTCCTCCTCATCTAATCTCCTCCTGTACATATGACTCCTCCTCATCTAATCTCATCCTGTACATATGACTCCTCCTCATCTAATCTCCTGTACATATGACTCCTCCTCATCTCATCTCCTCCTGTACATATGACTCCTCCTCATCTAATCTCCTCCTGTACATATGACTCCTCCTCATCTCATCTCCTCCTGTACATATGACTCCTCCTCATCTAATCTCCTCCTGTACACATGACTCCTCCTCATCTAATCTCCTCCTGTACACATGACTCCTCCTCATCTAATCTCCTCCTGTACATATGACTCCTCCTCATCTAATCTCCTCCTGTACATATGACTCCTTCTCCTCTAATCTCCTCCTGTACATGTGACTCCTCCTCATCTAATCTCCTGTATATATGACTCCTCCTCATCTAATCTCCTCCTGTACATGTGACTCCTCCTCATCTAATCTCCTGTATATATGACTCCTCCTCATCTAATCTCCTGTACACATGACTCCTCCTCTTCTAATCTCCTCCTGTACATATGACTCCTCCTCTTCTAATCTCCTCCTGTACATATGACTCCTCCTCCTCTAATCTCCTCCTGTACATATGACTCCTCCTCACCTAATCATCTCCTGTACACATGACACCTCCTCCTCATCTAATCTCCTCCTGTACATATGACTCCTCCTCTTCTAATCTCCTCCTGTACATATGACTCCTCCTCCTCTAATCTCCTCCTGTACATATGACTCCTCCTCCTCTAATCTCCTCCTGTACACATGACTCCTCCTCATCTAATCTCCTCCTGTACATATGACTCCTCCTCATCTAATCTCCTCCTGTACATATGACTCCTCCTCATCTAATCTCCTCCTGTACATATGACTCCTCCTCATCTAATCTCCTCCTGTACATATGACTCCTCCTCTTCTAATCTCCTCCTGTACACATGACTCCTCCTCATCTAATCTCCTCCTGTACATATGACTCCTCCTCATCTAATCTCCTCCTGTACATATGACTCCTCCTCATCTAATCTCCTCCTGTACATATAACTCCTCCTCATCTAATCTCCTCCTGTACATATAACTCCTCCTCATCTCATCTCCTCCTGTACATATGACTCCTCCTCATCTAATCTCCTCCTGTACACATGACTCCTCCTCATCTAATCTCCTCCTGTACACATGACTCCTCCTCATCTAATCTCCTCCTGTACATATGACTCCTCCTCATCTAATCTCCTCCTGTACATATGACTCCTCCTCATCTAATCTCCTCCTGTACATATGACTCCTCCTCATCTAATCTCCTCCTGTACATATGACTCCTCCTCATCTAATCTCCTCCTGTACATATGACTCCTCCTCATCTAATCTCCTCCTGTACATATGACTCCTCCTCATCTAATCTCCTCCTGTACATATGACTCCTCCTCATCTAATCTCCTCCTGTACATATGACTCCTCCTCATCTAATCTCCTCCTGTACATGTGACTCCTCCTCATCTAATCTCCTCCTGTACATATGACTCCTTCTCATCTAATCTCCTCCTGTACATATGACTCCTCATCTAATCTCCTCCTGTACATATGACTCCTCCTCATCTAATCTCCTCCTGTACATATGACTCCTCCTCATCTAATCTCCTGTACATATGACTCCTCCTAATCTAATCTCCTCCTGTACATATGACTCCTCCTCGTCTAATCTCCTCCTGTACACATGACTCCTCCTCGTCTAATCTCCTCCTGTACATATGACTCCTCCTCGTCTAATCTCCTCCTGTACACATGACTCCTCCTCATCTAATCTCCGCCTGTACATATGACTCCTCCTCATCTAATCTCCGCCTGTACATATGACTCCTCCTCATCTAATCTCCTCCTGTACATATGACTCCTCCTCATCTAATCTCCTCCTGTACATATGATTCCTCCTCATCTAATCTCCTCCTGTACATATGATTCCTCCTCATCTAATCTCCTCCTGTACATATGACTCCTCCTCATCTAATCTCCTCCTGTACATATGACTCCTCCTCATCTATTCTCCTCCTGTACATATGATTCCTCATCGTCTAATCTCCTCCTGTACATATGACTCCTCCTCATCTAATCTCCTCTTGTACATATGACTCCTCCTCATCTAATCTCCTCCTGTACATGTGACTCCTCCTCATCTAATCTCCTCCTGTACATATGACTCCTCATCTAATCTCCTCCTGTACATACGACTCCTCCTCCTCATCTAATCTACTCCTGTACATATGACTCCTTCTCATCTAATCTCCTCCTGTATATATGACTCCTCCTCATCTAATCTCCTCCTGTACATATGACTCCTCCTCCTCTAATCTCCTCCTGTACATATGACTCCTCCTCCTCATCTCATCTCCTCCTGTACATATGACTCCTCATCTAATCTCCTGTTGTACATACGACTCCTCCTCATCTCCTCCTGTACATATAACTCCCAGATTAGAGGAGAGGAGGAGGAGTCATATGTACAGGAGGAGATTAGATGAGGAGGAGTCATATGTACAGGAGGAGATTAGATGAGGAGGAGTCATATGTACAGGAGGAGATTAGATGAGGAGGAGTCATATGTACAGGAGGAGATTAGATGAGGAGGAGTCATATGTACAGAAGGAGATTAGAAGAGGAGATGAGGAGGAGTCATATGTACAGCAGGGGATTAGATGAGGAGGAGTCATATGTACAGGAGGAGATTAGATGAGGAGGAGTCATATGTACAGGAGATTAGATGAGGAGGAGGAGTCATATATACAGGAGGAGATTAGATGAGGAGGAGTCATATGTACAGGAGATTAGATGAGGAGGAGTCGTATGTACAGGAGGAGATTAGATGAGGAGGAGTCGTATGTACAGGAGGAGTTTAGAGGAGGAGGAGTCATATGTACAGGAGGAGATTAGATGAGGAGGAGTCGTATGTACAGGAGGAGTTTAGAGGAGGAGTCATATGTACAGGAGGAGATTAGATGAGGAGGAGTCATATGTACAGGAGGAGTTTAGAGGAGGAGGAGTCATATGTACATGAGGAGATTAGAGGAGGAGGAGTCATATGTACAGGAGGAGATTAGATGAGGAGGAGTCATATGTACAGGAGGAGATGAGATGAGGAGGAGTCATATGTACAGGAGGAGATGAGATGAGGAGTCATATGTACAGGAGGAGATGAGATGAGGAGGAGTCATATGTACAGGAGGAGATTAGATGAGGAGGAGACATATGTACAGGAGGAGATTAGATGAGGAGGAGTCATATACAGGAGGAGATTAGAGGAGGAGGAGTCATATGTACAGGAGGAGATTAGATGAGGAGGAGTCATATGCACAGGAGGAGATTAGATGAGGAGGAGTCATATGTACAGGAGGAGATTAGATGAGGAGGAGTCATATGTACAGGAGGAGTTTAGAGGAGGAGGAGTCATATGTACAGGAGGAGATTAGATGAGGAGGAGTCGTATGTACAGGAGGAGTTTAGAGGAGGAGTCATATGTACAGGAGGAGATTAGATGAGGAGGAGTCATATGTACAGAAGGAGATTAGAAGAGGAGATGAGGAGGAGTCATAAATACAGCAGGGGATTAGATGAGGAGGAGTCATATGTACAGGAGGAGATTAGATGAGGAGTCATATGTACAGGAGGAGATTAGATGAGGAGTCATGTGCACAGGAGGAGATTAGATGAGGAGTCATGTGTACAGGAGGAGATTAGATGAGGAGTAGTCATATGTACAGGAGGAGATTAGATGAGGAGGAGTCATATGTACAGGAGGAGATTAGAGGAGGAAGAGTCATATGTACAGGAGGAGATTAGATGAGGAGGAGTCATATGTACAGGAGGAGATTAGATGAGGAGATGAGGAGGAGTTATATGTACAGGAGGAGTCATATGTACAGGAGGAGATTAGATGAGGAGGAGTCATATGTACAGGAGAAGATTAGATGAGGAGGAGTCACATGTACAGGAGGAGATTAGATGAGGAGGAGTCATATGTACAGGAGGAGATTAGATGAGGAGGAGTCATATGTACAGGAGGAGATTAGATGAGGAGGAGTCATATGTACAGGAGGAGATTAGATGAGGAGGAGGAGTCATATATACAGGAGGAGATTAGATGAGGAGAAGGAGTCATATGTACAGGAGATTAGATGAGGAGGAGTCATATGTACAGGAGGAGATGAGATAAGGAGGAGTCGTATGTACAGGAGGAGATTAGAGGAGGAGTCATATGTACAGGAGGAGATTAGATGAGGAGGAGTCATATGTACAGGAGGAGTTTAGAGGAGGAGGAGTCATATGTACAGGAGGAGATTAGAGGAGGAGTCATATGTACAGGAGGAGATTAGAGGAGGAGGAGGAGTTATATGTACAGGAGGAGATTAGATGAGGAGATGAGGAGGAGTTATATGTACAGGAGGAGTCATATGTACAGGAGGAGATTAGATGAGGAGGAGTCATATGTACAGGAGGAGATTAGATGAGGAGGAGTCATATGTACAGGAGAAGATTAGATGAGGAGGAGTCACATGTACAGGAGGAGATTAGATGAGGAGGAGTCATATGTACAGGAGGAGATTAGATGAGGAGGAGTCATATGTACAGGAGGAGATTAGATGAGGAGGAGTCATATGTACAGGAGGAGATTAGATGAGGAGGAGTCATATGTACAGGAGGAGATTAGATGAGGAGGAGGAGTCATATATACAGGAGGAGATTAGATGAGGAGAAGGGGTCATATGTACAGGAGATTAGATGAGGAGGAGTCATATGTACAGGAGGAGATGAGATAAGGAGGAGTCGTATGTACAGGAGGAGATTAGAGGAGGAGTCATATGTACAGGAGGAGATTAGAGGAGGAGTCATATGTACAGGAGGAGTTTAGAGGAGGAGGAGTCATATGTACAGGAGGAGATTAGAGGAGGAGTCATATGTACAGGAGGAGATTAGAGGAGGAGGAGGAGTTATATGTACAGGAGGAGATTAGATGAGGAGGAGTCATATGTACAGGAGGAGATTAGATGAGGAGGAGTCATATGTACAGGAGGAGATTAGATGAGGAGGAGTCACATGTACAGGAGGAGATTAGATGAGGAGGAGTCATGTATACAGGAGGAGATTAGATGAGGAGGAGTCATATGTACAGGAGGAGATTAGATGAGGAGGAGTCATATGTACAGGAGGAGATTAGATGAGGAGGAGTCACATGTACAGGAGGAGATTAGATGAGGAGGAGTCATGTATACAGGAGGAGATTAGATGAGGAGGAGTCATATGTACAGGAGGAGATTAGATGAGGAGGAGTCATATGTACAGGAGGAGATTAGATGAGGAGGAGTCATATGTACAGGAGGAGATTAGATGAGGAGGAGTCATATGTACAAGAGGAGATTAGATGAGGAGGAGTCATATGTACAAGAGGAGATTAGAGGAGGAGGAGTCATATGTACAGGAGGAGATTAGAGGAGGAGGAGTCATATGTACAGGAGGAGATTAGAGGAGGAGGAGGAGTCACATGTACAGGAGGAGATTAGAAGAGGAGGAGTCATATGTACAGGAGGAGATTAGATGAGGAGGAGTCATATGTACAGGAGGAGATTAGAAGAGGAGGAGTCATGTGTTCGCCCCTCCCTCACCCTGCTGTTTTAGCTCCGCCCCCCTCTTTGCGGATGTCACTTTCCTACAGGGTCACAGTTTTCTTCATTACACCCTTCTGCTCCTCATTGTTATTTGTGATGTGTTCGTGGTTTTTAGTGACTCTTATCATCTACTGCTTCACATACCCGGCGGGTGTCTTCTCCAGTCTGATATATCCGCTCTTTTTGGGTAACTGTTCAGTCGTCCAGCAGGTACTACTACCCCCATCCTGTCACAATCATCTGGGGAGTAGTTACTGATCAGTTCTGACTAAGTACGTCATCTGCGATACGTACTATAATAGGCGGAGTACAAGGAACCGTTACTAGGCGACCAAGTGACAGATCACACCTACCATGTGACGTCACAATAAAATAGTCTACCCAGAGCTCCGCCCACTCATGTCACATGACCGTCCTCACTGGTCCTTCAGCACCATCGCTATTCTGGGGAGCTCCGCCCCCACATCTATTGGTCACATGATTGTGACATCATCACAGGTCCTACATCTTCCCATCTAGTAGATTGTTACAGTGTGTCACCCCAGTAGTAAGGAATCTACATGAGGAGGAGGTTTGTTACAGTGTGTCACCCCAGTAGTAAGGAGATTACATGAGGAGGAGGTTTGTTACAGTGTGTCACCCCAGTAGTAAGGAGATTACATGAGGAGGAGGTTTGTTACAGTGTGTCACCCCAGTAGTGAGGAGATTACATGGGGAGGAGGTTTGTTACAGTGTGTCACCCCAGTAGTAAGGAGATTACATGAGGAGGAGGTTTGTTACAGTGTGTCACCCCATTAGTAAGGAGATTACATGAGGAGGAGGTTTGTTACAGTGTGTCACCCCAGTAGTAAGGAATCTACATGAGGAGGAGGTTTGTTACAGTGTGTCACCCCAGTAGTAAGGAAATTACATGAGGAGGTTTGTTACAGTGTGTCACCCCAGTAGTAAGGAGATTACATGAGGAGGAGGTTTGTTACAGTGTGTCACCCCAGTAGTAAGGAGATTACATGAGGAGGAGGTTTGTTACAGTGTGTCACCCCAGTAGTAAGGAGATTACATGAGGAGGAGGTTTGTTACAGTGTGTCACCCCAGCAGTAAGGAAATTACATGAGGAGGTTTGTTACAGTGTGTCACCCCAGTAGTAAGGAGATTACATGAGGAGGTTTGTTACAGTGTGTCACCCCAGTAGTAAGGAGATTACATGAGGTGGAGGTTTGTTACAGTGTGTCACCCCAGTAGTAAGGTGATTACATGAGAAGGAGGTTTGTTACAGTGTATCACCCCAGTAGTAAGGAGATTACATGAGGAGGAGGTTTGTTACAGTGTGTCATCCCAGTAGTAAGGAGATTACATGAGGAGGAGGTTTGTTACAGTGTGTCACCCCAGTAGTAAGGAGATTACATGAGGAGGAGGTTTGTTACAGTGTGTCACCCCAGTAGTAAGGAGATTACATGAGGAGGAGGTTTGTTACAGTGTGTCACCCCAGTAGTAAGGAGATTACATGAGGAGGAGGTTTGTTACAGTGTGTCACCCCAGTAGAAGGAGATTACATGAGGAGGAGGTTTGTTACAGTGTGTCACCCCAGTAGAAGGAGATTACATGAAGAGAAGGTTTGTTACAGTGTGTCACCCCAGTAGTATGGAGATTACATGAGGAGGAGGTTCGTTACAGTGTGTCACCCCAGTAGTAAGGTGTTTACATGAGGAGGAGGTTTGTTACAGTGTGTCACCCCAGTAGTAAGGTGATTACATGAGGAGGAGGTTTGTTACAGTGTGTCACCCCAGTAGTAAGGTGATTACATGAGGAGGAGGTTTGTTACAGTGTGTCACCCCAGTAGTAAGGTGATTACATGAGGAGGAGGTTTGTTACAGTGTGTCACCCCAGTAGTAAGGTGATTACATGAGGAGGAGGTTTATTACAGTGTGTCACCCCAGTAGTAAGGAGATTACATGAGAAGGAGGTTTGTTACAGTGTGTCACCCCAGTAGTAAGGAGATTACATGAGGAGGAGGTTTGTTACAGTGTGTCACCCCAGTAGTAAGGTGATTACATGAGGAGGGGTTTGTTACAGTGTGTCACCCCAGTAGTAAGGAGATTACATGAGGAGGAGGTTTGTTACAGTGTGTCACCCCAGTAGTAAGGAGATTACATGAGGAGGAGGTTTGTTACAGTGTGTCATCCCAGTAGTAAGGAGATTACATAAGGAGGAGGTTTGTTACAGTGTGTCACCCCAGTAGTAAGGAGATTACATAAGGAGGAGGTTTGTTACAGTGTGTCACCCCAGTAGTAAGGAAATTACATGAGGAGGAGGATTGTTACAGTGTGTCACCCCAGTAGTAAGGTGATTACATGAGGAGGGGTTTGTTACAGTGTGTCACCCCAGTAGTAAGGAGATTACATGAGGAGGAGGTTTGTTACAGTGTGTCACCCCAGTAGTAAGGAGATTACATGAGGAGGAGGTTTGTTACAGTGTGTCACCCCAGTAGTAAGGAGATTACATGAGGAGGAGGTTTGTTACAGTGTGTCACCCCAGTAGAAGGAGATTACATGAGGAGGAGGTTTGTTACAGTGTGTCACCCCAGTAGGAGATTACATGAAGAGAAGGTTTGTTACAGTATGTCACCCCAGTAGTATGGAGATTACATGAGGAGGAGGTTCGTTACAGTGTGTCACCCCAGTAGTAAGGTGATTACATGAGAAGGAGGTTTATTACAGTGTGTCACCCCAGTAGTAAGGTGATTACATGAGGAGGAGGTTTGTTACAGTGTGTCACCCCAGTAGTAAGGAGATTACATGAGAAGGAGGTTTGTTACAGTGTGTCACCCCAGTAGTAAGGAGATTACATGAGGAGGAGGTTTGTTACAGTGTGTCACCCCAGTAGTAAGGAGATTACATGAGGAGGAGGTTTGTTACAGTGTGTCACCCCAGTAGTAAGGAGATTACATGAGGAGGAGGTTTGTTACAGTGTGTCATCCCAGTAGTAAGGAGATTACATAAGGAGGAGGTTTGTTACAGTGTGTCACCCCAGTAGTAAGGAGATTACATAAGGAGGAGGTTTGTTACAGTGTGTCACCCCAGTAGTAAGGAAATTACATGAGGAGGAGGATTGTTACAGTGTGTCACCCCAGTAGTAAGGTGATTACATGAGGAGGGGTTTGTTACAGTGTGTCACCCCAGTAGTAAGGAGATTACATGAGGAGGAGGTTTGTTACAGTGTGTCACCCCAGTAGTAAGGAGATTACATGAGGAGGAGGTTTGTTACAGTGTGTCACCCCAGTAGTAAGGAGATTACATGAGGAGGAGGTTTGTTACAGTGTGTCACCCCAGTAGTAAGGTGATTACATGAGGAGGAGGTTTGTTACAGTGTGTCACCTCAGTAGTAAGGTGATTACATGAGGAGGTGGTTTGTTACAGTGTGTCACCTCAGTTGTAAGGTGATTACATGAGGAGGAGGTTTGTTACAGTGTGTCACCTCAGTAATAAGGTGATTACATGAGGAGGAGGTTTGTTACAGTGTTTCACCCCAGTAGGAAGGAGATTACATGGGGAGGAGGTTTGTTACAGTGTTTCACCCCAGTAGTAAGGAGATTACATGAGGAGGAGGTTTGTTACAGTGTGTCACCTCAGTAGTAAGGTGATTACATGAGGAGGTGGTTTGTTACAGTGTGTCACCTCAGTTGTAAGGTGATTACATGAGGAGGAGGTTTGTTACAGTGTGTCACCTCAGTAGTAAGGTGATTACATGAGGAGGAGGTTTGTTACAGTGTTTCACCCCAGTAGGAAGGAGATTACATGGGGAGGAGGTTTGTTACAGTGTTTCACCCCAGTAGTAAGGAGATTACATGAGGAGGAGGTTTGTTACAGTGTGTCACCCCAGTAGTAAGGAGATTACATGAGTAGGATGTTTGTTAGTGTGTGTCACCCCAGTAGTAAGGAGATTACATGAGGAGGAGGATTGTTACAGTGTGTCACCCCAGTAGTAAGGAGATTACATGAGGAGGAGGTTTGTTACAGTGTGTCACCCCAGTAGTAAGGAGATTACATGAGGAGGAGGTTTGTTACAGTGTGTCACCCCAGTAGTAAGGAGATTACATGAGGAGGAGATTTGTTACAGTGTGTCACCCCAGTAGTAAGGTGATTACATGAGGAGGAGGTTTGTTACAGTGTATCACCTCAGTAGTAAGGTGATTACATGAGGAGGTGGTTTGTTACAGTGTGTCACCCCAGTAGTAAGGAGATTACATGAGGAGGAGGTTTGTTACAGTGTGTCACTTCAGTAGTAAGGTGATTACATGAGGAGGAGGTTTGTTACAGTGTTTCACCCCAGTAGTAAGGAGATTACATGAGGAGGAGGTTTGTTACAGTGTTTCACCCCAGTAGTAAGGAGATTATATGAGGAGGAGGTTTGTTACAGTGTGTCACCCCAGTAGTAAGGAGATTACATGAGGAGGAGGTTTGTTACAGTGTTTCACCCCAGTAGTAAGGAGATTATATGAGGAGGAGGTTTGTTACAGTGTGTCACCCCAGTAGTAAGGAGATTACATGAGTAGGATGTTTGTTAGTGTGTGTCACCCCAGTAGTAAGGAGATTACATGAGGAGGAGGTTTGTTACAGTGTGTCACCCCAGTAGTAAGGAGATTACATGAGGAGGAGGTTTGTTACAGTGTGTCTCCCCAGTAGTAAGGAGATTACATGAGGAGGAGGTTTGTTACAGTGTGTCACCCCAGTAGTAAGGTGATTACATGAGGAGGAGGTTTGTTACAGTGTATCACCTCAGTAGTAAGGTGATTACATGAGGAGGTGGTTTGTTACAGTGTGTCACCCCAGTAGTAAGGAGATTACATGAGGAGGAGGTTTGTTACAGTGTGTCACCCCAGTAGTAAGGAGATTACATGAGGAGGAGGTTTGTTACAGTGTGTCTCCCCAGTAGTAAGGTGATTACATGAGGAGGAGGTTTGTTACAGTGTATCACCTCAGTAGTAAGGTGATTACATGAGGAGGTGGTTTGTTACAGTGTGTCACCCCAGTAGTAAGGAGATTACATGAGGAGGAGGTTTGTTACAGTGTGTCACCCCAGTAGTAAGGAGATTATATGAGGAGGAGGTTTGTTACAGTGTGTCACCCCAGTAGTGAGGAGATTACTTGAGGAGGTTTGTTACAGTGTTTCACCCCAGTAGTAAGGAGATTATATGAGGAGGAGGTTTGTTACAGTGTGTCACCCCAGTAGTTTTAGGCTTATTACATGAGGAGGAGGTTTGTTACAGTGTGTCACCCCAGTAGTAAGGAGATTACATGGGGAGGATTTTTATTTTTTACAGTGTGTCACCCCAGTAGTGAGGAGATTAGAAGAAGAGGAGAAGGAGGAGGTTTGTTACATTGTGTCGCTGGTTTTGTGACTCAGGCTCCTCCTCTTTCCCTCCAGCTGACCCAGTTGTCTCCTGAATGACCCCCAAGGATGGACAAGGACAGGAATGAGATGACTAAGAGAATATTACACTTCACCTTGGAGATCCTCCACCTGCTGACCGGAGAGGTGAGGTGACCCATCTACATTTCCACCATTGTTGTCCCCCCATCTACATTTCCACCATTGTTGTCCCCCCATCTACATTTCCACCATTGTTGTCCCCATCTACATTTCCACCATTGTTGTCCCCATCTACATTTCCACCATTGTTGTGTCCCCATCTACATTTCCACCATTGTTGTCCCCCCATCTACATTTCCACCATTGTTGTCCCCATCTACATTTCCACCATTGTTGTCCCCATCTACATTTCCACCATTGTTGTGTCCCCATCTACATTTCCACCATTGTTGTCCCCCCATCTACATTTCCACCATTGTTGTCCCCATCTACATTTCCACCATTGTTGTCCCCCATCTACAGTTCCACCATTTTTGTCCCCCATCTACATTTCCACCATTGTTGTCCCCATCTACATTTCCACCATTGTTGTCCCCCATCTACATTTCCACCATTGTTGTCCCCCATCTACATTTCCACCATTGTTGTCCCCATCTACATTTCCACCATTGTTGTCCCCCATCTACATTTCCACCATTGTTGTCCCCATCTACATTTCCACCATTGTTGTCTCCATCTACATTTCCACCATTGTTGTCCCCATCTACATTTCCACCATTGTTGTCTCCATCTACATTTCCACCATTGTTGTCCCCATCTACATTTCCACCATTGTTGTCCCCCCATCTACATTTCCACCATTGTTGTCCCCCCCCCATCTACATTTCCACCATTGATGTCCCCATCTACATTTCCACCATTGTTGTCCCCCATCTACATTTCCACCATTGTTGTCCCCCCATCTACATTTCCACCATTGTTGTCCCCCATCTACATTTCCACCATTGTTGTCCCCCATCTACATTTCCACCATTGTTGTCCCCCATCTACATTTCCACCATTGTTGTCCCTCCATCTACATTTCCACCATTGTTGTCCCCCCATCTACATTTCCACCATTGTTGTCCCCCATCTACATTTCCACCATTGTTGTCCCCCCATCTACATTTCCACCATTGTTGTCCCCCATCTACATTTCCACCATTGTTGTCCCCCCATCTACATTTCCACCATTGTTGTCCCCATCTACATTTCCACCATTGTTGTCCCCATCTACATTTCCACCATTGTTGTCCCCATCTACATTTCCACCATTGTTGTCCCCCATCTACATTTCCACCATTGTTGTCCCCCATCTACATTTCCACCATTGTTGTCCCCATCTACATTTCCACCATTGTTGTCCCCCCATCTACATTTCCACCATTGTTGTCCCCATCTACATTTCCACCACTGTTGTCCCCATCTACATTTCCACCATTGTTGTCCCCATCTACATTTCCACCACTGTTGTCCCCATCTACATTTCCACCATTGTTGTCCCCCCATCTACATTTCCACCATTGTTGTCCCCCATCTACATTTCCACCATTGTTGTCCCCCATCTACATTTCCACCACTGTTGTCCCCATCTACATTTCCACCACTGTTGTCCCCATCTACATTTCCACCATTGTTGTCCCCCATCTACATTTCCACCATTGTTGTCCCCCATCTACATTTCCACCATTGTTGTCACATCTACATTTCCACCATTGTTGTCTCCATCTACATTTCCACCATTGTTGTCCCCCCATCTACATTTCCACCATTGTTGTCCCCCATCTACATTTCCACCATTGTTGTCCCCCCATCTTTGGCTCCGCTCTATGTTCTGGATTTCTCTTTGTAGGTGAGGTCTCCAGAACTGACCCCAGTATTCCAGATGTGCTCACTAGAGCTCTATACAGGGGGCACAATCTCCTCTTTGTAGTGAGGGAGGAATACTGGGGTCAGTCCCCTCATTGTCTCTCTCCATACACAGGATTACACCATAGTGAAGAAGACATGGGGGGAATGTGTGGCCCCCAGCAGCCATCTCCATGAGTCAGGAGGACAGAGCAGGGCCCGGGGCCCCATCACGGAGCCTCCACCTCACTCACTGATACATGAGGAGAAGATCCTAGAACTCATCCACAGGATCACTGAGCTGCTGACTGGAGAGGTGACCCTGCTGGGACATTATACAGTAATGGAGGGGTCTGGTGATGATTCGATAGGTGACACTGCTGGGACATTATACAGTAATGGAGGGGTCTGGTGATGATTAGAGAGGTGACACTGCTGGGACATTATACAGTAATGGAGGGGTCTGGTGATGACTGGAGAGGTGACACTGCTGGGACATTATACAGTAATGGAGGGGTCTGGTGATGACTGGAGAGGTGACACTGCTGGGACATTATACAGTAATGGAGGGGTCTGGTGATGACTGGAGAGGTGACACTGCCGGGACATTATACAGTAATGGAGGGGTCTGGTGATGACTGGAGAGGTGACACTGCTGGGACATTATACAGTAATGGAGGGGTCTGGTGATGACTGGAGAGGTGACACTGCTGGGACATTATACAGTAATGGAGGGGTCTGGTGATGACTGGAGAGGTGACACTGCTGGGACATTATACAATAATGGAGGGGTCTGGTGATGACTGGAGAGGTGACCCTGCTGGGACATTATACAGTAATGGAGGGGTCTGGTGATGATTTGAGAGTTGACACTGCTGGGACATTATACAGTAATGGAGGGGTCTGGTGATGATTTGAGAGTTGACCCTGCTGGGACATTATACTGTAATGGAGGGGTCTGGTGATGACTGACGAGGTGACCCTGCTGGGACATTATACAGTAATGGAGGGGTCTGGTTATGATTAGAGAGGTGACACTGCTGGGACATTATACAGTAATGGAGGGGTCTGGTGATGACTGGAGAGGTGACACTGCTGGGACATTATACAGTAATAGAGGGGTCTGGTGGTGACTGGAGAGGTGACACTGCTGGGACATTATACAGTAATGGAGGGGTCTGGTGATGATTGGAGAGGTGACACTGCTGGGACATTATACAGTAATGGAGGGGTCTGGTGATGATTGGAGAGGTGACACTGCTAGGACATTATACAGTAATGGAGGGGTCTGGTGATGACTGGAGAGGTGACACTGCTGGGACATTATACAGTAATGGAGGGGTCTGGTGATGACTGGAGAGGTGACACTGCTGGGACATTATACAGTAATGGAGGGGTCTGGTGATGACTGGAGAGGTGACACTGCTAGGACATTATACAGTAATGGAGGGGTCTGGTGATGATTGGAGAGGTGACACTGCTGGGACATTATACAGTAATGGAGGGGTCTGGTGATGATTGGAGAGGTGACACTGCTGGGACATTATACAGCAATGGAGGGGTCTGGTGATGACTGGAGAGGTGACACTGCTGGGACATTATACAGTAATGGAGGGGTCTGGTGATGACTGGAGAGGTGACACTGCTGAGACATTATATAGTAATGGAGGGGTCTGGTGATGACTGGAGAGGTGACACTGCTGGGACATTATACAGTAATGGAGGAGTCTGGTGATGATTAGAGAGGTGACACTGCTGGGACATTATACAGTAATGGAGGAGTCTGGTGATGATTAGAGAGGTGACACTGCTGGGACATTATACAGTAATGAAGGGGTCTGGTGATGATTAGAGAGGTGACATTGCTGGGACATTATACAGTAATGGAGGGGTCTGGTGATGATTAGAGAGGTGACACTGCTGGGACATTATACAGTAATGGAGGGGTCTGGTGATGACTGGAGAGGTGACACTGCTGGGACATTATACAGTAATGGAGGGGTCTGGTGATGACTGGAGAGGTGACACTGCTGGGACATTATACAGTAATGGAGGGGTCTGGTGATGATTAGAGAGGTGACCCTGCTGGGACATTATACAGTAACGGAGGGGTCTGGTGATGACTGGAGAGGTGACACTGCTGGGACATTATATAGTAATGGAGGGGTCTGGTGATGATTAGAGAGGTGACACTGCTGGGACATTATACAGTAATGGAGGGGTCTGGTGATGACTGGAGAGGTGACACTGCTGGGACATTATACAGTAATGGAGGGGTCTGGTGATGATTAGAGAGGTGACACTGCTGGGACATTATACAGTAATGGAGGGGTCTGGTGATGATTAGAGAGGTGACACTGCTGGGACATTATACAGTAATGGAGGGGTCTGGTGATGACGGTATCATTGTGTGTCAGGTTCCTATAAGGTGTCAGGATGTTGCGGTCTATTTCTCCATGGAGGAGTGGGAGTATGTAGAAGGGCACAAGGATCTGTACCAGGACATAGTCATGATGGAGGATCACCGGCCCCTCACATCACAAGGTAAGAAGAGACATATATATAGATATCACTCTCACTACATAGTAACATAGAAATCTATCCAGCACTGATGTATTCATTCCCTGTGTGTTCCCTACAGATGGAGTCATTGATAGAAATCCACCCGAGAGGTGTCCCCGCCCTCTGTATTCCCAGGACTGTCCAGAGGGAAATGTCCCAGAGAAGCATCAGGTAGATGAGGCTGATCCTACATCTCTATAGGGGGTCCTGCAGTCATAGATGTGGGGATAGATTTTGGGGGTCTCTGTTGCTCCTCCTGTCTGCTGTATTGTAGTGAATTGTTCTATGTGTCACATCAGGGGGGAGATCTGACTAATAATAAAGTGGAGGATGAAGAAGAGAGGATGAGGGGCCATCACCCGTGTATGAGGGAATTGAAGGAGGAAATTCCAGGAGGTGTTACCCCAGGTATGTAATAATTCCAGGAGGTGTTACCCCTGGTATGTAATAATTCCAGGAGGTGTTACCCCAGGTATGTAATAATTCCAGGAGGTGTTACCCCAGGTATGTAATAATTCCAGGAGGTGTTACCCCAGGTATGTAATAATTCCAGGAGGTGTTACCCCAGGTATGTAATAATTCCAGGAGGTGTTACCCCAGGTATGTAATAATTCCAGGAGGTGTTACCCCAGGTATGTAATAATTCCAGGAGGTGTTACCCCAGGTATGTAATAATTCCAGGAGGTGTTACCCCAGGTATGTAATAATTCCAGGAGGTGTTACCCCAGGTATGTAATATTTCCAGGAGGTGTTACCCCAGGTATGTAATAATGGCAGGAGGTGTTACCCCAATTGTGTAATAATTCCAGGAGGTGTTACCCCAGGTAGGTAATAATTCCAGGAGGTGTTACCCCAGGTATGTAATGATTCCAGGAGGTGTTACCCCAGGTATGTAATAATTCCAGGAGGTGTTGCCCCAGGTATGTAATAATTCTAGGAGGTGTTACCCCAGGTATGTAATAATTCCAAGAGGTGTTACCCCAGGTATGTAATGATTCCAGGAGGTGTTACCCCAGGTGTGCAATGATTCCAGGAGGTGTTACCCCAGGTATGTAATTATTCCCGGAGGTGTTACCCCAGGTATTTAATAATTCCAGGAGGTGTTACCCCAGGTATGTAATAATTCCAGGAGGTGTTACCCCAGGTATGTAATGATTCCAGTAGGTGTTACCCCAGGTATGTGATGATTCCAGGAGGTGTTACCTCAGGTATGTAATAATTCCAGGAGGTGTTGCACCAGGTATGTAATAATTCCATGAGGTGTTACCCCAGGTATGTAATAATTCTAAGAGGTGTTACCCCAGGTATGTAATAATTAAAGGAGGTGTTACCCCAGGTATGTAATAATTCCAGGAGGTGTTACCCCAGGTATGTAATAATTCCAGGAGGTGTTACCCCAGGTATGTAATAATTCCAGGAGGTGTTACCCCAGGTATGTAATAATTCCAGGAGGTGTTACCCCTGGTATGTAATTATTCCAGGAGGTGTTACCCCAGGTATGTAATAATTCCAGGAGGTGTTACCCCTGGTATGTAATTATTCCAGGAGGTGTTACCCCAGGTATGTAATAATTCCAGGAGGTGTTACCCCAGGTATGTAATAATTCCAGGAGGTGTTACCCCTGGTATGTAATTATTCCAGGAGGTGTTACCCCAGGTAGGTAATAATTCCAGGAGGTGTTACCCCAGGTATGTAATGATTCCAGGAGGTGTTACCCCAGGTATGTAATAATTCCAGGAGGTGTTGCCCCAGGTATGTAATAATTCTAGGAGGTGTTACCCCAGGTATGTAATAATTCCAAGAGGTGTTACCCCAGGTATGTAATGATTCCAGGAGGTGTTACCCCAGGTGTGCAATGATTCCAGGAGGTGTTACCCCAGGTATGTAATTATCCCGGAGGTGTTACCCCAGGTATTTAATAATTCCAGGAGGTGTTACCCCAGGTATGTAATAATTCCAGGAGGTGTTACCCCAGGTATGTAATGATTCCAGTAGGTGTTACCCCAGGTATGTGATGATTCCAGGAGGTGTTACCTCAGGTATGTAATAATTCCAGGAGGTGTTGCACCAGGTATGTAATAATTCCAGGAGGTGTTGCACCAGGTATGTAATAATTCCATGAGGTGTTACCCCAGGTATGTAATAATTCTAAGAGGTGTTACCCCAGGTATGTAATAATTAAAGGAGGTGTTACCCCAGGTATGTAATAATTCCAGGAGGTGTTACCCCAGGTATGTAATAATTCCAGGAGGTGTTACCCCAGGTATGTAATAATTCCAGGAGGTGTTACCCCAGGTATGTAATAATTCCAGGAGGTGTTACCCCTGGTATGTAATTATTCCAGGAGGTGTTACCCCAGGTATGTAATAATTCCAGGAGGTGTTACCCCTGGTATGTAATTATTCCAGGAGGTGTTACCCCAGGTATGTAATAATTCCAGGAGGTGTTACCCCAGGTATGTAATAATTCCAGGAGGTGTTACCCCAGGTATATAATAATTCCAGGAGGTGTTACCCCAGGTAGGTAATAATTCCAGGAGGTGTTACCCCAGGTATGTAATAATTCCAGGAGGTGTTACCCCAGGTATGTAATAATTCCAGGAGGTGTTACCCCTGGTATGTAATTATTCCAGGAGGTGTTACCCCTGGTATGTAATTATTCCAGGAGGTGTTACCCCAGGTATGTAATAATTCCAGGAGGTGTTACCCCAGGTATGTAATAATTCCAGGAGGTGTTACCCCAGGTATATAATAATGGATTTGTAGTCTAAATATCGTCTACGTTTTCATTCTTTTTTGAATCCAGGTTTTGGAATCTGGAGTTAGCGGGTAGATGGAACCATTTCCTGGTGTAGGTTGTGACGGACCGGATCAGATATTGTCCGGACTCGGGTGGTGGGCAGGCGGTTAGATAGTGAATTCGGGAACAGGCAGGAAATCCGTGACAGGCGGCTCCAGCTTCTGGGATTTATGTAAATCTTTATGTTTGATATAGAAAAGGACAAGACAAAAACAAATAGAAATTTAGCAGGA
This sequence comes from Hyla sarda, assembly GCF_029499605.1. Taxonomy (NCBI): domain Eukaryota; kingdom Metazoa; phylum Chordata; class Amphibia; order Anura; family Hylidae; genus Hyla; species Hyla sarda. The sequence continues at coordinate 2,494,317 of NC_079189.1, read as the reverse complement.
AACAATAAAACAACATTGAAAACAATGGCAGGAATCAAGGTCAGACTAACAAGACCAGATTAACCTGTGATGACCTAGAGATGACCTTTCCTCACCTTGTCTGTGGAGACATGATTTTGGGGTATCCATAGGATTGGGGATAAGATGTCTGATTGCAGGGGACCCGCCGCTGGGACCCCCCCACGATCTCCGTGCAGCATTTTATGCCAGGCTGTTTCTCCAGTCTCGGAAACCTCTATTTTTCCGGTCCGTTACGTCACGGCCCCTCTCATAGACATGAATTTAGAGGGCGTGACGTGACTGCCCGGAAAGTCTCACAAGTCTTTATTGGTGCTCGGCCCAAACGTTACCTTATGTAAATATGTTCACAACTCTTTCTTCAATTCATAGGCTTATTTAAAGGGGTACTCTGCTGCCCGAGCGTACAGAACATTTTGTTCTGAATGTTTACAGAGGGCAGCGGGGTACGCCCTGTCATGATCATACACCTCGTGACATCACCCCACGCCCCCTTAATGAAAGTCTATGGGAGAGGGTGTGATGGCCACCACTTCCCCTCCCATAGACTTGCATTAAAGGGGCGTGGCGTGGCGTGATGCCTGTGCCATCCATTGGATGTAGCTGTGATGCCCAGTAGGTTGTGTAGGAAGAAGACGAACTCGATGGGGAAACAAGATTGGGCTTGTCACGATTCGGCTGGCTGGAGGTGGATCCTCTGTGCCAGAGAGGGATTGGCGTGGACCGTGTTGGTGGACCGCTTCTAAGTTGCTACTGGTTTTCACCAGAGCCCGCCGCAAAGCGGGATGGTCTTACAGCGGCGGTAGCAACCAGGTCGTATCCATCGGCAACGGCTCAACCTCTCTGACTGCTGAGATAGGCATGGTACAAGGGATAAGGCAAGAGCAAGGTCGGACGTAGCAGAAGGTCAGGGCAGGCAGCAAGGATCGTAGTCAGGGGCAACGGCAGGAGGTCTGAAACACAGGCTAGGAACACACAAGGAAACGCTTTCACTGGCACAATGGCAACAAGATCCGGCGAGGGAGTGCAGGGGAAGTGAGGTATAAGTAGGGAAGTGTACAGGTGATGGTACTGATTAAAACCTCATGTGCCAATCAGTGGCGCACCGGCCCTTTAAATCGCAAAGACCCGGCGCGCGCGCGCCCTAGGGAGCGGGGCCCTGTGCGCCCGGACAGCACAGACAGGGAACGGGTCTGGTAAGCGAGTCGGGATGCGCATCGCGAGCGGGCGCGTCCCGCATCGCGAATCGCATCCCGGCTGGGAACATTATGGCAGCGCACCCGGTCAGCAGGTCTGACCGGGGAGCTGCGAATAGGAGAACGCTGTGAGCGCTCCGGGGAGGAGCGGGGACCCGGAGCGCTCGGCGTAACAGTACCCCCCCCCCCCTTGGGTCTCCCCCTCTTTTTGGAACCTGAGAATTTGAGGATAAGGTTCTTGTCCAGGATGTTGTCCTCAGGTTTCCACGACCTCTCCTCTGGGCCGCAATTCTCCCAATCAACAAGAAATGTTTTTTTACCTCTGACCGTCTTGGATGCCAGAATTTCTTTCACCGAAAAGACGTCAGATGACCCGGAAACTGGAGTGGGAGAAACAACCTTGGGAGAGAAGCGGTTAAGGATGAGCGGTTTAAGGAGAGAGACATGAAAAGCATTGGGAATACGGAGAGAAGGAGGAAGAAGGAGTTTGTAAGAGACAGGGTTGATTTGGCACTTGATTTTGAAAGGACCAAGATAACGTGGTCCCAGTTTATAACTGGGGACACGAAAGCGGACATACTTAGCGGAGAGCCATACCTTGTCTCCGGGAGCAAAAATGGGGGGAATTCTTCTTTTCCTATCGGCATGTTTTTTCATCCGGGATGAGGCCTGTAGGAGAGAATTTTGAGTCTCTTTCCATATGATGGAGAAGTCCCGAGTCACTTCATCAACAGCGGGTAAACCAGAAGGCATGGGAGTGGGAAGGGGGGGGGAAGAGGGTGACGGCCGTACACCACAAAAAATGGGGATTTAGCGGAAGACTCAGAGACTCTGAAATTGTACGAGAATTCGGCCCATGGTAGAAGATCTGCCCAGTCATCCTGGCGGGAGGAAACAAAATGTCGCAAATAGTCGCCCAGGACCTGATTAATTCTTTCTACTTGCCCATTGGATTGGGGATGATAAGAAGACGAGAAGTTTAACTTGATTTTAAGTTGATTACAGAGGGCCCTCCAGAATTTAGACACAAATTGAACGCCTCTATCCGAGATGATATGCGTAGGAAGCCCGTGAAGGCGAAAAATGTGTATAAAAAATTGTTTCGCCAACTGAGGCGCAGAAGGAAGACCTGGAAGAGGGATAAAATGTGCCATCTTGGAGAATCGATCAACGACCACCCAAATAACTGTGTTGCCATGGGATAAAGGTAAGTCTGTAATAAAGTCCATAGCAATCTGAGACCATGGTCGCTCAGGAACAGGCAGAGGATGGAGGAGACCAGCAGGCTTCTGGCGAGGTGTCTTGTCCCGGGCACAGACTGTACAAGCCCGAACAAAATCAACAACATCAGCTTCCAGGGTAGGCCACCAATAAAATCGAGAGATGAGCTGGATGGATTTTTTGATGCCCGCATGGCCTGCGAGATGGGAGGAGTGTCCCCACTTGAGAATCCTGAGGCGCTGGCGTGGAGAGACGAAGGTCTTCCCTGGAGGAGTTTGTCTGATGGAGGCTGGAGAAGTGGAGATCAGACAGACCGGAGTAATAATGTGTTGCGGGGAAGCTTCCACTTCAGAGGCATCCGATGAACGAGAGAGGGCATCGGCCCTAATGTTCTTGTCAGCAGGGTGAAAATTAATTTCAAAGTCAAAACGGGCAAAGAACAATGACCACCTAGCCTGGCGAGGGTTCAGTCGTTGGGCAGACTGGAGATAGGAGAGATTCTTGTGATCAGTGTATATAATAACTGGATATTTGGATCCCTCCAGCAGGTGCCTCCATTCCTCAAGCGCCAATTTTATGGCCAGTAGTTCTCGATCACCAATGGAGTAGTTTTTGTCCGCCGGAGAGAAGGTCCTAGAAAAGAAACCACAAGTAACAGCATGTCCGGAAGAATTTTTTTGTAGGAGTACTGTTCCAGGTCCCACCGAGGAGGCGTCTACCTCCAGCGAGAAGGGCCTAGATGGATCAGGTCTGGAGAGTACGGGAGCAGAAGAAAAGGCAGTTTTGAGATGATTGAATGCATCTTCCGCTTGAGGAGGCCAGGACTTAGGGTTGGCGTTTTTCTTGGTTAGGGCCACGATAGGGGCCACAATAGTGGAAAAGTGCGGAATAAATTGTCTGTAATAATTGGAAAACCCCAAAAAACTTTGGATAGCACGGAGTCCGGAGGGGCGTGGCCAATCCAATACGGCTGATAGTTTATCTGGGTCCATTTGTAGTCCCTGGCCAGAGACCAAGTATCCTAGGAAGGGAAGAGATTGACATTCAAAGAGACATTTTTCCATTTTGGCATATAATTGATTGTCCCGAAGTCTCTGAAGAACCATGCGGACATGCTGGCGGTGTTCTTCTAGGTTAGCAGAAAAAATCAAAATATCGTCTAGGTAGACCACAACACAGGTATATAGAAGATCACGAAAAATTTCATTTACAAAGTCTTGGAAGACGGCAGGGGCATTGCAAAGCCCAAAGAGCATAACCAGATATTCAAAGTGTCCATCTCTGGTGTTAAACGCGGTCTTCCACTCGTCCCCCTCCCTGATGCGGATGAGATTATATGCACCTCTTAAGTCCAGCTTGGTAAAGATGTTGGCGCCTCGTAGGCGGTCAAAGAGTTCCAAGATAAGAGGTAGGGGATAGCATTTTTTTACAGTGATTTTATTAAGTCCGCGGTAATCAATGCAAGGGCGTAAGGAGCTGTCTTTTTTGGAAACAAAGAAAAATCCAGCTCCGGCAGGGGAGGAAGACTTGCGGATAAACCCCTTTTTTAAATTCTCTTGGATGTACTCCATCATGGCTTGTGTTTCCGGAGCAGACAGAGGATAGATTCTGCCCCGGGGTGGAGTAGTACCAGGGAGGAGGTCAATAGGACAGTCATAAGGCCTGTGAGGAGGCAAAGTCTCTGCTTGTTTTTTGCAAAAAACATCAGCATAATCCAGATAGGCCTTGGGGAGACCAGATATCGGAGGGGCCACAGGGTCTTGACTGACAGTACAGGGAGCAGGCTTAAGACAGTTCTTGTGGCAAGTAGTACCCCAGTTCTTGATCTCCCCGGTGGTCCAGTCGAGGGTAGGGGAATGGCGTTGAAGCCAAGGTAGTCCAAGAAGAATTTCCGAAGTGCAGTTAGAGAGGACCAGAAATTCAATCTTTTCGTGATGGGGTCCAATGCACATTAAGAGGGGTTCCGTGCGGTAACGCACAGTACAGTCCAATCTTTCATTATTAACAGAGGCGATGCAGAGGGGTCTGACGAGACTGGTCACCGGGATGTTGAACCTGTTGATGAAAGAGGCCAAAATAAAATTTCCTGCAGATCCGGAATCCAAGAAGGCAACAGCTGAGAAGGAGGAGTTAGAAGAAGAAATCCGCACAGGCACAGTAAGACGTGGAGAAGAAGAGTTCACATCGAGAGCTGTCTCACCTTTGTGCGGAGTCAGAGTGCGTCTTTCCTGACGTGGCAGGAAGGCACTGGAACGGATTGCAGTGGACCAGAGGAGAGAGGAGCCGGGGAGAGAAACCGCCTCGTGCGAACAAAGTCCATATCCTGGCGGAGCTCCTGACGCCTTTCGGAAAAACGCATGTCAATGCGGGTGGCAAGATGAAAAAGTTCATGCAGGTTAGCAGGGATTTCTCGTGCGGCCAGAACATCTTTAATGTTGCTGGATAGGCCTTTTTTAAAGGTCGCGCAGAGGGCCTCGTTATTCCAGGACAATTCGGAGGCGAGAGTACGGAATTGGATGGCGTACTCGCCAACAGAAGAATTAGCCTGGACCAGGTTCAGCAGGGCAGTCTTGGCAGAAGAGGCTCGGGCTGGTTCCTCGAAGACACTTCTAATCTCCGTGAAGAAAGAGTGTACAGAGGCAGTGACGGGGTCATTGCGGTCCCAGAGCGGTGTGGCCCATGACAGGGCTTTCCCAGACAGTAAGCTGACTACGAAAGCCACCTTTGACCTTTCAGTTGGAAACTGGTCCGACATAATCTCTAAATGCAGGGAACATTGTGAAAGAAAACCACGGCAAAATTTAGAGTCCCCATCAAATTTGTCCGGCAAAGATAAACGGAGGCTGGATGTGGCCACTCGCTGCGGAGGAGGTGCAGGAGCTGGCGGAGGAGATTGTTGCTGAAGCTGTGGTAGAAGCTGCTGTAGCATCACGGTCAGTTGAGACAGCTGGTGGCCTTGTTGCGCTATCTGTTGCGACTGCTGGGCGACCACCGTGGTGAGGTCAGCGACAACTGGCAGCGGGACCTCAGCGGGATCCATGGCCGGATCTACTGTCACAATTCGGCTGGCTGGAGGTGGATCCTCTGTGCCAGAGAGGGATTGGCGTGGACCGTGTCGGTGGACCGGTTCTAAGTTGCTACTGGTATTCACCAGAGCCCGCCGCAAAGCGGGATGGTCTTGCAGCGGCGGTAGCAACCAGGTCGTATCCACCGGCAACGGCTCAACCTCTCTGACTGCTGAGATAAGCGCGGTACAAGGGAGTAGACAAGAGCAAGGTCGGACGTAGCAGAAGGTCGGGGCAGGCAGCAAGGATCGTAGTCAGGGGCAACGGCAGGAGGTCTGAAACACAGGCTAGGAACACACAAGGAAACGCTTTCACTGGCACAATGGCAACAAGATCCGGCAAGGAAGTGCAGGGGAAGTGAGGTATAAATAGGGAGTGCACAGGTGAAGGTACTGATTAAAACCTCATGCGCCAAATCGCAAAGAACCGGCGCGCGTGCGCCCTAGGGAGCGGGGCCGCGCGCGCCGGGACAGCACAGACGGGGAACGGGTCTGGTAAGCGAGTCGGGATGCGCATCGCGAGCGGGCGCGTCCCGCATCGCGAATCGCATCCCGGCTGGGAACATTATCGCAGCGCACCCGGTCAGCAGGTTTGACCGGGGCGCTGCGAATAGGAGAACGCTGTGAGCGCTCCGGGGAGGAGCGGGGACCCGGAGCGCTCGGCGTAACAGGGCTTTTCTGTTTTCTTGAGGTTTTTTGTGTATTCATAAAGTCTACGTTAATGTAATAAAATTGTCCACAGAGACCAGAATCATGTACTTGTTGTTGACAATTTAAAGGGGTACTCCAGTGGAAAGAATTTTTTACAGAAAGTTAAAGATTTGTAAATTGTTTCTATTTAAAAATCTTAATCCTTCCCATACTTATCAGCTGCTGTATGCTCCAAAGGAAGTTGTGTAGTTCTTTCCAGTCTGACCATATTGCTCTCTGATGACACCTCTGTCTGTGTCAGGAACTGTCCACTGTGGGAATTTGTCCCTGCTCTGGACAGTTCCTGACATAGACAGAGGTGTCAGCAGAGAGCACTATGGTCAGACTGGAAAGAACTACGCAACTTCCTTTGGAGCATACAGCAGCTGATAAGTACTGAAAGGACAAATATTTTTTAATAAAAGTAATTTACAAATCTGTTTAACTTTCTGGCACCAGTTGATTTAAAAAAAATAATAATAATAATTACACCGGAGTACTTCTTTAACCCCTTGCTGCAGAACGCCGGGTATACCGTTCCGGCAGATGTCCGGCATTAACTCTTTAGAAGCGGCGATCAAAGTTGATCGCCACTTCTAAAAGTGAAAGTAAAAGCATCCCGGCAGCTCAGTCGGGCTGATCGGGACATCGCGATAAAATTGCGATAAAATCAGCTAGGACGCAGCAGGAGGGTCTCTTACCTGCGTCCTGCGCGTCTGATCATCGATTGATTGCTCCAAGCCTGAAATCCAGACTTGAGCAATCAACCGGGATAACACTGATCAATGCAAAGCTATGGCTGTGTAAGAGATCAGTGTGTGCAGTGTTATAGCCCCCTATGGGATAATAATGATCAGTATAAGAGATCAGTGTGTGCAGTGTTATAGGTCCCTATGGGATAACAATGATCAGTATAAGAGATCAGTGTGTGCAGTGTTATAGGTCCCTATGGGATAACAATGATCAGCATAAGAGATCAGTGTGTGCAGTGTTATAGTCTCCTATGGGATAACAATGATCAGTATAAGAGATCAGTGTGTGCAGTGTTATAGGTCCCTATGGGATAACAATGATCAGTATAAGAGATCAGTGTGTGCAGTGTTATAGGCCCTATGGGATAACAATGATCAGTATAAGAGATCAGTGTGTGCAGTGTTATAGTCTCCTATGGGATAACAATAATCAGTATAAGAGATCAGTGTGTGCAGTGTTATAGGTCCCTATGGGATAACAATGATCAGTATAAGAGATCAGTGTGTGCAGTGATATAGTCCCCTATGGGATAACAATGATCAGTATAAGAGATCAGTGTGTGCAGTGTTATAATCTCCTATGGGATAACAATGATCAGTATAAGAGATCAGTGTGTGCAGTGTTATAGTCTCCTATGGGATAACAATGATCAGTGTAAGAGATCAGTGTGTGCAGTGTTATAGTCTCCTATGGGATAATAATGATCAGTATAAGAGATCAGTGTGTGCAGTGTTATAGTCTCCTATGGGATAACAATGATCAGTATAAGAGATCAGTGTGTGCAGTGTTATAGTCTCCTATGGGATAACAATGATCAGTGTAAGAGATCAGTGTGTGCAGTGTTATAGTCTCCTATGGGATAATAATGATCAGTATAAGAGATCAGTGTGTGCAGTGTTATAGTCTCCTATGGGATAACAATGATCAGTGTAAGAGATCAGTGTGTGCAGTGTTATAGTCTCCTATAACATTGCAAAAAAAAGTGAACAAAAATAGTTAATGAAGATCATTTAACACCCCCCTTTTCCCATAATAAAAAAAAAACTGTGTAAATAAAAATAAACATGTAGTATCGCCGCGTGCGTAAATGTCCGAACTATAAAAATATATACCGTATTTATCGGGGTATACCACGCACCGGCCTATAACACGCACCCTCATTTTACCAAGGATATTTGGGTAAAAAAAGTTTTTTACCCAAATATCCATGGTAAAATGAGGGTGCGTGTGTGCGCGTTATACCCCGATATATCCCCAGGAAAGGCAGGGGGAGAGAGGCCGTCGCTGCCCGCTTCTCTCCCCCTGCCTTTCCTGGGGTCTAGAGCGCTGCTGTCGGCCCTTTTCACCCCCTGGTTATCGGCGCCACTGCCCGTTCTGTCCCCCTGACTATCGATAGCCAGGGAGAGAGAAGCGGCGCCGACAGCCAGGGGGAGAGAAGGGGCAGCGGCACCCATTGCCGGCGCCGCTGCCCTGTTGCCTCCCCCCATCCCCGGTGGCATAATTACCTGAGTCCGGTCCGCGCTGCTCCAGGCCTCCGTCGTGCGTCCCCAGCGTCGTTGCTATGCACGGCGCGGCGCTCTGACGTCATGCGCCGCGCCGTTCAGCGCATAGCAATGACGCCGGGGACGCACGACGGAGGCCTGGAGCAGCGCGGACCCGACTCAGGTAATTATGCCACCGGGGATGGGGGGAGGCAACGGGGCAGCGGCGCCGGTGCATTGCCGTGGAATGAGATTTGCCATAGAATGAGATGGTCCGCCTCCATCACATCCTATTGGCTCTCTCTTGTCACGTGACATATTTAAACGTCACGCATCGATGCGCACAGCAGTGTCAGTTTGGCTATGACAGGGAGAGGATCTCCTCACCCTGTGATAGCTGAAGCTGCACGGAGCTCACATGGCCTCTGTGGCCCGACAGAAGTTCAAACATGTACGCAGCTCATACGGCTGCCTCATATACACTTACTGTTCATCCACAGCGCTATCGGGATCCCGATGCCCGATGGCGCTGTTATCAGGATCCCCACGCCCGCAGCTGTACTCCCCGTCCCCCGCAGCTGTACTCCCCGTCCCCCGCATCTCTACTCCCCGTCCCCCGCAGCTGTACTCCCCATCCCCCGCATCTCTACTCCCCGTCCCCCGCATCTCTACTCCCCGTCCCCCGCAGCTGTACTCCCCGTCCCCCGCATCTCTACTCCCCGTCCCCCGCAGCTCTACTCCCCGTCCCCCGCAGCTCTACTCCCCGTCCCCCGCATCTCTACTCCCCGTCCCCCGCAGCTCTACTCCCCGTCCCCTGTGAACGCTCAGGGAGCGATCCACAGCGCTATGGGGATTCCTACGCCCGATGGCGCTGTCATCAGTGTGCGTCCCCGCGAGCGCCCCACGCCCGCAGCTCTACTCCCCGTCCTCCGCCCCCCGCAGCTGTACTCCCCGTCCCGTTAACGCTCAGGGAGCGGGGAACAGAAAGTAGAGCATCGGGCGCAGGTAAAGTAGTACTGCGCATGCGCAGCACTACGCGAATAACTTGACCTGCGCCCGATGCTCTACTTTCTGTTCCCCGCTCCCTGAGCGTTAACGGGACGGGGAGTAGAGCTACGGAGGGACGGGGAGTAGAGCTACGGAGGGACGGGGAGTAGAGCTGCGGGGGACGGGGAGTAGAGCTGCGGGGGACGGGGAGTAGAGATGCGGGGGACGGGGAGTAGAGATGCGGGGGACGGGGAGTACAGCTGCGGGGGACGGGGAGTACAGCTGCGGGCGTGGGGATCCTGATGACAGCGCCATCGGGCATAGGGATCCCGATAGCGCTGTGCATCAACAGTAAATGTATATGAGGCAGCCGTATGAGCTGCGTACATGTGTGATCTTCTGTCGGGCCACAGAGGCCATGAGAGCTCCGTACAGCTTCAGCTATCACAGGGTGAGGAGATCCTCTCCCTGTGATAGCCAAACTGACACTACTGTGCGCATCGATGCGTGACGTTTAAATATGTCACGTGACAAGAGAGAGCCAATAGGATGTGATGGAGGCGGACCATCTCATTCTATGGCAAATCTCATTCCACGGCAATGCACCGGCAATGGGTGCCGCTGCCCCTTCTCTCCCCCTGGCTGTCGGCGCCGCTTCTCTCTCCCTGGCTATCGGCGCCGGCACCAATAGTCAGGGGGACAGAACGGGCAGCGGCGCCGATAACCAGGGGGTGAAAAGGGCCGACAGCAGCGCTCTAGACCCCAGGAAAGGCAGGGGGAGAGAAGCGGGCAGCGACGGCCTCTCTCCCCCTGCCTTTCCTGGGGGTGTATCGGCGTATAACACGCACACAGACTTTAGGCTAAAAATTTTAGCCTAAAAAGTGCGTGTTATACGCCGATAAATACGGTAGTTAATTAAACCGCACGGTCAATGGTGTACACGGCAAAAAAAATTCCACGTCCAAAATTGCGTATTTTTGGTCACTTTTTATAACATAAAAAAATGAATAAAAAGCTATCAAAAAGTTGGATCAAAACAAAATGGTACTGCTAAAAATTTCAGATCACAGCGCAAAAAATGAGCCCTCATACTGCCCCGTACGCGGAAAAATAAAAAAGTTATAGGGGTCAGAAGATGACAATTTTAAACATATACATTTTCCTGCATGTAGTTATGCAAAATCCAACCTATATAAGTCGGGGATCATTTTAACCGTATGGACCTACAGAATAATGATAAGGGGTCATTTCTAATGAAAAAACGCTTAGAAACAGAATCCCCCAAAATTTACAAAACAGCATTTTTTCTTCCATTTTGTCGCACAATGAATTTTTTTTTTCCTTTTCGCCGTAGATTTTTGGGTAAAATGACTGACGTCATTACAAAGTAGAATTGGTGGCGCAAAAAATAAGCATCATATGGATTTATAGGTGCAAATACCTTTTATGATTTTTAAAAGATAAGGAGAAAAAAAAGAAAGTGCAAAATGGAAAAACGCTATGTCCTTAAGGGGTTAATGGTCACTTTCATGTACAATAACTTTTGCTATATTATAAAGCATGCAAAAACAACATGGTTAGCAATTGCTTTCATCAGAAAGTTGTCAGTATTTCATGCTGAAAAAGCCAGTCAAAAAGAGGCCTCTAGGGGTCCCACTGCCTCCTGGGACACAAACCAGTCCTGCAGTGTCCAGTGGTCATCAACATGTCATGGACACCATGAGTGATTGACAGGGCTGCAGGCAGGTTGAGAGCTGCTGTGCTCTCTGTGAGTCAGAGCAGAGTGAGGGAGGGGGAGGAGTCATCACAGTGAGGAGAAGAGAGGGACACGCCCCACGACTTTGCATGAACAGATTCCTCGCTGAGCAATAACTGAAAGTAAATTAAGGTAATTCTGAGAGAAATATAGGTTGTAGACACATACAAATTAGCTTTAAGCTTTGGCCTCAAACCTGGCGATGTCTACTTCTTGATGGCTTCACTTCTGGCTTTAACAAAAAAACCTCAAACTGCATAAAAAAAATGTTTGTTCCAGTAAAACAAAAAAAATACATTTTTATCTTCACAGAAACCCCCACTAAGAACTCAATAAATTATGAAATAGAAGATGAAGGTATCATGGAGCGCTCCTCAGGAGAAGATGGAGAGATCATGGAGCGCTCCTCAGGAGAAGATGGAGAGATCATGGAGCGCTCCTCAGGAGAAGATGGAGAGATCATGGAGCGCTCCTCAGGAGAAGATGGAGAGATCATGGAGCGCTCCTCAGGAGAAGGTGGAGAGATCATGGAGCGCTCCTCAGGAGAAGGTGGAGAGATCATGGAGCGCTCCTCAGGAGAAGATGGAGAGATCATGGAGCGCTCCTCAGGAGAAGGTGGAGAGATCATGGAGCGCTCCTCAGGAGAAGATGGAGAGATCATGGAGCGCTCCTCAGGAGAAGATGGAGAGATCATGGAGCGCTCCTCAGGAGAAGATGGAGAGATCATGGAGCGCTCCTCAGGAGAAGATGGAGAGATCATGGAGCGCTCCTCAGGAGAAGATGGAGAGATCATGGAGCGCTCCTCAGGAGAAGATGGAGAGATCATGGAGCGCTCCTCAGGAGAAGGTGGAGAGATCATGGAGCGCTCCTCAGGAGAAGATGGAGAGATCATGGAGCGCTCCTCAGGAGAAGATGGAGAGATCATGGAGCGCTCCTCAGGAGAAGATGGAGAGATCATGGAGCGCTCCTCAGGAGAAGATGGAGAGATCATGGAGCGCTCCTCAGGAGAAGATGGAGAGATCATGGAGCGCTCCTCAGGAGAAGATGGAGAGATCATGGAGCGCTCCTCAGGAGAAGATGGAGAGATCATGGAGCGCTCCTCAGGAGAAGACCTCCTTACCCCTAATGTCCATCCAGATCTATCCTATAATAATCCACCTGATCACGAGGAACCTTCTCCTGACCAACCACATGTTATTACCACAAGGACAGAGCAGAAAGGGGAGGAAATGGTTCATTATGGTGAATGTGGAAAAGAGTTTACAAAAAGATCAGATCTTGTTAAACACAGAAGAATTCACACAGGAAAGAAGTCTTATTCATGTTCAGAATGTGAGAAATGTTTTAAATATAAATCACAGCTTGTTATACATGAGAGAAGTCACACAGGAGATAAGCCATATTCATGTTCAGAATGTTACAAATGTTTTGCAATGAAATCACATCTTGTTAAACATGAGAGAATTCACGCAGGAGAGAAGGCATACTCATGTTCAGAATGCGGGAAAGATTTTACAATTAAATCAGATCTGGTTAAACATGAAAGAAGTCACAAAGGAAAGAAGCCGTATTCATGTACAAAATGTGGGAAATGTTTTACACACAAATCACGTCTTCTCATACACGTACGAAGTCACACAGGAGAGAAGCCGTATTCATGCTCAGAATGTGGGAAATGTTTTTCAAGTAAATCAACTCTTGTCACACATGGGAGAAATCACACAGGAGACAAGCCATATTCCTGTTCAGAATGTGGGAAATGTTTTTTGAACCCATCAGAATTTGTTAGGCATGAGAGAACTCACACAGGAGAGAGGCCGTATTCATGTTCAGAGTGTGGGAAATGTTATAAACTAAAATCACACCTTGTAATACACAAGAGAAGTCACACAGGAGAGAAACCATATTCATGTTCAGAGTGTGGGAAATGTTTTACAAATAAACCAAGTCTTCTGGAACATGCAAGGATTCACACAGGGGAAAAGCCGCATTCGTGTTCAGAATGTGGGAAATGTTTTACTAATAAAGTCAAACTAAGGAATCATCACAGAAGTCACACAGGAGAGAAGCCGTATGCATGCCCAGAATGCGGGAAATGCTTTACGAACAAACGAAGTCTCGATACACATGAAAGGACTCACACAGGGGAGAGGCCGTATTTATGTTCAGAATGTGGAAAATGTTTTACGTGTAAATCGTATCTTGTTTTGCATAAGAGAAAGCACACAGGAGAGAAGCCATATTCATGTTCAGAATGTGCGCAATGTTTTGCAAGTCAATCTCATCTTGTTATGCATAAGAGAAAGCACACGGGAGAGAAGCCATTTTGATGCTTTAGTTGATTAAAACAAATTTTCAAACTCAAATTTTCAAATTTGGAGATGAGGTTTCCAGCCATGAGTGTTACTTTTTTATTACTGTACTTATTACTCCCCGTCAAAGGTTTTATTAAAAAATAATATTTGGACATGTAAACGAATCAATATTTGTTCTTCATGCAGTTTTATAAAGATGAAGGCGATGAAATTGAATAATGAAAAAAATTATTAATTAAAAAAATTCTAAAAAATTAATTTCCTTCTGTGACTTTAAGGGGTATTCCGCTGCCCCCAGCATTAGGAACATTTAGTTCCGAATGCTGGGTGTGGTAGTCGTGACATCATGGCCACGCCCCCTTATGACGTCACACCATGTCCTCTCAATGCAAGTCTATGGGAGGGGGCGTGGCGGCTGCCACGCCCCCTCCCATAGATTTACATTGAGGGGGCGTGTCATGACCTCGTGAGGGTGTCGCCGTGACATCATGACCCTTGCAGCCCGCACCCAGTGTTTGAAACTAAATGTAGCGAACGCCAGGGCAGTGGAGTACCCCTTTAAGTCACAGAAGAAAATACATTTAATTTAAGTTTTTTAATAAAAAATTTTAAATTCATAATTTTTTTTTTAATGATTCCATTTTATTAATTTCAGGGGTGTTCCAGCTAGAGAAAATTATGCATTAAAAAAATTCTCATTCCAAATTTTAAAAGGGGCCCTGGTCAGCTTCGGTCACCACAGGGGGGGGGGGGGCTGGTAAGCTTTGGTCACCACAGGGGGAGGCCCTGGTCAGCTTCGGTCACCACAGGGGGAGGCCCTGGTCAGCTTCGGTCACCACGGGGGGAGGGCCTGGTCAGCTTCGGTCACCACGGGGGGAGGCCCTGGTCAGCTTCGGTCACCACGGGGGGAGGGCCTGATCAGCTTCGGTCACCACGGGGGGAGGCCCTGGTCAGCTTCGGTCACCACGGGGGGAGGGCCTGGTCAGCTTCGGTCACCACGGGGGGAGGGCCTGGTCAGCTTCGGTCACCACGGGGGGAGGCCCTGGTCAGCTTCGGTCACCACGGGGGGAGGGCCTGATCAGCTTCGGTCACCACGGGGGGAGGCCCTGGTCAGCTTCGGTCACCACAGGGGGAGGGCCTGGTCAGCTTCGGTCACCACAGGGGGAGGGCCTGGTCAGCTTCGGTCACCACAGGGGGGGGGGGCCTGGCCAGCTTCGCTCACCACAGGGGGAGGCCCTGGTCAGCTTCGGTCGCCACAGGGGGGGGGGGACCTGGTCAGCTTCGGTCACCACAGGGGGAGGCCTGGTCAGCTTCGGTCATCACAGGGGGCCTGGTCAGCTTCGGTCACCACAGGGGGCCTGGTCAGCTTCGGTCACCACAGGGGGGGGCCTGGTCAGCTTCGGTCACCACAGGGGTGGGGCCTGGTCAGCTTCGGTCACCACAGGGGGGCCTGGTCAGCTTCGGTCACCACAGGGGGGCCTGGTCAGCTTCGGTCACCACAGGGCGGGCCTGGTCAGCGTCGGTCACCACAGCAGGGGCCTGGTCAGCTTCGGTCACCACAGGGGGGGCCTGGTCAGCTTTGGTCACCACAGGGGGGGCCTGGTCAGCTTCAGTCACCACAGGGGGGGCCTGGTAAGCTTCGGTCACCACAGGGGGGGCCTGGTCAGCTTCGGTCACCACAGCGGGGGCCTGGTCAGCGTCGGTCACCACAGGGGGCCTGGTCAGCTTCGGTCACCACGGGGGGGCCTGGTCAGCTTCGGTCACCACAGGGGGCCTGGTCAGCGTCGGTCACCACAGCGGGGGCCTGGTCAGTGTCGGTCACAGTCTTGTCACGTCTGCCTCGATGCAGGGCCATGTTTACGCCCGCTCAATTGACATGATTCGGAGCACAGTAGACACACTATGGGCCAATTGGTATCAGCCTCGTAAGGGTTTTTAGCCTTCTTCTGGATCAACACAGTAGAGACACGATAGGGATATAGGTTGAAATTCATGTCTGGCCTTTTTTAACCTCATGAACTATGTAACTATTCTTGCTCCGCTTCTAGATGATCAGTATACAGATCTGCCGGAGCATGTTATCCACCCTTGGCATGGCTGATTGTAGCCAACGTGCCAGTAAACATGGCGGGCCGACCACATAGAATCAGGGCTGGTGCAAGGATTTTTGCCACTGTAGGTGAAAGCTACTCTTAACCCCACCTATTGGCTCCGCCCTCTGATACATCCACCTTTACTATAGGAGTGACACACTGTAACAAACCTCCTCCTCATGTAATCTCTTTACTACTGGGGTGACACACTGTAACAAACCTCCTCCTCATGTAATCTCTTTACTACTGGGGTGACACACTGTAACAAACCTCTTCCTCATGTAATCTCTTTACTACTGGGGTGACACTGTAACAAACCTCTTCCTCATGTAATCACCTTACTACTGGGGTGACACACTGTAACAAACCTCCTCCTCATGTAATCTCCTTACTACTGGGGTGACACACTGTAACAAACCTCTTCCTCATGTAATCTCTTTACTACTGGGGTGACACACTGTAACAAACCTCCTCCTCATGTAATTTCTTTACTACTGGACTGACACACTGTAACAAACCTCCTCCTCATGTAATCTCCTTACTGGGGTGACACACTGTAACAAACCTCCTCCTCATGTAATCTCCTTATTACTGAGGTGACACACCGTAACAAACCTCCTCCCCATGTAATCTCCTTACTACTGGGGTGACACACTGTAACAAACCTCCTCCTCATGTAATCTCCTTACTACTGGGGTGACACACTGTAACAAACCTCCTCCTCATGTAATCTCCTTACTACTGGGGTGACACACTGTAGCAAACCTCCTCATGTAATCTCCTTACTACTTGAGTGACACACTGTAACAAACCTCCTCCTCATATAATCTCCTTACTACTTGGGTGACACACTGTAACAAACCTCCTCCTCATGTAATCTCCTTACTACTTGAGTGACAAACTGTAACAAACCTCCTCCTCATGTAATCTCCTTACTACTGGGGTGACACACTGTAACAAACCTCCTCCTCATGTAATCTCCTTACTACTGGGGTGACACACTGTAACAAACCTCCTCATGTAATCTTCTTACTACTGGGGTGACACACTGTAACAAACCTCCTCCTCATGTAATCTTACTACTGGGGTGACACACTGTAACAAACCTCCTCCTAATGTAATCTCCTTACTACTGGGGTGACACACTGTAACAACCCCCCCTCCTCATGTAATCTCCTTACTACTGGGGTGACACACTGTAACAAACCTCCTCCCCATGTAATCTCCTTACTACTGGGGTGACACACTGTAACAAACCTCCTCCTCATGTAATCTCCTTACTACTGGGGTGACACACTGTAACAAATCCCCTCCTCATGTAATCACCTTACTACTGGGGTGACACACTGTAACAAACCTCCTCCTCATGTAATCTTACTACTGGGGTGACACACTGTAACAAACCTCCTCCCCATGTAATCTCCTTACTACTGGGGTGACACACTGTAACAAACCTCCTCCTCATGTAATCCCCTTACTACTGGGGTGACACACTGTAACAAACCTCCTCCTCATGTAATCTCCTTACTACTTGAGTGACACACTGTAACAAACCCCCTCCCCATGTAATCTCCTTTCTACTGGGGTGACACACTGTAACAAACCTCCTCCTCATGTAATCTCCTTACTACTGGGGTGACACACTGTAACAAACCTCCTCCTCCTCATGTAATCTCCTTACTACTGGGGTGACACACTGTAACAAACCTCCTCCTCATGTAATCTCCTTTCTACTGGGGTGACACACTGTAACAAACCCCCTCCTCATGTAATCTCCTTTCTACTGGGGTGACACTGTAACAAACCTCCTCCTCATGTAATCTTCTTACTACTGGGGTGACACACTGTAACAAACCCCCTCCTCCTCATGTAATCTCCTTACTACTGGGGTGACACACTGTAACAAACCTCCTCCTCATGTAATCTTCTTACTACTGGGGTGACACACTGTAACAAACCTCCTCCTCCTCATGTAATCTCCTTACTACTGGGGTGACACACTGTAACAAACCTCCTCCTCATGTAATCTCCTTTCTACTGGGGTGACACACTGTAACAAACCCCCTCCTCATGTAATCTCCTTTCTACTGGGGTGACACACTGTAACAAACCTCCTCCTCATGTAATCTCCTTACTACTGGGGTGACACACTGTAACAAACCTTTTCCTCATGTAATCTCCTTACTACTGGGGTGACACACTGTAACAAACCTCCTCCTCATGTAATCTCCTTACTACTGGGGTGACACACTGTAACAAACCTCCTCCTCATGTAATCTCCTTACTACTGGGGTGACACACTGTAACAAACCTCCTCCTCATGTAATCTCCTTACTACTGGGGTGACACACTGTAACAAACCTCCTCATGTAATCTCCTTATTACTGGGGTGACACACTGTAACAAACCTCCTCCTCATGTAATCTCCTTACTACTGGGGTGACACACTGTAACAAACCTCCTCCTCATGTAATCTTCTTACTACTGGGGTGACACACTGTAACAAACCTCCTCCTCATGTAATCACCTTACTACTGGGGTGACACACTGTAACAAACCTCCTCCTCCTCATGTAATCTCCTTAATACTGGGGTGACACACTGTAACAAACCTCCTCCTCCTCATGTAATCTCCTTAATACTGGGGTGACACACTGTAACAAACCTCCTCCTCATATAATCTCCTTACTAGTAATCTCCTTACTACTGGGGTGACACACTGTAACAAACCTCCTCCTCATACTTCTGGCTGAGCGAGTTTTTCGGATGCTGGTTACTAACTTTTTCTTGTGGCAGGCAGAGCGGCGCCCCCCGTCAAGAGGGCGCTCTAGGCAGCTGCCTATTTGGCAGAGTCGGCCCTGACTGTAACGCTCCCAAAAGAGACCGTTCCGGATAGTTTTCAGAACCCAGGAGCTGCCTGCTATGTTTTTGTCGGGCTTGAGAGAACTCTAGCAGTCTACCACCTTCCGGTAGAATCCCATCATTGGCCCCCACGATTTTTAGAGAAGATGAGGGGCTGATGAGGCCTCCACTGCCCTGACTCGCCTCTCCCACCCTTCTGACCTCCTCCCCTTCCCCAAAAACAAAAGCACCGGTTCTGTCTGGACGCCGCTGACACTGGAAACCCTTTCTTTTAATACTAGCTTTCCCTAAGGCCAAGTTTCGACTTGTTTTTTTGTGGACCCCCCCCCCCAAAAAAAAATAACGCAAGAAAAAAATGCCAGTAAAAACGCTACAGCATTGTCCTGTGTTTAGCGTTTTTTTCCTTGCGTTTTTTCTGGCGTTTTTTGCCTTTGAGTGGAAATTGCATTTTTTGGCCCCTTTTTTTCAAAATGTGTTGGGTACCAAAGAATGAAATAAAAACAAGATGCAGTAGTGATGGCAAAAAAATGTATTTAACGAAATGTATATTTTTTATAATACATTTTTAAACAGGGCACTAAAAATGTCACCGACAATAATAAAAATGTAGTGTGTGTGTTTCACTTATTTTTTTATGTTTTAGGTAGTACTAACAGACAGTTCCATGATGGGAGTAGTAGTACCTGTACTAATAGACAGATGGCCCCGGGTGTCACTCCATAATATAGCAGAGATGTGGAGCGGCTCTATACAGCGCTCACATCTGTGCACTGTACTCCGCCAAGTGATGTGAATAGAATATCACTCATTCATATTTTCCGCCCAGAGTGGGGATTGGCCGGATGGTGGCAGCCAATCACAGCTCTGAGGGAAATATGAATGGTGAGTGGCCGACCGGAGTACAGAGCAGAGATGTCAGCGCAGGAGAAAGCCGTTCCGCATCTCAGGGATGAAGGATGATTGCAGCAGGTGTCAGGAGTGACACCTGCCGTGATCTGTCCTTAAAGGGGTACTCCAGCACTAAGACAACTTATCCCCTATCCAAAGGATAGGGGATAAGATGCCTGATCGCGAGGGTCCCGCCGCTGTGGACCCCCGTGATCTGGCACACCGCACCCCCGTGTTCGCTCCGGGTCTGATTACTGTCGATCACGGGGCCGGAGCATTGTGAGGTCACGGCCCCGCCCCCGTGTGACATCACGCTCCACCACTCAATGCAAGCCTATGGGAGGGGGCGTGACAGCTGTCAGCTGATGACTGCCGATCACGGGGCCGGAGCATTGTGACATCACAGCCCCGCCCCCATGTGATGTCACAATCTGCCCCCTCAATGCAAGCCTATGGGAGGGGGCGTGACAGCTGTCACGCCCCCTCTCATAGGCTTGCATTGAGGGGGCGGAGCGTGACATCACATGGGGGCGGGGCCGTGACGTCACAATGCTCCGGCCCCGTGATTGACAGTAATCAGACCCGAAGCAAACACGCTCTGGGGACTGATTTTAACGGGGTGCGGCGTGCAAGATCACGCTATCCTTTGGATAGGGGATAAGATGTCTAAGTGCTGGAGTACCCCTTTAACTACAGGTACTACTGCTCTCAACATGGAGCACACTCTGCTTCATGTTGGGAGTAGTAGTACCTGCAGTTAAGGAAAGATCACAGTGGATGTCACTCCTGACACCAGCTGTGATGCTCCTGTATAATGTATAGATGCGGTGGCCGCTCTTCTTTGGTCCCCTGCACTGCTGTATATATATATATATATATATATATATATATACACACACACATATTCACGCTCCGCCCCCTCAATGCAAGCCTATGGGAGGGGGCGTGACAGCTGTCAGCTGATGACTGCCGATCACGGGGCCGGAGCATTGTGACATCACAGCCCCGCCCCCATGTGATGTCACAATCTGCCCCCTCAATGCAAGCCTATGGGAGGGGGCGTGACAGCTGTCACGCCCCCTCTCATAGGCTTGCATTGAGGGGGCGGAGCGTGACATCACATGGGGGCGGGGCCGTGACGTCACAATGCTCCGGCCCCGTGATTGACAGTAATCAGACCCGAAGCAAACACGCTCTGGGGACTGATTTTAACGGGGTGCGGCGTGCAAGATCACGCTATCCTTTGGATAGGGGATAAGATGTCTAAGTGCTGGAGTACCCCTTTAACTACAGGTACTACTGCTCTCAACATGGAGCACTCTGCTTCATGTTGGGAGTAGTAGTACCTGCAGTTAAGGAAAGATCACAGTGGATGTCACTCCTGACACCAGCTGTGATGCTCCTGTATAATGTATAGATGCGGTGGCCGCTCAATGCAAGCCTATGGGAGGGGGCGTGACAGCTGTCAGCTGATGACTGCCGATCACGGGGCCGGAGCATTGTGACATCACAGCCCCGCCCCCATGTGATGTCACAATCTGCCCCCTCAATGCAAGCCTGGAGCACATGGAGCACTCTGCTTCATGTTGGGAGTAGTAGTACCTGCAGTTAAGGAAAGATCACAGTGGATGTCACTCCTGACACCAGCTGTGATGCTCCTGTATAATGTATAGATGCGGTGGCCGCTCTTCTTTGGTCCCCTGCACTGCTGTATATATATATATATATATATATATATATATATATATATATATACACACACACATATTCACGCTCCGCCCCCTCAATGCAAGCCTATGGGAGGGGGCGTGACAGCTGTCAGCTGATGACTGCCGATCACGGGGCCGGAGCATTGTGACATCACAGCCCCGCCCCCATGTGATGTCACAATCTGCCCCCTCAATGCAAGCCTATGGGAGGGGGCGTGACAGCTGTCACGCCCCCTCTCATAGGCTTGCATTGAGGGGGCGGAGCGTGACATCACATGGGGGCGGGGCCGTGACGTCACAATGCTCCGGCCCCGTGATTGACAGTAATCAGACCCGAAGCAAACACGCTCTGGGGACTGATTTTAACGGGGTGCGGCGTGCAAGATCACGCTATCCTTTGGATAGGGGATAAGATGTCTAAGTGCTGGAGTACCCCTTTAACTACAGGTACTACTGCTCTCAACATGGAGCACACTCTGCTTCATGTTGGGAGTAGTAGTACCTGCAGTTAAGGAAAGATCACAGTGGATGTCACTCCTGACACCAGCTGTGATGCTCCTGTATAATGTATAGATGCGGTGGCCGCTCTTCTTTGGTCCCCTGCACTGCTGTATATATATATATATATATATATATATATACACACACACACATATTCCTATTCCCGCAGAGAGCTGTGATTGGCCAGATGGTTCCAGCCTCTGTGGGAAATAGGAATATGCGTGTATATATATATATATATATATATATATATATATATATATATATATATAAAATCAGTGCAGGGGACCCTAGAAGAGCGACCTGCCGCATCTATACATTATACAGGAGCATCACAGCTGGTGTCAGGAGTGACACCCGGGGCGATCTGTCAATTCGTAGAGGTACTACTCCCATCATGGAACAGTGTGTTCCATGCTGGGAGTAGCAGTACTACCTAAAAAAATAAAACAGTGAAAAACACACACACTACATTTTTATTATTGTCGGTTACATTTTTAATGCCCTGCCTGCCACATAAATGGATCCCGGTTTAAAAATTAATAAAAATGTTGTTATAAAAAAGATAAATACAATTTTACAATAATTCGTTAAATACAAAAATTAAATACTATTTTTTTTCATCACTACTGTATCTTTTTTTAATATATTTTTTTTAATGGTACCCTACGAAATTTTATTAAAAATGGTATCTCCATCACTTTTTTAATAAAATTTCGTAGGGTACCATTAAAAAAAAATATATTAAAAAAAGATACAGTAGTGATGAAAAAAATTTTAACGAATTATTGTAAAATTGAATTTATCTTTTTTAAAGTCCAAACAAATAATAAAAACCGCCTGCAAAAAAGCTAAATGACATCTTTTTACTCCCATAGACTTCTATGGGAGATAAACGCCACGATTTCAGGGACGAAAACGCTAAACTGAAAAACGCAAAGTGGAAAAAGAATTTGGCGAAGTCTCATTGATTTACAGCTAACATCTGGCCGCAGCGTATTTTTCAATGAAAAAAACGCCATTGGGGCCGTTTTGGCGTTTTTTTTTTTTTTAAGGCTAAGTGGAAACTTAACCTAACAGAATCAAACAAAAATTTGCATACAAGCCGATGATTTTGGGTTTAAGATAATCAGTAATCAGTATCTGAGGAAAGGGGTTTAGGAGTCATTATTTCAGAAGACTTTAAGTGTACCCGCCAACAAAAAATATATATTTTTTATATATCACTCAGTCCCTAATCCTGACCATGAACATCTAATTTTTATGTGTCTATCGCCTTTAT
Organism: Hyla sarda; assembly: GCF_029499605.1. Lineage (NCBI taxonomy): Eukaryota > Metazoa > Chordata > Amphibia > Anura > Hylidae > Hyla > Hyla sarda. The sequence goes on along the minus strand of NC_079189.1, from coordinate 2,471,502 downwards.
TTATTTTTTTATTACACTTTTAATTTAGCTGACTAGTCTGAATTCCTCTCAAAGTGAGGGGGTGTGGCCTCACTGCAGGTTTCCGCCCCCCTTCCTCAGTATGCTGTTTGCTCACATCTCCCCTAGCATTAGCAAAACTACAACTCCCAGCATGTCCTCACTGACAGTAGCGGGACACAAGATGACAGTGGGAGGAGCCCTGCGCTCACAGCTGTCAATCAAGGAAGTGTGTCCATGACATAGGTGATGACTCATGGACACAGCAGCACTAGTATGTGTCCCAACAGGCAGTGCAATTGTTTGACTGGATTTTTCAGTCTGAAATATAGAACATTTTCTAATGAAAACAATTGCAAAACCTATTGGTTATACATGATTAACAACATATCAAAAGTTATTGTATCTGACAGGGCCCCAATTAAAAGGTAGGAAGACAATGTAATAGAGCAGCAGGAAAAGCTAGCAGAATGCTTAGATGTATAGGGAGAGGTATAAGCAATAAAGAGAAGTGCTATAGTGGTATAGGGAGAGGTATAAGCAGTAAAGAGAAGTGCTCATGGGTGTAAAGGGAGAGGTATAAGCAGTAGAAAGAGAGAAGTGCTCATGGATGTATAGGGAGAGGTATAAGCAGTAGAAAGAGAGAAGTGCTCATGGATGTATAGGGAGAGGTATAAGCAGTAGAAAGAGAGAAGTGCTCATGGATGTATAGGGAGAGGTATAAGCAGTAGAAAGAAGTGCTCGTGGGTGTATAGGGAGAGGTATAAGCAGTAGAAAGAAGTGCTCGTGGGTGTATAGGGAGAGGTATAAGCAGTAGAGGAAAGTGCTCATGCTGCTGTACAGAACACTGGTGAGACCTCAATTGGAGTATTGTGCGCAGTACTGGAGGCCGTATCTCCAGAAGGATATAGATACTCTAGAGAGAGTTCAGAGAAGACACTAAACTAGTCCATGGATTTTATTTAAATCCAAGACGCTCATATTATACTTTACTTCTTTTACTTAAACTCTCAGCAGCAAAAGAATTTGTATTAATACATAAAGAAAAAACGTTGAAAACATGAATATGGCGCAGTCAAACATGCTGTTATACATATTGACCAATCAGAGTCCAGTATAGACCATATAGGTGACCGTTGGTGTAATATCCTCCTCTTCTTTTGCTGCTCAGCAGTAGATCTAGATGAGTATATGCTTTCTCCCAAAATATTTCATTATATTATATCATTTAGATGTGTATTTGATTTTCCCTATACATCATCTCCATTGTATATAGTTGTGATATTTATATATTCTCATATTTATTTATTATTATATATTTCTCGCGGTGTTTTTTCTCGCAGTTCTTTTGCGATTCATAGTTATTCACCCCCCCCCCCCTTTTTTCATTCCGGTTTCTTAATATATATTCTATACATTATACCTTACCTGCATTCAGCGTTCCGTTCCTCTCCGCCGTCTCTTCTGATACAAGGGAGCGCGCCGGCACTGCTTCTTCCCCGCTGTCTTTATTTTCTGCTGCGTCATCGCCGCCATCTTCTTCGTCTTCTCCGAGTTCACGTCGCCGATCTCGTGAGACTTCGCAGTGGAGTGGTTCTCACCCACTGTAGGCGGGAAAATCCTGTCACTCATCGGAAGTGAAGCGAGTGGACGTATCCTCCCCCTGTTGCCTATTTAGTCTGTGGAAACAAATTGTTTCTTTTTGATTCTACATTAAGTCTTTTCTAAAAACCATTCCTGGTCTTGGACTGTCACCTAGTGTTGGTTTTAAATTATTACACCTTGCTGGTAATTTTCTATAAATAGATTTACCTCACAGAGACCTCTTTAATTAAGGGTGTATATATATATATATATATATATATATATATATATAAATAGTGACTCTATTGGTCCCCCCTTTTGTTTTTTATCTTTCAGAACCGTGTGGTACTAAATTCTGTTAATATGGCTGATGAAATCAGACCTCAGAACACTGACCCTTCTAACAGGGAACTCATCCAATCTATAGTGGATGGTTCTGTGGCCCGCTCTGTCAATACAGCTATTCAATCTGCTGTCTCGGTGCTGCAGGATTCTATGAATAAGACTATTAATATGGCTCTCTCTGTCCCTAGTTCTTCCCATGAGATAGTGAGACCACATACTCCATCAGATTATTACTGGTCCCCAGAGGACTCAGTTTCAAAAATGGCTAGGGGTTTGAGGAAGACATTATTGATAGGGCTCAGATTGCCGCCAAGCGGTCTAAACCTAATTCTTTCATTGCGATAGACTCTGACGATTCCGACAACTCTCAGGAGTACGAGGACGTCAATCAGGACTCTGAATTTTTATACGGTGAAAATGCCGAAATGGTGGATGATACCACCTCTCCTGAGGATCCGGCTGCCTTAGAGGCTGACTCATCCTTATTTGATCCAGCGCTTATCCGCCACCCACGATCAGGGGAGTGGCTTCCATCCCCTATGGTAGTCAAATTTATTTCTGCCAGAATCTTCAAGAGCCTTGACAAGGCTACACAAAATAAAGTGAAGGCGGAGTGCCCTAGACCGTCACTCCCACACAACACTTCAGTTACACCCGAACTTGACCCCGTGTTGAAAAAATTTATCAACAAGGGAAGTAAGAATCCCAAGAAAGGGATAGACAGGAGCTCATGGACATGCTTGGCCCCCTAACAAAGATAGTGGACATCGCTGAGGCTTCCAAAGCCTCTAAACAACAAATGGATACGGATGTCGTGTTAGGATGGGCACAACGTGCTGTATGCTTCTTTGGAAATGCCAACGCGGCACTTTCCGCTGAACGCAAGAGGTCTTTTCTTATTAAAATAGACCCAGAATTAACCAATTTGGCTACCAATGAACCCCCTCGCCCCACTGAGGGCATGCTGTTCAGGGAAGACTACAGAAATGGGCAAATCTGTTGGTATGTTCTCATCCATCAATAAAGCCCAGTCTTCAATTAAAAAAGTGTTCTCTCAACAAATTTTTGGCAGGGCCGGGAAAGGCAGGAGCTGCTTACCCGGCCGTTCTATGCCATCAAAAATAGGTTCCTACCAACCCACCCAATCCTTCCCTGCTGCACCGACCAACCCGTCTCCATTCTTCCCCTATCGGGCCAGACCCTGGAGAGCTAGAGGACAAAGAGGAGTTCCACGGGCCAGACCCTACTCAGGTAAGTCTACCCATTTTTTCCCAACAGGTTCAATTGGGCGGAAGGCTCATACATTTTTTGATTACATCCGACTCTTGGATAATCAATACTGTGTCAGGTTTCCAAATAGAATTTGTTTGTCAACCTATCCAACTTTCTCTTCCTCACCCTATTCAATTCTCGTCAAAAGATCAGATCTTGATCAACTCAGAGGTAAAAGACCTCTTTACAAAAGGAGCTATAATCCAAGTACCCTTGGATTCCACAGGTTTCATCAGCAATCTATTTTTGGTGGACAAGAAAGATGGAGGTCACAGACCAGTCATCAATTTGAGACTACTCAACAATTACGTTGTGTACAGACATTTCAAGATGGAGGGCATCCATCTTTTAAGAGACCTACTTCTGAAAGACGACTGGCTGATAAAGATAGACCTGAAGGATGCTTACTTAACTGTACCAATCCATCCTTCTTCACAGATTTTTCTCCAGTTCATCTGGAACAACACAAAGTGGCAATTCACTTGCCTACCATTCGGCCTATCTTCGGCCCTATGGTGTTTCACAAAGCTACTGAAACCGATCGTTGCTTTATTAAGAAGTCGAGGGGTTCGTCTCATTATTTACCTCCTACACAAGGACCTTATTTCCTTGAGGACCATTGCTCGGATTGTAGGTCTTCTTTCAGCATCCATCCAAGCCATTTTTCCTGCCCCCCTCCATTACCGAGCCCTACAACAGCTAAAAATCAAACACAAGTTCGTCTTTCTTCCGATGCCACTTCTTTGGTGGCTATCCCACATCCAAACTTGGAACGGGAAGGCCATATTTCATCCGAATCCAGATATCATTATCAAATCGGATGCGAGTCTCTCGGGATGGGGAGCACGTTGCGGTTCCCTCTCTACTGGAGGGAAATGGTCTTCTTTGGAATCCAAGCTTCACATCAATTGTTTGGAGCTTTTAGCTGGGTCGTTTGCATTAAAAAGTTTTGCGAAGGATACTTCACATTGCTGTGTCTTACTGCACATGGACAACATATCCGCTGTACAGTATATCAATCATCTTGGTGGAACGACTTCAAAAGACCTTGCAGACATTGCCAAAGATTTTTGGCACTTTTGTCTAGACAGACATATCATTTTGAAAGCCGAATATCTTCCAGGCGTCTCCAACGAGATCGCAGACTGGAACTCTCGCTTTCTGACGGATTACAGCGATTGGAAGATTCATCCTACAATCTTTCAGGGCATAAATGCTCTTTGGGGACCTTTGGCCATAGACATGTTCGCTTCTTGTCTGAATTGTCAAGTCTCACAATTCTTCAGTTGGAGACCAGATCCAGAAGCTCTGGGGGTGGATGCCTTCCTCCAAATTTGGCCACAGGAAACACTTTATGCGTTTCCTCCCTTCAATCTAATTCCACGGCTTTTGTTTCAGACTTCGATTCGGAAATCGACCTTGGTCCTCATCACTCCTTGGTGGCCAACTCAGTCGTGGTTTCCTCAAATACTGCATCTTTTAATAGATTTTCCACGCATTATTCCTCATTCTCCGGATCTTCTCCAGGACCCTCTTGGCAACTTTCATCCTCTAATTCTATCGGATCAGCTCACTCTAGTTGCTTGGTTAATTTCGGGTCTTCCACACCGTTCAACACACTTTCTCTCACAGCTAGAGAACTCCTCTCAGACGCTTGGGCTCCAGGTACCAGATCTGCTTACAGATCAACCTGGAAGATTTGGCTACATTGGTGCTCTCAACGGGATCTGGATCCCTTACATGCATCTATCTCCAATATCCTAAATTTTCTTTCTGGATCTTTTGATTCTGGTAGAGCTTATAGAACGATACATTTATATCGTTCTGCTATTTCAGCCAATCATTCCCTCATTGATTCTGTTCCCATTGGTAAACATCCTCTTGTATGCAAACTCCTTAAAGGCATACGTTTCAGGCATCCTCCTCTACCTAAATATAATTCCACTTAGGACGTTAACGTTCTTCTGGATCTCTTTCCTGGGAGGATAATGACTCCCTACCTCTTAAATTGCTTTCTTTCAAATTAACTGCCCTACTTTGTTTAATCTCAGTAAAACGCGTTTCCGACGTCAGGGCCTTAGATATTCATCGTAGACAGTACTCTCCGGAAGGAGTCGTCTTTACGATTTATCGTCACACAAAAACCAACCTTCATTCCGTGTTTTATCCATCTTTCCCCCATCAACCTAAGCTTTGTGTTGTAAGATGTCTTCGCTCTTACGAGACTAAAACTGATTCTATAAGACCTTTATCTTCTTCCCAGTTATTGATTTCCTATGTCAAACCACACAATCCTGTTTCTTCTTGTACTTTAGCCCGATGGGTTAAATCTACTATTGTATTAGCCGGTAAAGATGTATCTATATTTGGCGCTCATTCCACTAGAGGTGCAGTCTCTACAAAATTATTTCAATCTGGCGCTTCTTTATCTGACATTCTCAAGGCTGCTAACTGGTCTTCCGACTCTACTTTTAAAACCTTCTATTTTAAACCTGATTCACATGTTTCTATGGTATTACTGTAATTTGTTTATCTATATTAATTTAATTGTTATAAGTCTATATTTTTGCTATATGCTAAGCTTTAAACTAGCATAATACGAGCGTCTTGAATTTCAATAAAATTGGAGATTTTCCTATTCTTGGTGAAGGAAAATATAGATTTTATTAAAGACAAAACGCGAGTATTATCCCTCCCTTGGAACCCATCCCTTAATTTGTTATATTTATTTATATTTTACAGCCAACTAGACTTTTTCGTTCGGCAAGAAATTCTCCTTGGTTGTTGGCGGATTTCTGCTTCATTGAAGATTCCGATCCACGTCGGTTGTTGTTTCAAGTTTGGTTTCTACTATGAACTGTTTACCGCTTCGAGTCAAAAGAAAAGGAGGATATTACACCAACGGTCACCTATATGGTCTATACTGGACTCTGATTGGTCAATATGTATAACAGCATGTTTGACTGCGCCATATTCATGTTTTCAACGTTTTTTCTTTATGTATTAATACAAATTCTTTTGCTGCTGGGAGTTTAAGTAAAAGAAGTAAAGCATAATACGAGCGTCTTGTCTTTAATAAAATCTATATTTTCCTTCACCAAGGATAGGAAAATCTCCAATTGCAGGATAAAACTTACCAGGAAAGGTTAAAGGACCTGAACATGTATAGAAGAAAGAAGAGACTGAGGGACATGATAGAGACTTTATATACAGAAAGGGAATCAACACGGGAAAGGAGGAGAAGATATATAAAAGAAGAAAAGCTACCACAAGAGGACATAGTGTTATATAGAGGACATAGTGTTATATATAGAGGACATAGTGTTATATATAGAGGACATAGTGTTATATAGAGGACATAGTGTTATATATAGAGGACATAGTGTTATATAGAGGACATAGTGTTATATATATAGAGGACATAGTGTTATATATAGAGGACATAGTGTTATATAAAGGACATAGTGTTATATAGAGGACAGACTGTTATATAGAGGACATAGTGTTATATATAGAGGACATAGTTATAAATTAGAGGACAAAGGTTTGTGCAGTAATATCAGGAAGTATTACTTTACTGAGAGAGTAGTGGATGCAGGGAATAGCCTTCCTGCAGAAGTGGTTGCTGCAAATACAGTGAAGGAGATTAAACATGCATGGGATAAGCATAAGGCTATCCTCCATATAAGATAGAGATAGGTATAAGGCTATCCTTCATATAAGATAGGGATAAGCATAAGGCTATCCTTCATATAAGATAGAGATAGGCATAAGGCTATCCTTCATATAAGAAAGGGATAAGCATAAGGCTATCCTTCATATAAGATAGGGATAGGTATAAGGCTATCCTTCATATAAGATAGGGATAGGTATAAGGCTATCCTTCATATAAGATAGGGATAGGTATAAGGCTATCCTTCATATAAGATAGAGATAGGTATAAGGCTATCCTTCATATAAGACAGGGATAGGCATAAGGCTATCCTTCATATAAGATAGCGATAGGCATAAGGCTATCCTTCATATAAGATAGGGATAGGTGACGTCACGAGTGGCGGCCCTGAACACGGAAGCCCGCACACAGCGTTCGGACCAATAAACTTCTGGATGCTGGGGAACGGAGCTCCTGAAGCAGGGCAGCGGAGTACCCCTTTAAGAAGCTTGGACAATAACCGGTCAGGATACCCTGAAAGTGCTTTTTCACCAAGCCTGAAAGGGGAATTTCTGCCTTTTGCTCTGACAGAAGCTTTAGTCTCTCCTATTAAACAATTGCTTTGTTCGTTGCCGTGATGACGCCTCGGCCAATCAGGAGGACTGGTTGAATAGCCAGTTGTGTCCGGCCTTAGCGACCACACCCTCTCTGGTCTATTCATGGTTGCAGTCTGCTTTGTCATTGCCTGAGAAAAAGGAATCCTCCTTGCCCCGGTTTTGTTATATCCTGTGCATATTTTTATCTTGGCTTGTTTCCTGACTACTCTACTGCTTACTGTATCTGTACTACGCTGCTCTCTCCGTTCCAGACTTGGCTTGTTATCTGTTTTTTTAAGTCAACTGATGACAGAAAGTTAAACATGTTTGTTAATTTCTTCTATTAAAAAATCTTAATCCTTCTAGTACTTATAAGCTTCTGTATTCTACACAGGAAGTTCTTTTCTTTTTGAATTTTCCTTTCCGTCTGACCACAGTGCTCTCTGCTGACACCTCTGTCCATTTTAGAAACTGTCCAGAGTAGGAGCAAATCCCCATAGTAAACCTCTCCTGCTCTGGACAGTTCCTGACATGGACAGAGGTGTCAGCAGCAGAGAGCAGTGTGGTCAGAGAGAAAGGAAAATTCAAAAAGAAAAGAACTTCCTGTGTAGCATACAGAAGCTTATAAGTACTAGAAGGATTAAGATTTTTTTAATAGAAGTAATTAACAAATATGTTTAACTTTCTGTCATCAGTCGACTTAAAAAAACATGTTTTTCAGTGGAGTACCCCTTTAACCCTTTGTGCCTTGTCTTTTTCCCTGACTTCTGTACTGTTTGTGTGTTACTTTAAATTCACTACCTACACTGTGGTTGTGTACAAACAAGGAGAGCGCTCCTAGTGTGATACCATAATGCAAAGAGAACATGAACAAACAAAAAAACTTGCTCACCAAGTATAGTTGTACTGCGACCAAGTACAACTATGGTGAAGGCGTGAAGTGACCCTGCAACGGGCGAAGAACGGCAGCCGCTCCTGGACACACAGGTGAAGCACTTCCCTCCAAGGAACAGCCCAGGATAGAGGCAGCGCACAAGACTTCAAAGGTAAAATGGTTTATTTACCCGGCATGCAACGCGTTTCGCTGGATAACCAGCTTCATCAGGCATGTTGAGGGTAGAGACACATAGGGTATTTATACACAACAGTTAACCTGCACATTGCTGGAATAAAAGCAATAGGCAGGAACACATAAAACAAACACATAAAAACTAGTGAAATAAAAAATTATATATATCACATACCTAACTAAAAGAAATTAGATATAAATATAAATAAAATATAATATATATATAAAATATATCAATATATTTGTAATGTATTTATAATATGATAATAGAAGGCAAGTCAAGTTACACAGCGTTCTCAATCATCTCATTTAAACCACCAGGGAAAAGGGAACCAAGTGAAAAAATCCAGTATGATTCTCTATTAATTAGCCTTTGGAAACGATTTTTTATAATGGATGGTATAACTTCAATGATTTTTAATTTTAGACAGTCAAAATTCCCGGAGTGGATTTGACATATATGTCGTGAGACACTGTGTAGCATGAATTGCCTTCCCACATTGGACCGATGTTTATTCATGCAGGACCGCACCGTCTGAACGGTGCGACCCACATACTGCAAACCGCAAATACAAGATAAAAGGTAAACCGCATAGCTGCTTTCGCAATCATGCGTTCCCTTAATCCGAAAGACATTTTTCGAAATATTACAAACAAAATTGCCACCTTTTTCTATCATGATACAGCATTTGCATCTCATTTTTCCACAAGGGATGGTACCATTATCCTGTCCTACACGATTAGATGTAACGAAATGATTGTTCTTCAGACCATTACTAGGGGCCACCATTTTGTGATCTGCGGAATGTGACACCTGGGTGGTCAGACAAAATATCTTTAAGAATCGGATCACCTTTTAATATGTACCAATATTTATTAAGTATTGTTTTTATCTTGGGTGCTGCGCAATTAAAATTGGTGACAAAATTGTGACTATAATTCTTTTTTTTTTTTTGTATTAACAGTTTTTATTATAACAAGAGTAACACAACAAGCAGTCAGGCATGAGTAAGTGGAGACATGAGTTCAGCATAAAGAATAACACTGATATAAGGACTATAAGGAATGGGAACCTGAACATAGGACGACCTTTAAGAACATTAGACAGTTGGACCTGAATACAAGAAAACTCAGAAAGCAATCTAATGCACATCCTAATCTGTTAACCCGGGTCCCCAGGTATCACAGTGTCTATTTCCGTCCTGTATGCCGCATGCTGCAATTAGGATAAATGAACCTTCTGTTTAACCAGGGGAAGAAGGGGGGTACAAGAAACATAGCGGGGAAAAGAAAATCAGTCAAGTAAACTGTTACCCGAGCGGGGAGACAGGGGAGGGTAGGTCAGAACCGGTGAGGAGGAAGGGGGAGGGGGGAAGGGAGACAGGCAGGAAGAGAGATACAATAGGGGTACAACATGGGTCCAAATCAATAACCAACCTCTTCAGTCTGCAACTCTCCGGTCGCTGCTCTCCGCGGATCCACCACCTCTCATCACGAAGGTGACCACGGCCATCTTGAAAACAACCTTATTATGTCCACATTTTAAGAGCTATATTCTACAATGTGAGGGAGGGAGTGGGAGGGAGCGGGGAGTGGTGAGAAAGGGCGTCTCTGTCCCTGTACATGGGTGTTTCCAGAAAGGCCAACCAAGGGCCCCAAATGATCCCAAATCTATCATTACGACCTGCTGTGTCAGCCATCAGTTCCTCCATCCTGTAGAGGAACAACACCTCTGCATACCATTCCGTCACGGTCGGGGGCTGTGTGTCTTTCCACTTCCTAGGTATCACTGTGCGAGCCGCTAATAGGAGGAAGTTGGCCAGTGTTCTAGAGGGGGTCCTCCTGGTTGAGGGGAGAATGGACAGTAAAAGGACTTTAGGGTCATTCTGGTATACCAGTCCCGTGATGGTAGTAATTTGAGAAACCACCGTCGTCCAAAACCCAGTTAACGACGGGCAAGACCACCATATGTGGGTCATCGTGCCTCTGCCGGACCCGCATCTCCAACACATGTCAGAGGTAGTGGGGAACATTTTGTGAAGTACGACAGGAACCCTGTACCAGCGGGAAAGGAGTTTGAAGTTGGTTTCCTGCGATTTGCAAGAAATCGACATTTTATGACAACTAGTGAAAGCTGACGTCCAGTCCGCGTGTGCGAAAGAGGTGTGTAGCTCCTCCTCCCAGGCCCGTGTGTAGTTTGGTAAGCTCTGAGCTTTTTCCTCTAAGAGAAGACCGTATATGATTGACACCGCCCTCAATGGTCGGGTGGAGGAGATACACATCTGTTCAAAAGGTAGTAGGGGGCCTATTCAGACTCAGTTGTCTACCCTCAGTCTCTATGTAGTGTCTCAACTGTAAGTATTGTAAATATCTTGCTGGGGTGCGAAGGTGTGGTTGCACTATATCGTCATAAGAGCGTAGCAGAGTACCATCTAGAAAGACCCGCAATGGTAGGGAGGGAGGATCAGAGAACCCGAGGAAGGAGGTGATCCCCAGCCCTGGAGGGAAGTCGGGATTACCAAGCACTGGCGTCAGTGGTCCGTTCGGGGCAAACAGTTGGGTATGTCGTAGGAAACGCTTCAGTATCCCCACCAGGTCCCTAGAAACCAATGGGTTTTAGTAGGGGTCCAGGGAATGGAAACCATCATACCACTAGTCTCTAGCGTCTCCACCTCCAACCATCGCTTCGAGGAGCGACCATGGAAGAAGTCCAAAAACCGCGTTAGGGAAGCTGCTACGTAGTAGGCCTCGCAATCTGGGACTGCCAGTCCACCCGATTACTTCCTCCTGGTTAGTATCTGCTTGGCTATCCTCGACGGTCGCCCCGCCCAAACGAAGGTGCGTATGAGCCTCGATAACTTTTTAAAAAAATGATAGGGGTAGTAAAATCGGGACCGCTTGAAAAACATATAGCAGACGTGGCAAGACATTCATCTTAAGAACATTCGCTCTTCCTAGCCATGAAAATGTACCCGATGACCACCTCTCCATGTCCCTTTTCAGAGCTGCAAGTAATGGTGGGAAGTTTAAAACATAATTGTCGTCGGGGTTAGCAGGCACCTGGATCCCCAGATACTTGATGGATCCAGTAGCCCATCGAAAGGGGTGTCTCGCTTGTAGTTCCGACAGTTCAGATGCTGGTATGGTGACGTTCATCGCCACACTTTTGTTCATATTGATTTGGTGATTGCTAAAGAAGGAATACAGATCCAGAGCTTTAGTAATTGCAGGGAGGGAGGTGGTCGGGGAAGATACGTATATCAACAAATCATCCGCAAAGGCCGAGCAGAGATGGACTCCAGCTCCCACCTGAAATCCGGCTATATCCGGATCCTGTCTCAGAGCCACAAGAAGATGCTCCATGCACAAGGTATGCAAGATTGGGGAGAGGGGACATCCCTGTCTCGTGCCGTTCCGGATAGGGATTGGAGTGGACAGCAAACCATTAACCCGTATTTGCGCCTTGGGGTCACTATACAGTGCTCCAATACGTCCCCGCATCAAGGGGACCAAACCTATCTGTGACAGGGCAGCTCCCATGAACCTACAGCTCACCCGATCAAATGCCTTTTCGGCATCTAGAGACAATAGCATTAACAGTTGACGGTGCGTCACCGCCCTATGAACTATGGAAAATGCATGTATAGTATTATCCCGTGTTTCTCGGGAGCGGATGAAGCCTGATTGATCAGGGTGAACCAGAGGACCGCCGCCAACCTCTCTGCCACTAATTTTGCGAATAATTTGGTGTCCGTATTGAGGAGCGAGATTGGCCGGTAACTGGCACATAAATTAGGATCTCTCCCCTCCTTAGGGATGACAGTAATGTGTGCATTGAGCGAAGCGGTGGGGAAACCCCTGTCAGAAGTGATGCTGTTAAAAGAGTGACACAGGATAGGGACTAGCTCAGATCTCAGTGTTTTATAGAATTTACCCGTCTGGACCCGGGCTCTTGCCTGAAGGCATGTCACTCATAACTTTCTCTATCTCCTCCACTGTGAATGGGGCCTCTAGTGTCAAGATTGCATCGTATGATAGTCTGGGGAGGGCCGTTTTAATGATATAGTCTTGGAGCGTCAAAGTTGGCTCGAGTGGCGGGGAATGAGAGGGGGGGGAGGGAAGATTATAGAGGGCAGAGTAGTATTTTTCAAATGCCACTAATATGTCTTTTGTGAGGTGGCTCTTCCCGCCCTCAGGTGTGTGGATGGATGGTATGTATAGGGCAGCCCGTTTGTCTCTGAGGGCCCTCGCTAAAATCCTCCCAGGTTTATTGCCCCACTCGTAGAAGGATCGCGAGCATTGCTGTCGGTACCTTTTGTATGAGTCATTGAGTATGATATTAATGTCGTGTCGCACCTTAATCAACTCCCTGAGAGTGGACTCTTGCAGAGTCTGTTTATGTAAGGCCTCCAATTTGGTTAAGGACTCGAAGAGTCGTTTGAGTTTCCCCGCTTTCTCCCTTTTCAAACGCGAGCCATGCTTGATCAGGACTCCCCGCAACACACACTTAAGTGCTTCCCACTGTATCGGGAGAGGGGTCGGATCAGATACATGGTCACTGCGGAAATGTGACACAGTTGATTTCAAATCCACCAGACACACAGCGTCCAACAGCAGGGTTTCATTAAGGCGCCACATGAATCGGGATGTGTCAAGATTAGGGATGTGAAACGTGCAAAATACCGGTGCATGATCAGAAAGAAAGAAATTCCCTATGTGTGTTGAGGAGAGGCGGGTCAAATAGTAATGGGGTAAAAATACATAGTCCAACCTACTGTATGTCCCGTGTGGGTTAGAGTAATGGGTGTAGTCCCTCTCGTCCGGGTGCTGGAGGCGCCACACGTCGCACAACTGCATCGTGTGTAGAAGACGACGAAGCTTACTCAACTGGCGGTAGGACACAGATGTGCGGCGCGCGGACGCATCTAGAAGGGGTTGCAAGGGGACGTTAAAGTCGCCACTGAGTAACAACATGCCCTGAGCGAAGTCAGTTAAGTCTTCTAGTACCCGGGTCAGGAACACAATTTGAGCAGAATTCGGTGAGTAGATGGTCGCTACAGTCAACACTTGGTCCATAACCTTACCCCTTACAAATAGGTAACGTGCTGCCGGGTCGGAACGGACCTCAGAGATTATAAAGGGAATCGACCTGTGGAACCCAATAGACACTCCTTTGGAACGTGAGTCGGGGTTGGGGCTGTGAACCCAAGTAGGGTAGTAACGGCTAAGGGACGTTGGGATATGTCCCTCCTTAAAATGTGTCTCTTGCAGGCACAATATCTGAACCTTCTTCTTGTGCATGTGGTATAGTATGTTGGATCTCTTTTCGGGGACATTAAAACCCTGTACATTCAATGTTGCTAGTTTAACAACAGCCATACTCACAGAGGCGTGGTCAGGTGACGGAGGCGGTGGTCAGCTGAGTTCAGGTAACAAACGACCGGAGAGTTCTACAACAAATACAAAAAAGAGGTAAATAAAAACAAAAATAACAGTTAGAAACTGATAACAAGGGAGTCTCAAAGAAAAAAGCAAGTAATCTTGCAAGGGGATACTAATTGCAGATAAAACCTCTGCACACTGGGAGCACTTGCGTACACCCGCCCTAATTGGGGGAGGAAATGAGTGAGTGGAGTTGAGAGGAACTAAGGCCACTATGTGTGGGTATACTAACAGTTATTTCTATCAAGCATGACAGAGACTCCGAGAGTCCGTCCACGGCTGGCTAACTATGAAAGGCCGATCCACATACAGGATCGGGCGAGTAAATGATTACCGGGGAATGCTACTGGAATACTAGTACACAGGGGTACAATTCTAAGTTATATGTGAGTTGTTAGAAGATGGAGATCGTGGGTGAGATCAAACCACGGTGCATAACATCTGAACCATTCAAGACTACTGAGCACATTTGATGGAGCCAGTTCATCAAGTCTCATGAGAGGGACCATCCGTTCTGTAACGCTGTCTGCGTTGACGCTGCGGCATCGGCCAATCCGGGCGAGGTCGTCTGGCAGCAGATCTCTGGGAAGCCCCCATAGTGGGGGGGGGGGGGGGGCAGCATAAGGGTCTTGTAGAAATGCAGTCCAGTCAGGTAGGGTCAGGTGTGGAAGCCCCAAGAGTTCCAGAAACTGGGGAAGGTCTCCTGGCGTTTTCATACTCGCTGTTATGTCTCCTGAAGTCACATGCAAAGCGAAAGGGAATCCCCAGTGGTAAGTAATTTGCCGGTCCTGTAGCATACGCAGTAGGGGTTTCAGAAGGGCCCTCTGTCTCAGGGTGCGCCTAGACAGGTCAGGGTAGATTTGAAGTCTAGCTCCGTCAAAGTCCACGTCGCCTTTTTGGCGTATTCTCTGCATGATTTGTTCTTTCAGGGTGTACTTGTGAATCCTGCAGATAACATCACGTGGACGGGACGGGTCAGTGCTGGGGGCTCTAAGCGCCCTATGGACCCTGTCAATTTCGATGGGAGAGTCCGGCGGCCGATCTAGAATCATATTAAATATCCCCACCACAGTGTGCAGCAAGTCCGGAGTCCGGGTGGCCTCAGGCAGCCCCCTCAGTCGCACATTATTGCGACAGTTACGGTTCTCAATGTCGTCGAGATGGTCCGTGAGTGCTAGCTGAGTATTGCCATGATTGTGCACAACAGATTGCATATCCTTAATGGTCTCCAGCACAGATGATTGAAAGTCCTCCAGAGCAGACACCCTAGTCTGTAATGCAGAGACGTCTTTCTTAACTGGTTGCAGGTCTTGGCGCCATGCATATTTCAGGTCTAGATCCATGGCTGATATATCTGCCTTAGTCGGTAAAAGGGACAATAGTGCCTGAAGTTCTGGGTGCCCCTTCAGCAGGGCCACAGCTAGTGCAGGGGGAGGCAGGTCAGCAGAGGGCAAGCCTGCAGCAGCATGTGGAGTTGCAGGGGCCGATAGTTGTTGCAGGGGCTGTAAGTAGGGAGAGCTCCTCAAGGTGTTCCCATCTGTTAAACGTGCATTAGTTCCCTGTGCATCTATGGCCAGTGGGTGTGAGGGGTCAGGTGACTGTACGTTTCTCGGGGTTCCAGGAGCTTGTGATGGTTGGGGGGGCGCAAGAGCCGACCCCCCATGCAACAGGACAGGGGTCAGACTCTCAATTGCCAACTCTCCCTCAGATGAGGAGTGACATAGTCCAGGAGAGGTCGGGGGACTCCGGAATATGGAGGGAATGCTTTGTGAGGGGGATGGGGCCCCTCCCGGGCACGGTGGTGGAGGAGTAGGGTCGTTAGGCAATGGTGGTGAGTGACTGCACGGGTGCCCCTGGGACTCATCCCATCCCGACATACCGTTGCTGACCGCCAAGTCCCTCACTTCAGCAGCTGCAGAGGGGGATCGCAGGGTCTGTGCGTGATCCCGGCCTTTCACATCAAGGCTGCCATGTGCGCCACGTGCGCGACTCGCCTGTAACCTCAGAGGGGAGGGTCCCGGAGAAGCCGCCTCCTCGCTGGGTGCTGGTAGGGACCCCTGCTTGTCCGCTCCTCTCGTCGGGAGGTTCATTAGTGCCGGTAGAGGTTGCTTCGTCGGTCCTGCGGCTGCTCCAACCTCCCTTCGTTGTGCGGACTGAGCGGGAGGTGGGGCGGACGCGCTCTCCTCCTGTGGTGCCCGCGGCATCTTGGAGAGCCCGGCCATCTCGTTCCGCCTCTCCTCCAGCTCCTGCAGCGGTGCGAAAAAGTTTGAAATGGGGACCGTCTGCTGCTGCGGTGGTCCCTGCTTCTTTCTCTGCCTCCCCGATCTCCTTGTGTCCATGGAGGTGGAGTAAATCACCCGGTAAAGTGCCGTGTAGACGGAGCTCTGCAGTCCCACGTCCGCTCACTCACATGGCTAGCCACGCCCCCCCGTGACTATAATTCTTATTGGATTTTTTACTATTTTTACATTTATCAATTTTACATTTATCAATTGCAAGATTTATAATTTCTTTCTTAATATTATTCGCAACAGTTTTATCAATTATCAAGTCCTCTTGTCGTTGTACCTTAGCCTGATTGAAAGCTTTATTTAGAATCGATTTTGGATAGTTTTTCTCTCTAAAGCGATTCTGTAAAATACGGGATTGTTCCAAAAAGTCAGAATTAGATGTACAATTTTTTCTGATACGCAAATATTGCCCATAGGGCACATTACGAATCCACTGGGGATAATGGGAACTATTGAAATCCAACAGGCTATTTATGTCGACTGGTTAAAAAATGTTTTTGTTTTTATACGGCCATCCGAATCCTTTCTGAGTTGAGCCTCTATCCTGGGCTGTTCTTTGGAGGGATCCGTCTAAGTGCTTTACACTGTGGTTGGGGCTACGCTTTATCTATCTTGTTTAACCCCTTAAGGACGCAGGACGTAAATGTACGTCCTGGTGAGGTGGTACTTAACGCACCAGGACGTACATTTACGTCCTGTTACGCCGAGCGCTCCGGGTCCCCGCTCCTCCCCGGAGCGCTCGCTACACTCTCGTTACTGCAGCGCCCCGGTCAGATCCACTGACCGGGTGCGCTGCGATACCGCCTCCAGCCGGGATGCGATTCGCGATGCGGGTGGCGCCCGCTCGCGATGCGCACCCCGGCTCCCATACCTGACTCGCTCTCCGTCGGTCCTGTCCCGGCGCGCGCGGCCCCGCTCCCTAGGGCGCGCGCGCGCCGGGTCTCTGCGATTTAAAGGGCCACTGCGCCGCTGATTGGCGCAGTGGTTCTAATTAGTGTGTTCACCTGTGCACTCCATATATATACCTCACTTCCCCTGCACTCCCTCGCCGGATCTTGTTGCCCTTGTGCCTAGTGAAAGCTTCCCTTGTGTGTTCCTAGCCTGTGTTCCAGACCTCCTGCCGTTGCCCCTGACTACGATCCTTGCTGCCTGCCCCGACCTTCTGCTACGTCCGACCTTGCTTCTGTCTACTCCCTTGTACCGCGCCTATCTTCAGCAGTCAGAGAGGTTGAGCCGTTGCTAGTGGATACGACCGGGTCACTACCGCCGCAGCAAGACCATCCCGCTTTGCGGCGGGCTCTGGTGAATACCAGTAGTGACTTAGAACCGATCCACTAGCACGGTCCACGCCAATCCCTCTCTGGCACAGAGGATCCACCTCCTGCCAGCCGGCATCGTGACAGTAGATCCGGCCATGGATCCCGCTGAAGTACCTCTGCCAGTTGTCGCTGACCTCACCACGGTGGTCGCCCAGCAGTCACAACAGATAGCGCAACAAGGCCACCAGCTGTCTCAACTGACCGTGATGCTACAGCAGCTACTACCACAGCTTCAGCAATCATCTCCTCCGCCAGCTCCTGCACCTCCTCCGCAGCGAGTGGCCGCTTCAGGCCTACGACTATCCTTGCCGGACAAATTTGATGGGGACTCTAAGTTTTGCCGTGGCTTTCTTTCACAATGTTCCCTGCACTTGGAGATGATGTCGGACCAGTTTCCTACTGAAAGGTCTAAGGTGGCTTTCGTAGTCAGCCTTCTGTCTGGAAAAGCTCTGTCATGGGCCACACCGCTCTGGGACCGCAATGACCCCGTCACTGCCTCTGTACACTCCTTCTTCTCGGAAATTCGTAGTGTCTTTGAGGAACCTGCCCGAGCCTCCTCTGCTGAGACTGCCCTGCTGAACCTGGTCCAGGGTAATTCTTCCGTTGGCGAGTACGCCATACAATTCCGTACTCTTGCTTCTGAACTATCCTGGAATAATGAGGCCCTCTGCGCGACCTTTAAAAAAAGCCTATCCAGCAACATTAAAGATGTTCTGGCCGCACGAGAAATTCCTGCTAATCTACATGAACTCATTCATCTTGCCACTCGCATTGACATGCGTTTTTCCGAAAGGCGTCAGGAGCTCCGCCAGGATATGGACTTTGTTCGCACGAGGCGTTTTTTCTCCCCGGCTCCTCTCTCCTCTGGTCCTCTGCAATCCGTTCCTGTGCCTCCCGCCGTGGAGGCTATGCAAGTTGACCGGTCTCGCCTGACACCTCAAGAGAGGACACGACGCCGCATGGAGAATCTCTGCCTGTACTGTGCCGGTACCGAACACTTCCTGAAGGATTGTCCTATCCGTCCTCCCCGCCTGGAAAGACGCACGCTGACTCCGCACAAAGGTGAGACAGTTCTTGATGTCTACTCTGCTTCTCCACGCCTTACTGTGCCTGTGCGGATATCTGCATCTACCTTCTCCTTCTCTACTATGGCCTTCTTGGATTCCGGATCTGCAGGAAACTTTATTTTGGCCTCTCTCATCAACAGGTTCAACATCCCGGTAACCAGTCTCGCCAGGCCCCTCTACATCAATTGTGTTAACAATCAAAGATTGGACTGTGCCGTGCGTTACCGCACGGAGCCCCTTCTAATGTGCATCGGACCTCATCAAGAAAAAATTGAGTTCTTGGTCCTCCCCAATTGCACTTCCGAAATTCTCCTTGGACTACCGTGGCTCCAACGCCATTCCCCAACCCTGGATTGGTCCACGGGGGAGATCAAGAGCTGGGGTATCTCTTGTTTCAAGGACTGCCTTAAACCGGTTCCCAGTACTCCCTGCCGTGACCCTGTGGTTCCCCCTGTAACCGGTCTCCCTAAGGCCTATATGGACTTTGCTGATGTGTTTTGCAAAAAACAAGCTGAGACTCTACCCCCTCACAGGCCTTATGACTGTCCTATTGACCTCCTCCCGGGCACTACTCCACCCCGGGGCAGAATTTATCCTCTGTCCGCCCCAGAGACTCTTGCTATGTCTGAGTACATCCAGGAAAATTTAGAAAAGGGGTTTATCCGCAAATCCTCCTCTCCTGCCGGAGCTGGATTTTTCTTTGTGTCCAAAAAAGATGGCTCCCTACGTCCTTGCATTGACTACCGCGGTCTTAATAAAATCACGGTAAAGAACCGCTACCCTCTACCTCTTATCTCTGAACTCTTTGATCGCCTCCAAGGTGCCCACATCTTTACCAAACTGGACTTAAGAGGTGCTTATAATCTCATCCGCATCAGGGAGGGGGACGAATGGAAAACGGCATTTAACACTAGAGATGGACACTTTGAGTATCTGGTCATGCCCTTTGGCCTGTGCAACGCCCCTGCCGTCTTCCAAGACTTTGTTAATGAAATTTTTCGTGATCTCTTATATTCCTGTGTTGTTGTGTATCTGGACGATATTCTGATTTTTTCTGCCAACCTAGAAGAACACCGCCAGCATGTCCGCATGGTTCTTCAGAGACTTCGTGACAATCAACTTTATGCCAAAATGGAGAAATGTCTGTTTGAATGTCAATCTCTTCCTTTCCTAGGATACTTGGTCTCTGGCCAGGGACTACAAATGGACCCAGATAAACTCTCTGCCGTCTTAGATTGGCCACGCCCCTCCGGACTCCGTGCTATCCAACGTTTCTTGGGGTTCGCCAATTATTACAGACAATTTATTCCACATTTCTCCACCATTGTGGCTCCTATCGTGGCTTTAACCAAGAAGAATGCCAATCCTAAGTCCTGGTCTCCTCAAGCGGAAGACGCCTTTAAACGGCTCAAGTCGGCCTTTTCTTCTGCTCCCGTGCTCTCCAGACCTGACCCATCTAAACCCTTCCTATTGGAGGTTGATGCCTCCTCTGTAGGAGCTGGAGCGGTTCTTCTACAAAAAAATTCTTCCGGGCATGCTGTTACCTGTGGTTTTTTTTCTAGGACCTTCTCTCCGGCGGAGAGGAACTACTCCATCGGGGATCGAGAGCTACTGGCCATTAAATTAGCACTTGAGGAATGGAGGCATCTGCTGGAGGGATCTAAATTTCCAGTTATTATTTACACCGATCACAAGAATCTCTCCTATCTCCAGTCTGCCCAACGGCTGAATCCTCGCCAGGCCAGGTGGTCTCTGTTCTTTGCCCGGTTTAATTTTGAAATTCACTTTCGCCCTGCCGATAAGAACATCAGGGCCGATGCTCTCTCTCGTTCCTCGGATGCCTTGGAAGTAGAGCTCTCTCCGCAACACATCATTCCTCCTGACTGCCTGATCTCCACTTCTCCAGCCTCCATCAGGCAAACTCCTCCAGGGAAGACCTTCGTCTCTCCACGCCAACGCCTCGGAATCCTCAAATGGGGTCACTCCTCCCATCTCGCAGGCCATGCGGGCATCAAGAAATCTGTGCAACTCATCTCTCGTTTCTATTGGTGGCCGACTCTGGAGACGGATGTCGTTGATTTTGTGCGGGCCTGCACTGTCTGTGCCCGGGACAAGACTCCTCGCCAGAAGCCTGCTGGTCTCCTTCACCCTCTGCCTGTCCCCGAACAGCCTTGGTCTCTGATTGGTATGGACTTTATTACAGACTTACCCCCATCCCGTGGCAACACTGTTGTTTGGGTGGTCGTTGATCGATTTTCCAAGATGGCACATTTTATTCCTCTTCCTGGTCTTCCTTCAGCGCCTCAGTTGGCAAAACAATTTTTTGTACACATTTTTCGTCTTCACGGGTTGCCCACGCAGATCGTCTCGGATAGAGGCGTCCAATTCGTGTCAAAATTCTGGAGGGCTCTCTGTAAACAACTCAAGATTAAATTAAATTTTTCTTCTGCTTATCATCCTCAATCCAATGGGCAAGTAGAAAGAATTAACCAGGTCCTGGGTGATTATTTACGGCATTTTGTTTCCTCCCGCCAGGATGACTGGGCAGATCTTCTACCATGGGCCGAATTCTCGTATAACTTCAGAGTCTCTGAATCTTCTTCCAAATCCCCATTTTTCGTGGTGTACGGCCGTCACCCTCTTCCCCCCCTCCCTACTCCCTTGCCCTCTGGTTTGCCCGCTGTGGATGAAATAACTCGTGATCTTTCCACCATATGGAAAGAGACCCAAAATTCTCTCTTACAGGCTTCATCACGCATGAAGAAGTTTGCTGATAAGAAAAGAAGAGCTCCCCCCATTTTTTCTCCCGGAGACAAGGTATGGCTCTCCGCTAAATATGTCCGCTTCCGTGTTCCCAGCTACAAATTGGGACCACGCTATCTTGGTCCTTTCAAAGTTTTGTGCCAGATTAATCCTGTCTCTTACAAACTTCTTCTTCCTCCTTCTCTTCGTATTCCTAATGCCTTTCATGTCTCTCTTCTTAAACCACTCATCATCAACCGTTTCTCTCCTAAACTTATCTCTCCCACTCCTGTCTCCGGTTCTTCAGACATCTTTCCTGTAAAGGAGATACTGGCCTCCAAAAAGGTCAGAGGGAAAACCTTTTTTCTGGTTGACTGGGAGGGCTGTGGTCCTGAAGAGAGATCCTGGGAACCTGAGGACAATATCCTAGATAAAAGTCTGGTCCTCAGGTTCTCAGGTTCAAAGAAGAGGGGGAGACCCAAGGGGGGGGGTACTGTTACGCCGAGCGCTCCGGGTCCCCGCTCCTCCCCGGAGCGCTCGCTACACTCTCGTTACTGCAGCGCCCCGGTCAGATCCACTGACCGGGTGCGCTGCGATATCGCCTCCAGCCGGGATGCGATTCGCGATGCGGGTGGCGCCCGCTCGCGATGCGCACCCCGGCTCCCGTACCTGACTCGCTCTCCGTCGGTCCTGTCCCGGCGCGCGCGGCCCCGCTCCCTAGGGCGCGCGCGCGCCGGGTCTCTGCGATTTAAAGGGCCACTGCGCCGCTGATTGGCGCAGTGGTTCTAATTAGTGTGTTCACCTGTGCACTCCCTATGTATACCTCACTTCCCCTGCACTCCCTCGCCGGATCTTGTTGCCCTTGTGCCTAGTGAAAGCGTTCCCTTGTGTGTTTCTAGCCTGTGTTCCAGACCTCCTGCCGTTGCCCCTGACTACGATCCTTGCTGCCTGCCCCGACCTTCTGCTACGTCCGACCTTGCTTCTGTCTACTCCCTTGTACCGCGCCTATCTTCAGCAGTCAGAGAGGTTGAGCCGTTGCTAGTGGATACGACCTGGTCACTACCGCCGCAGCAAGACCATCCCGCTTTGCGGCGGGCTCTGGTGAATACCAGTAGTGACTTAGAACCGATCCACTAGCACGGTCCACGCCAATCCCTCTCTGGCACAGAGGATCCACCTCCTGCCAGCCGGCATCGTGACACGTCCTATGCATAACCGCGGGCATCGGAGCGATGCCCGTGTCATGCGCGGCTGATCCCGGCTGCTGATCGCAGCCAGGGACCCGCCGGCAATGGCCGATGCCCGCGATCTCGCGGGCGTCCGCCATTAACCCCTCAGGTGCCGGTATCAATACAGATCCCGGCATCTGCGGCAGTTCGCGATTTGAATGAATGATCGGATCGCCCGCAGCGCTGCTGCGGGGATCCGATCATTCATAACGCCGCACGGAGGTCCCCTCTCCTTCCTCCGTCCGGCTCCCGGCGTCTCCTGCTCTGGTCTGAGATCGAGCAGACCAGAGCAGGAGATGACCGATAATACTGATCTGTTCTATGTCCTATACATAGAACAGATCAGTATTAGCAATCATGGTATTGCTATGAATAGTCCCCTATGGGGACTATTCAAGTGTAAAAAAAAATTTAGAAAAATGTAAAAGTAAAAGTAAAAAAAAAGTGAAAAATCCCCTCCCCCAATAAAAAAGTAAAACGTCCGTTTTTTCCTATTTTACCCCCAAAAAGCGTAAAATTTTTTTTTATAGACATATTTGGTATCGCCGTGTGCGTAAATGTCTGAACTATTAAAATAAAATGTTAATTATCCCGTACGGTGAACGGCGTGAACGAAAAAAAAAAAAAGTCCAAAATTCCTACTTTTGTAATACATTTTATTAAAAAAAAATTTAAAAAAATGTATTAAAAGTTTTTCATATGCAAATGTTGTATCAAAAAAAGTACAGATCATGGCGCAAAAAATGAGCCCCCATACCGCCGCTTATACGGAAAAATAAAAAAGTTAGAGGTCATCAAAATAAATGGATTATAAATGTACTAATTTGGTTAACAAGTTTGTGATTTTTTTTAAGCGCAACAATAATATAAAAGTATGTAATAATGGGTATCATTTTAATCGTATTGACCCTCAGAATAAAGAACACACGTCATTTTTACCATAAATTGTACGGCGTGAAAACGAAACCTTTCAAAATTAGCAAAATTGCGTTTTTCGTTTTAATTTCCCCACAAAAATAGTGTTTTTTGGTTGCGCCATACATTTTATGATATAATGAGTGATGTCATTACAAAGGACAACTGGTCGCGCAAAAAACAAGCCCTCATACTAGTCTGTGGATGAAAATATAAAAGAGTTATGATTTTTAGAAGGCGAAGAGGAAAAAATGAAAACGTAAAAATTAAATTGTCTGAGTTCTTAAGGCCAAAATGGGCTGAGTCCTTAAGGGGTTAAAGGGGTACTCTGGTGGAAAACATATATTTTTTTTTTAAATCAACTGGTGCCAGAAAGTTAAACAGATTTGTAAATTACTTCTATTAAAAAAAAAAATCTTTACCCTTCCAGTACCTTTTAGTGGCTGTATGCTACAGAGGAAATTCTTTTCTTTTTTAATTTCTTTTTTTGAAATTAGTTTTATTGAAAAGTGAACAATATCGGCCACACGGCCTACAAACTAGAAAACAACATGGTCATCAACAAGAAGTACAAAGGCACTTGTCGGTATATAAAGTATATATCTAGCGAGCGACAGGATCAGAAGTGAGAGACCGCAGGGGCCAGCTCAGTGATGAGAAAAGACCATGGGTTGTTGGCAAGACAACCAACCGTACACCACCAGGTGGTAGAGGATACGTAGACAAACAAACATGAAGGACAAACGTCAGACAGGCGCTGACACAACGGAAGAGAAAACAAAATAAAATAAAGAATCTCCTGGAGTACACAATCATTAAACACGGGGAGTAGTCATGCAAAATGTGCATTGAGTAAGGGGAGACGAGCACCGGGCACCCCAGACAGATAGACATTTACCCGGACATTTCCTATTCTTAAAGTATTGTGACATCATGGCTCCACCCCCGTGTGACATCACGCTCCACCCCCTTTAATGCAAGCCTATGGGCTTGCATTGAGGGGGCGGAGCGTGACGTCACACGGGGGTGGAGCCGTGACGTCACAATACTCCGGCCCTGTGATCGCCAGTCATCAGACCCGAAGCGAACATGCTCCGGGGACTGATTGTAACCGGGTGCTGTGTGCAAGATCACGAAGGTCCCCAGCAGCAGGACCCCCGTGATCAGGCATCATATCCCCTGTCCTTTGGATAGGGGATAAGATGTCTTAGCGCCAGAGTTCCCCTTTAAGAGCAACTGCCTTCCTGGCCAAAAACAAAGTTGAATTTCTTTTTTGTGTAGTCCACAGTGCTCTCTGCTGACACCTCTGTCCGTGTCAGGAACTGACCAGAGCAGCATAGGTTTGCAATGGGGATTTTCTCCTGCTCTGGACAGTTCCTGACATGGGCATCAGGTGTCAGCAGAGAGCACTGTGGACAAGACAAAAGAAAAGAAAAAGAAAATAATTTCCTCTGTAGCATAAAGCTGCTAAAAAGTACTGGAAGGGTAAAGACAGTCACTTACAAATCTGTTTAAAGGGGTACTCCGGCGCTTAGACATCTTTTCCCCTATTCAAAGGATAGGGGATAAGATTCCTGATCGCGGGGGTCCCGCCGCTGGGGACCCCCGTAATCTTGCACGCCACACCCAGTTAAAATCAGTAACCGGTAGATAGACAGCTCTCACCTTCCACTGGACACAGGTGTGCACGGACTGGCGGAAGCGCAACCGCCCAATGCAACAAACAAGGTAGGACGCGTTTCGGGTGACAAAACCCTTAGTCATGGCCATGACTAAGGGTCTTGTCACCCGAAACGTGTAGGCTTACGCTCTGTTCTGTTCATGT
This sequence comes from Hyla sarda, assembly GCF_029499605.1. NCBI lineage: Eukaryota > Metazoa > Chordata > Amphibia > Anura > Hylidae > Hyla > Hyla sarda. Next base: position 2,446,157 of record NC_079189.1, on the reverse strand, counting down.
ATCTGTTTTTATGCCAATAAACCACATTGCAACGGATACTGTGTGCTGGACGTCCTACCTTGTCAGTTAAAATCAGTCCCCGGAATCTGGCGGGGTCTCCGGCCTCGTATCTCCAGGTCTTTAATGTATTACCACAAAGGAATAGGCGGGCTATCGGTGCCAAATTTTCTCTTATACTATAAATCTGCTCGTCTCTCTTCTCTTATGCCATGCCCCCACCTCAGGTCCCAGATGGATCTCTCTAGAAAATCGTCTCCTGGCTCCATGCACTTTGTCCTCCTTGATGTGGTTATCGCCCTCGGTATCTCAATTCGTTCCCTCTACTGTTATTATTTCATCCTATGCTGTCCTTCTTTGGCGCTCTGTCCGATTCAAGCTCTCTCTCCCATCTCCCCTCTTACGTCTATTATTGCTAATCCGATGTTCTCCCCTGGGCTTGGACTCTCAGATTTTAGGTGGTGGTGCGACAATAATCTAACATGTTTACATAATTTCTTGATAGCTAAGAAACCCATTACTCGAGACTCATTTGTGACTAGACTTTGACCTTCTACTATCGAATTGTTTAGACTGATTCAAATTTTGTCCTATTTCCAGAGCATAGTCCCTTCTCAAATGGTGGTAAACACGACCTCGTTGGAAGCTCTGGCTTTATACTCACCCCTTCGAACTGGCTCCTTGTCCGTTATATATTCTACACTTAAAGGAGTACTCCGGCGCGCACTTTTTTCCTTTTATCCCGTCCGGGCTGCAAAATAAAAGAAAACGCACTCTCTCTTACCTGCCAACGAGCCCCCGGAGCTCCGGTACAGGTGTTCGGTCCCCGGGCTGTATTCTTCTTACTTCCTGTTAGCCCGGCACGTCACACGGAGCGTCAGCCTATCACCGGCCGCAGCGATGTCCCGCCTCTGCCAGTGATAGGCTGAAGCTCCGTGTGACGTGCCGGGCTAACAGGAAGTAAGAAGAATACAGCCCGGGGACCGAACACCTGTACCGGAGTGTAACGGAGCACCGGGGGCTCGTTGGCGGATGAAATCAGAAAAGTGCGCGCCGGAGTACTCCTTTAATCAACCTCCCCCTGACACCTAACTACCATTTATGTTACAATGGGAAGAGGACCTCCAAACCACAATACCTCTGAATGACTGGCACTCTTGTTGTACACAACTGAGTAAGAGTAGCTGGAAAGTTTCTCTGGCAGAAACTGGCCCCCCCCCCCCCCCCCCCCGAATATTACACAGAACATACATGGTCCCAAAGAGACTCCACGATATTTACCCAGAGGTATCGCCTCTATGTTTCCGTGGTTGCACCGAACACGGCACCATGCTTCACATTTGGTGGACATGTCCAAAAGGTGGCTGCCGCCTTCTGGGGGGAGGTCGTGGACCTTCTCTCAACAGTTACTAACGCCAATTATTCTGTAGATCCGCTCTTCTGCCTATTACGTATCAAATCTGATAAAATATAATCCCGTCGCATAGTCGTCTTCTACATTTCATTCTACTTGACGCCAGAATCCACATAGCAACCAAGTGGCGCTCTTCAATCTCATCACTACCCATAAGTCATTAACAGAATTAACAATATCGGGGGAGATTGATCAAAACCTGTGCAGAGGAAGAGCGGTGCAGTTGCCCATAGCAACCAATCAGATTGCTTCTTTCATTTTCCACAGGCCTCTTTAGAGGCCTGTGGAAAATGAAAGAAGCAATCTGATTGGTTGCTATGGGCAACTGCACCACTCTTCCTCTGCACAGGTTTTGATCAATCTCCCCCGTTATGATCTCGGAGAAACTCAATGCCTTCCGTCCAGATACCACGGATACTTTTCACAAGGTTTGGGATTTATGGACCTCCTCGTCCCGATACGTCTTATTATTGATCTCTGTAATGATCCGCGAATGACCTTCGATGCAATAGTACTGTAAGGATTGGATGGATTCGGGTAGAAGACAGACATGGTCGCACATCTACAATCTTGTCTAATGATCTGATTGCTTCTCAGCATAATGTCAAAAACTAACAGGTTGTTATTATACATTTTTGATCAAAAAGTACAAGCCCACTCACCACGTCAAGGCCACCTATCCAGAGTGGGTCCCTAAGGTCCCTAGCATAAAATGGCGCAGCATCGGGCGGCAACCACCACCACCGCGACACAGGTGCCCACAGGGGGGAACGACCCACTGGCAGAGCGGCCCCAATGCCTCTCAAACCAGTCTATGGGCCGCACTTCTTTTTGTTTGAACATGTTGTCTGCACTCTTCCCCACCCCCTCAGCCCAACCCTATATAAGTAGTATTTAGCTACACAAGGGCCATTTCTTTCCTAGCAGCCTCCCAGTCTGACTGGGAGAGTATGGTAAGTGAGCTATTACACCCTGTTCCCACTGGTGTGGTGCTGTGCGGTGTCCGTTGCTGCCATGGCGCCGTGTCTGCGGGGGGGGGGGGCGACCCATAGACTGGTTTGAGTGGCATTGGGGCCGCTCTGCCAGTGGGTCCTTCCCCCCGTGGGCACTGGTGTCGCGGCGGTGGTGGTCGCCGCCCAGTGCTGCGCCATTTTATGCTAGGGACGTTAGGGACCCACTCTGGATAGGTGGCCTTGACGTGGCGAGTGGGCTTGTACTTTGTGATCAAAAATGTATAATAACAACCTGTTAGTTTTTGATATTATGCTGAGAAGCAATCAGATCATTATACAAGATTGTAGATGTGCGACCAGGTCTGTCTTCTACCCGAATTCACACTGTAATGATTGGATACCTTTCCTCCCTCTCCCCCCTTTTTTTTATTATCTCCTACCCGAGTCCGCTCTCGTGTTGATGTTTTGCTCTGGTACGTTGCTGGATCCTCGTTTCTGTTATTGTTCTGGATGTTTTATTGTTTTTATGCACCTTTTCGCATGTGTGTATCATAAGTTCTCTACATTTAATAAAATTTATCCTTTTGACACTAAAATCAGTCCCCGGAGCATGTTCGCTCCGGGTCTGATTACTGGCGATCACTGGGGCTGGAGAATTGGGATGTCACGGCTCCGCCCATGTGTGACATCACGCTCCGCCCCGTCAATGCAAGCCTATGGGAGGGGGCGTGACAGCTGTCAGCTGATGACTGCCGATCACGGGGCCGGAGTATTGTGACGTCATGTCTCTTCTTTTCGGCCATGGGTCCCCATTACCATTCACTTTAGAGATGAGCGAACTTACAGTAAATTCGATTCGTCACGAACTTCTCGGCTCGGCCGTTGATTACTTTTCCTGCATAAATTAGTTCAGCTTTCCGGTGCTCCGGTGGGCTGGAAAAGGTGGATACAGTCCTAGGAGACTCTTTCCTAGGACTGTATCCACCTTTTCCAGCCCACCGGAGCACCTGAAGGCTGAACTAATTTACGCAGGAAAAGTCATCAACTGCCGAGCCGAGAAGTTTGTGACGAATCGAATTTACTGTAAGTTCGCTTATCTCTAATTCACTTCAGATAAATATAATTTGGGTGTTTAGCAGATTCAGGCTTATTGCACCCAAAGGATTGGGTTAAATGTCCAAAGTTGGGTAAAATATATTATTTCTTTTCCTAGCATTTCATACATTCCAAATTAGAACATAGACCTAGATTTATCAATCTGAGACAAAAACAGTCTGATTTGCCCAAAATCTTTTTTATTTTTTTATTTGTAAAACATTTCCCACATTCTGAACATGAATACATCTTTCCTGTGTGAATTCACTCATTTCTACTGATTTATAAATCATTTTCAGCATTCTGGTCTGGACTATGGCTTCTCTCCTGTGTAAATCCTCTCATGTCTAACAAGATTTGATTAATTTGCAAAGCGTTTCCCATATTTAGAACATGAGTATGACCTCTCTCATGGGAAACAAGGTCTGATTTATTTTTAAAACATTTCCCACATACTGGACAGGAATACGGCGTCTCTCCTGTGTGAATTCTCTCATGCCTGACAAGATCTGATTTATTTATAAAACATTTCCCGCATTCTGAACAAGAATACGGCTTCTCTCCTGTGTGAATCCGCTCATGTCTAACAAGATGTGATTGATTTATAAAACATTTGCCACATTTAGAACATGCATACGGCTTCTCTCCTGCGTGACTTCTCACATGTGCAAGAAGACTGGACTGTTGTGTAAAACATTTCCCACATTCTGAACATGAATATGGCTGCTCTGAGTGAATTCTCTCGTGTCTAACAAGATTTGATTGAATTGCAAAACATTTTCCACATTCTGAACAAGAATATGGCCTCTCTCCTGTGTGACATCTCGCGTGTGTAACAAGAGCTGATTTATTTGTAAAGCTATTCCCGCATTCTGAACAAGTATACGGCTTCTCTCCCGTGTGACTTCTCTCGTGTGTAACAAGATGGTATTTTTGGGTAAAACATTTCCCACATTTTGAACATGAAAAGGGTCTTTCGCCTTTGTGAATTCTTTTGTGTGTGAAAAGACTTGATCTTCTAGTAAACTCTTTTCCACATTCATCACATCGAATCCTCCCCCCCTCAATCGGTGGTTGGTCAGGAAAAGGTTCCTCAAAATTAGGGGGATAATTATAGGATCCATCTGTACTGTGAAGTCCTGGATGGACATTAGGGGCAAGGAGGTCTTCTCCTGAGGAGCGCTCCATGATCTCTCCATCTTCTCCTGAGGAGCGCTCCATGATCTCTCCATCTTCTCCTGAGGAGCGCTCCATGATCTCTCCATATTCTCCTTCTTCATTCAGGGAAAACATGAAGTTTCCCTCAGAATTCTTACTGGAATGTTCTGTGAAAGAAAAAATTTAGTTTGAGTTTCAAAGAAAAAAGATGTTATCGGCCTTCCCTTTTTCAGGATGAATTCATATCCATGACAATGAGATCTGTATAGCCTAATGGCTGCAGAATTACAAGCTTTCAAGCAGCAGCATGCATGCCTTCTCCCTCCCCCACCCCTGCTGGAAGCTCAGCCCTGTACATCAGTCATACAGGACATGAAGGGAGGAGGCATGACCTAGTGCTAATACACTACATGTACAATAATGAGGAACAATTGCTTCCTGATAATGATGGATCTGGACAGTCAGATTACCCAGAAAATTACGAAAAGCAATGTCAGGAGATTGGCTTTGTACTCTATATATCATACTGTATATACAATGTGAGAAACTGGCAGGAGTCGTGGTCGGGCATCGTTATATTTCCCCAAGGTATCTGTAATATATAGCAACCAAGAGGCGCAGATCTCGTCCAGGGAAAATTGGGTGAGAATTGAATCTTTAGTGGACCATAGCTGTGAAGGCCTGTGATTGGCTTGTTTTTTTATGGGATGTAAAGCAGGTTGGTAGTGGGGCCTTTCTGGGCCAGTCAGGGTTTTCCCAGTAGCCCAGGTCAGCACAGGTGCTGAAGTCAGCTTGTTATTTAGCCTTTAAAGAAGAAATTTACAAAGATGTAAAGTTCTACTTAGGTGTTGGATAGTGGAAAAATAAGTTGCCATGGACAATTTGTTAAATAATTGATCCATTCATATACCTGGACATGGAGTATTACATACCTGGGGTAACACCTCCTGGAATTTCCTCCGTCTCTTCCCCCATACCTGGGTGATCGTCCATCATCCACTCTTCATCCTCCACTTTAATAATAGTCAGATCTTCCCCCTGATGTGACATATAGAACAATTCACTACAATACAGCAGACAGGAGGAGCAACAGAGACTCCCAAAATCTATCCCCACATCTATGACTGCAGGACCCCATTATAGAGATATAGGATCAGCCTCATCTACCTGATGCTTCTCTAGGACATTTTCCTCTGGACAGTCCTGGGAATACAGAGGGCGGGGACACCTCTCGGGTGGATTTCTATCAATGACTCCATCTGTAGGGAACACACAGGGAATGAATACATCAGTGCTGAATAGATTTCTATGTTACTAGGTAGTGAGAGTGATATCTATATATATGTCTCTTCTTACCTTGTGATGTAAGGGGCCGGTGATCCTCCATCATGACTATGTCCTGGTACAGATCCTTGTGTCCTTCTACATACTCCCACTCCTCCATGGAGAAATAGACCGCCACATCCTGACACCTTATAGGAACCTGACACACAATGATACAGTCATCACCAGACCCCTCCATTACTGTATAATGTCCCAGCAGTGTCACCTCTCTAATCATCACCAGACCCCTCCATTACTGTATAATGTCCCAGCAGTGTCACCTCTCCAGTCATCACCAGACCCCTCCATTACTGTATAATGTCCAGCAGTGTCACCTCTCCAGTCATCACCAGACCCCTCCATTACTGTATAATGTCCCAGCAGTGTCACCTCTCTAATCATCACCAGACCCCTCCATTACTATATAATGTCCCAGCAGTGTCACCTCTCTAATCATCACCAGACCCCTCCATTACTGTATAATGTCCCAGCAGTGTCACCTCTCCAGTCATCACCAGACCCCTCCATTACTATATAATGTCCCAGCAGTGTCACCTCTCTAATCATCACCAGACCCCTCCATTACTGTATAATGTCCCAGCAGTGTCACCTCTCCAGTCATCACCAGACCCCTCCATTACTATATAATGTCCCAGCAGTGTCACCTCTCTAATCATCACCAGACCCCTCCATTACTGTATAATGTCCCAGCAGTGTCACCTCTCCAGTCATCACCAGACCCCTCCATTACTGTATAATGTACCAGCAGTGTCACCAATCACCAGACCCCTCCATTACTGTATAATGTCCCAGCAGTGTCACCTCTCCAGTCATCACCAGACCCCTCCATTACTGTATAATGTCCCAGCAGTGTCACCTCTCCAGTCATCACCAGACCCCTCCATTACTGTATAATGTCCCAGCAGTGTCACCTCTCCAGTCATCACCAGACCCCTCCATTACTGTATAATGTCCCAGCAGTGTCACCTCTCCAGTCATCAGACCCCTCCATTACTGTATAATGTCCCAGCAGTGTCACCTCTCCAGTCATCACCAGACCCCTCCATTACTGTATAATGTCCCAGCAGTGTCACCTCTCCAGTCATCACCAGACCCCTCCATTACTGTATAATGTCCCAGCAGTGTCATCTCTCCAGTCATCACCAGACCCCTCCATTACTGTATACTGTCCCAGCAGTGTCACCTCTCTAATCATCACCAGACCCCTCCATTACTGTATAATGTCCCAGCAGTGTCACCTCTCTAATCATCACCAGACCCCTCCATTAATGTATAATGTCCCAGCAGTGTCACCTCTCCAGTCATCACCAGACCCCTCCATTACTGTATAATGTCCCAGCAGTGTCACCTCTCTAATCAGCAGCTCAGTGATCCTGTTGGTCAGTTCTAGGATTTTCTGCTCATGTATCAGTGACAGAAGTGGAGGCTCCTTGTCCCATGTCTTCTTCACTATGGTGTAATCCTGTGTATGGAGAGAGACAATGACGGGACTGACCCCAGTATTCCTCCCTCACTACAAAGAGGAGATTGTGCCCCCTGTATAGAGCTCTAGTGAGCACATCTGGAATACTGGGGTCAGTTCTGGAGACCTCATCCACAATGAGACAGACAGTTCTGTAGAACTAATTCACACTACAGGGATCATTGTCAACACCACATTGTAATATTTTAATACAGATTTTCTGTTTACCAGAAGAAATAATAATTAAATCATCTACAGTCATGGCCGTAAATATTGGCGCCCCTGAAATGTTTCTAGAAAATGAAGTATTTCTCACAGGAAAGGATTGCAGTAACACAGGTTTTGCTATACACATGTTTATTCCCTTTGTGTGTATTGGAACTAAACCAATAAAGGAGGAAAAAAAGCAAACTGGACATAATGTCACCAAACTTTCAAAATTGTGGATAAATAATATTGTTTCCAGCATGTGATGCTCCTTTAAACTCACCTGGGGCAAGTAACAGGTGTGGGCAATATAAAAATCAAACCTGAAAGCAGATAAAGAGGAGAGAAGTTCACTTAGTCTTTGCATTGTGTGTCTGTATGTGTCACACTAAGCATGGACAACAGAAAGAGGAGAAGAGAACTGTCTGAGGACTTGAGAACCAAAATTGTGGAAAAATATCAACAATCTCCAGGTTACAAGTCCATCTCCAGAGATCTAGATTTGTCTTTGTCCACAGTGCGCAACATTATCAAGAAGTTTACAACCCATGGACCTGTAGATAATCTCCCTGGGCGTGGACGGAAGAGAAAAATTGATGAAAGGTGTCAACGCAGGATAGTCCGGATGGTGGATAAGCAGCCCCAAACAAGTTCCAAAGATATTCAAGCTGTCCTGCAGGCTCAGGGAGCATCAGTGTCAGCACGAACTATCCGTCAACATTTATATGAAATTAAACACTATGGAGGAGACCCAGGAGGACCCCACTATGGAGGAGACCCAGGAGGACCCCGCTATGGAGGAGACCCAGGAGGACCCCGCTATGGAGGAGACCCAGGAAGACCCCGCTATGGAGGAGACCCAGGAGGACCCCACTATGGAAGAGACCCAGGAGGACCCCGCTATGGAGGAGACCCAGGAGGACCCCACTATGGAGGAGACCCAGGAAGACCCCATTATGGAGGAGACCCAGGAAGACCCCCACTATGGAGGAGACCCAGGAGGACCCCACTATGGAGGAGACCCAGGAAAACCCCACTATGGAGGAGACCCAGGAGGACCCCACTATGGAGGAGACCCAGGAGGACCCCACTATGGAGGAGACCCAGGAGGACCCCGCTATGGAGGAGACCCAGGAGGACCCCACTGCTGACACAGAGATATAAAAAAACAAGACTACATTTTACCAAAATGAACTTGAGTAACGAAAATCCTTCTGGGAAAACGTCTTGTGGACAGATGAGACCAAGATAGAGCTTTTTGGTAAAGCCCATCATTCTACTGTTTACCGAAAACGGAATGAGGCCTACAAAGAAAAGAGCACAGTACCTACAGTGACATATGGGGGAGGTCAGTGATGTTTTGGGTTGTTTTGCTGCCTCTGGCACTGGGGGCCTTGAATGTGTACAAGACATCATGAAATCTGAGGATTACCAATGGATTTTGGGTCGCACTGTACAGCCCAGTGTCAGAAAGCTGGGTTTGCGTCTGAGATCTTGGGTCTTCCAGCAGGACAATGACCCCAAACATACGTCAAAAAGCCCCAGAAATGGAGACAACAAAGTGCTGGAGAGTTCTGAAGTGTCAGCAATGAGTCCAGATCTAAATCCCATTGATCACCTGTGGAGAGATCTTATAATTACTGTTGGGAAAAGGCGCCGTCCAATAAGAGACCGGGAGCAGTTTGTAAAGGAAGAGTGGTCCAACATTCCGGCTGAGAGGTGTAAGAAGCTTATTGATGCTTATAGGAAGAGTGGTCCAACATTCCGGCTGAGAGGTGTAAGAAGCTTATTGATGGTTATAGGAAGAGTGGTCCAACATTCCGGCTGAGAGGTGTAAGAAGCTTATTGATGGTTATAGGAAGAGTGGTCCAACATTCCGGCTGAGAGGTGTAAGAAGCTTATTGATGGTTATAGGAAGTGACTGATTTCACTTATTTTTTCCAAAGGGTGTGAAACTAAATATTAAGTTAAGGGTGTCAATAATTTTGTCCGGCCCATTTTTGGAGTTTAATGACATTATGTCCAATTTGCTTTTTTTCCTCCCTTTTTTGGTTTAGTTCCAATACACACAAAGGGAATAAACATGTGTATAGCAAAACCTGTGTTACTGCAATATATATATATATATATATATATATATATACACACAGAGGAGAGGAGATCTCTATCTATCTATCTATCTATATATATATATATATATACACAAAGGGAATAAACATGTGTATAGCGAAACATGTGTTACTGCAATCCTTTCCTGTGAGAAATACTTCATTTTCTAGAAAAATTTCAGGGGTGCCAACATTTACAGCTATGATTGTATATATCTACCCCTCCCCTCAAATGTTGTATTCCTGATATTAAGTTGCTCTCCGAACGCGACAGTTCCCTCCCACCTGCCCAATTAACATAAACTAGCTACTAAGTTGTTAAATAACACCAGTTGTCTCCACTGTGAAAGTACAAAACAGATTCAAACCGGTTCCAACATGTTTCTCCCGTTTTGTAAATGCTGCTTCATCAGGGACCACCAAATAGTCACAAACCGTCTCTTCAGCAATTTCAAAAGTCGCATAGACAGAACAATCATTGGATGTCGTAAAATGAGGACAAAGAGTCAGATGGGATAACTGGCCTTATATACACTGGCATGGATTCACAGCATTAGGAACAGGTATATGGCCCAACAAGTAGGTCTATCACTTTTACATACCTTTAAAGGGGTACTCCGCCCCTAGACATCTTATCTATTTAAGAGGATGGGAAATAAGATGTCTGATCGCTGAGGACCCCCACGATCTCAGCTGCGGCACCCCAGACATCCGATGCATGGAGCGAACTTCACTCCGCGCAGGATGACTGGCGATGCGGAGGCTCATGACGTCACGGTCACATCCAGCTCGTGACATCACGGCCACGCCCCCTCAATGCAAGTCTATGGGAGGGGGGCGTGACGGCCATCACGCCCCCTCCCATAGACTTGCATTGAGGGGCGTGGCCGTGACTTCACGAGACTCAGGTTCTGCCCCCGATGCTCTAAACGAACGCCGGGTGCAGCAGGGAGATTGCGGGGGGCCCCCTGCGATCAGACATCTTATCCCGTATCCTTTGGATAGGGGATAAGATGTCTAGGGGCGGAGTACCCCTTTAAGCCCCATCATATACATTAATTTAAGCAGTTAATATACTTATGTACTGACCCCAGCGTTGGGCACAGATATATGGCCCAACAGTCCTATTGTCTTATAAGGGTTATTCAGCTTTAAGAAACCATATTCCGTATCCACAGGGGTTGGGTCAAAACACTGGGACCCACAACAATCTCCATAATGAGACTCGACTCTTCCCGAGGAGCACTCCGGCACCCCCACCTTCTGAAGCTAACTGATCTCGACAGTGACGGTCTTGGATTGATTGAACAGACCGTCAGTGCCAACAAGGCCAGTTAATCGCGAAAGGTGAAGTCTAGGGCGCTCGTCAGACAGTTGAGCCCCGCTCTGGAGATCGCTGGGGGTCCCAGTGGTCGGACCCCTCTGTAATCAGACACTTATCTTCTGTCCTATGTCCCATTGTGTACAACATGTACTGGCAGAATAGGTGGACCAATAGTAGCGTTAATTCTGCCAGTTATAATCTCCCTGTGATGGTGTTTCTTATGTAGAACAGAAGGACTGTGCCATCCAGGATCTCCATGCGGGCAAAGAGGGTGGATAAGGGCGCACCGTTCAGACTGTAGTAGACGTGTCGTCACTACAGAGAAAGACATCCGCTCCATCGGCCATGATGTTCAATGGCCACCAATGGACCCACACTAAGGGTGATGGGGCGTGAGGGATGGATAATGCCCAAACAGACCCCCATCGAAGATTTGCTCAAATCTCGCAAAGCGTTATCCTAAAGAGGTACCGATTCCGGAGCTGGAAGGCATACAGAGCTCCACCCGCTCATCACGTAAATCCCCAATATGGCGGAGAGAAAGTGTCCCAGAGTATTAGAATAATTTTAAGTGGTGGAAGGCATAGTGCGCCGACCAGGGAATGAAATGCCCCACAGTCCATTTAGACAGCCATAGAGCAAGGTCCGGGGATATCAAAGTTAGAAAGATGCTGAAAGAGTCTTATTGTTAGATTTGCAATGAGAATATGGGAAAATCCCCATAAACCTCTCCTGCTCTGGACAGTTCCCAACACGGCAGAGGTGGCAGCAGAGAGCGCTGTGTTCAGACTGGAAAGAACTACACAACTACCTCTGGAGCATACAGCAGCTCAAATCTGTATCACTTTCTGGCACCAGTTCATTTGAAAAAAAAATTCTCCGGAGTACCCCTTTAACCCCTTAACGACCATGGACGTAAATGTATGTCCTGGTGCGGAGGTTCTTCGCGCACCAGAACGTACATTTACATCCTATATACGGAGCGATGCTCGGGTCATGCACGGCAGGTCCCGGCTGCTGATAGCAGCCAGGGACCTGCCGGTAATGGCCGACATCCGCGATCGCACAGATGTCTGCCATTAACCCCTCAGATGCCATAATCAATACAGATCACGGCATCTGCGGCAGTGCGGCTACATTTAAGGCTGATCTGATCGCCCGCGGCCCGGCAGTGGGGGATCAGACCTGCCAGCGTCACCTTCCCGGCGTCTTCTGCACTGATCTACCTTCCAGCAGACCAGAGCAGAAGATCGCCGATAACACTGATCAGTGCGATGTCCTATACACAGCACTGAACAGTATCAGCAATCAAGTGATTGCTATAGATAGTCGCCTATGGGGACATAAATAGTGTAAAAAAAAAATAAAAAACATTTAAAATAAAAAAAAGGAACAAAATTTTCGAAAAATCCCCTCCCCCAATAAAAATGTAAATTGTCCCTTTTTCCCCATTTTACCCCCAAAAAGTGTAATAAACATATTTGGTATCGTCCGAACTATTAAAATATAAATGTTAATGATCCCGTACGGTGAACGGCGTGAACTTTGAAAATTGCTGCATTTTTGTCACCTTTTATTCAAAAAATAATAATTTATTAATAAAATTATTAAAAAGTTTTATATACACAAATTTGGTATCAATAAAAAGTACAGATCATGGCGCAAAAAATGAGCCTTCATAGCGCCGCTTAGACGGAAAATTGAAAAAGTTATTGGTAGTCAAGATAAAGGGATTTTAAATGTACTAAGTTGGTTAAAAAATTAGCAATTTTTTTTAAAGCGCAACAGTAATAGAAAAGTACGTTATCATGGGGATCATTTTAATCGTATTGACGCACAGAATAAGAACACGTCATTTTTACCGCAAATTGTACGGCGTGAAAACGAAAGCTTCCAAAATTAGCAAAATTGCGGTTTTCTTTTCAATTTCCCCACACAAATAGTATTTTTTTGGTTGCGCCATACATTTTATGGTAAAGTCAGTGATGGCATTACAACGCACAACTGGTCGCACAAAAAACAAGCCCTCATATGGGTCTGTGGAGGAAAATATAAAAGAGTTGCGATGTTTAGAAGGAGAGGAGGAAAAAACGAAAATGCAAAAAAAAGAAAATTGAGGGGTTAACCCCTTCCCGCAGAATGTCATATATAAACGCCGGGTTGTGCAGTGCGTTCGCGCATCCCGGCGTTTATAAATGACATTCAGTTAACCCGGCGATGCGCAGCATCGCACGGGTTAACTGGCAGAAGTCCCGCTGTTTCCAGCAGGGGACAACTTCTGCTTCACCCCCAGGACCATCAATTGATGGTCCTGGTCAGCGATCACTGTGATTGGTCCCTGTGGACCAATCACAGTGATCTGGGGTGAAAGTTCAGATCCCCCGCACTGCCCGCCCCTGGAAGTCGGGCAGAACGGGGGACGATGGCTGCGGGGGCTCGCGGGGACCTGCGGCATGGGGGGGGGGAACACGAGGGGACCGGCAGCCTTACCTGAAGCAGCGGCGGGACCTTCCACGTGGACGAGCAGCGACGGGACCGGCAGGTAAGTATGTGGTCCTCAAAGGCAGCAGTGAAGATCTTCACTGCTGCTTCTAGGAGTCTGAAAACTACAACTCTCAGCATGCCTAGACAGCCTTTGGCTGTCTGGGCATGCTGGGAGTTGTAGTTTTGCAACATCTGGAGGGCCCCAGTTTGGAGACCATTGTATAATGGTCTCCAATCTGTGCTCTTCCAGCTGTTGCAAAACTACAACACCCAGCATGCACTGACTGTCCAGGCATGCTGGGAGTTTTAGTTCAGCAACATCTGGCCCTTCAGATGTTGCCGAACTACAACTCCCAGCATGCCCTTCAGCTGTCTGGGCATGCTGGGAGTTGTAGTTTTGCAACAACTGGAGACACACTGGTTGGGAAACATTGTCTGTTTCTAACTCAGTGTTCCCTAACCTGTGTGCCTCCAGCTGTTGCAAAACTATAACTCCCAGCATGCACTAACAGACCATGCATGCTGGGAGTTGTGGTTTTGCAACAGCTGGTGCACACCCCCCCCCCCCCCCCCCCCCCTGTGAATGTACAGGGTACATTCACATGGGCGAGGCTTTTACAGTGGGTTTCTCGCATCTTGAGATGCAGCAAATTTTGCGCCGGGAAACTCGCTGTAATCCCCCGCCCATGTGACTGTACCCTAAAAACACTACACTACACTAACACAAAATAAAATAAAAAGTTAAAAACACTACATATACACATACCCCTACACAGCCCCCCTCCCCCAATAAGAATGTCCGGTACACCACTGTTTCCAAAGCAGAGCCTCCAGCTGTTGAAAAACAACAACTCCCAGTATTGCCGGACAGCCGTTGACTGTCCACGCATGCTGGGAGTTTTGCAACAGCTGGAGGCACGCTGTTTGGGAATAACTGGCGTAGAATACCCCTATGTCCACCCCTATGCAAATCCCTAATTTAGGCCTCAAATGCGCATGACGCTCTCACTTTGGAGCCCTGTCGTATTTCAAGACAACAGTTTAGGGCGACATATGGGGTATTTCTGTACTCGGGAGAAATTGTGTTACAAGGTTTGGGGGGTATTTTCTTCTTTAACCCTTCATGAAAAGGAAATGTTGGGGTCTACACCAGAATGTTAGTGTAAAAAAATTTAAATTTTTACACTAACATGCTGATGTTGCCCTATACTTTACATTTTCACAAGAGGTAAAAGGGAAAAAAGCCCCCAAAAATTTGTAATGCAATTTCTCCCGACTACGGAGATACCCCATAAGTGGGCGCAAAGTTCTCTGGGGGCGCACAACAAGGCCCAGAAGGGAGAGTGCACCATGTACATTTGAGGTGATTTACACAGGGGTGGCTGATTGTTACAGCGGTTTTGACAAACGCAAAAAAAACAAAACCCCACATGTGACCCCATTTCCGAAACTACACCCCTCACGGAATGTAATGAGGGGTGCAGTGAGAATTTACCCCCCACAGGTGTCTGACGGATCTTTGGAACAGTGGTCCGTGAAAATGAAAACTTGTACAGCCCACTGTTCCAAAGATCTGTCAGACACCAGCGGGGGGCAAATGCTCACTGTACCCCTTGTTACGTTCCTCAAGGGGTCTAGTTTCCAAAATGGTATGCCATGTGTTTTTTTTTTGCTGTTCTGGCACCAGAGGGGCTTCCTAAATGCGACATGCTCCCCGAGCAAAATTTGCTCTCAAAAAGCCAAATATGACTCCTTCTCTTCTGAGCATTGTAGTTCGCCCATAGTGCACTTCAGGTCAACTTATGGGGTACCTCCATACTCAGAAGAGATGGGGTTACAAATTTTGGGGGGTATTTTCTGCTATTAACCCTTGCAAAAAGGTGAAATTAGGGGGGAAACACACATTTTAGTGGAAATTTTTTTTTTTTTTTTTTTTACATATGCAAAAGTCGTGAAACACCTGTGGGGTATAAAGGCTCACTTTATTCCTTGTTACGTACCTCAAGGGGTCTAGTTTCCAAAATGGTATGCCATGTGTTTTTTTTTTTTGCTGTTCTGGCACCATAGGGGCTTCCTAAATGCAACATGCCCCCCAAAAACCATTTCAGAAAAACGTACTCTCCAAAATCCCCTTGTCGCTCCTTCCCTTCTGAGCCCTCTACTGCGCCCGCCGAACACTTTACATAGACATATGAGGTATGTGCTTACTCGAGAGAAATTGGGCCACAAATATAAGTATACATTTTCTCCTTTTACCCCTTGTAAAAATTCAAAAATTGGGTCTACAAGAACATGCGAGTGTAAAAAATGAAGATTGTGAATTTTCTCCTTCACTTTGCTTCTATTCCTGTGAAACACCTAAAGGGTTAAAACACTTACTGAATGTCATTTTGAATACTTTGGGGGGTGTAGTTTTTATAATGGGGTCTTTTATGGGGTATTTCTAATATGAAGACCCTTCAAATCCACTTCAAACCTGAACTGGTCCCTGAAAAATAGTGAGTTTGAAAATTTTGTGAAAAATTGGAAAATTGCTGCTGAACTTTGAAGCCTCTGATGTCTCCAAAAGTAAAAACTCATAAATTTTATGATGCAAACATAAAGTAGACATATTGTATATGGGAATAAACATTTTTTTTTATTTGTAATATCCATTTTCCTTACAAGCAGAGAGCTTCAAAGTTAGAAAAATGCAAACTTTTCAAATTTTTCATCAAATTTTAGGATTCTTCACAAGGAAGGATGCAAGATACCACAAAAATTTACCACTATGTTAAAGTAGAATATGTCACGAAAAAACAATCTCGGAATCAGAATGATAAGTAAAAGCATCAGAGTTATTAATGTTTAAAGTGACAGTGGTCAGATGTGCAAAAAACGCTCTGGTCCTTAAGTCCAAAATGGGCTTGGTCCTGAAGGGGTTAAAGGGGTACTCCGGTGAAAACCTTTTTTCTTTTAAATCAACTGGTGCCAGAAACTTAAACATATTTGTAAATTACTTCAATTAAAAAATCTTAATCCTTCCAGTACTTATTAGCTGCTGAATACTACAGAGGAAATTCCTTTCTTTTTGGAACACTGATGACATCACGAGCACAGTGCTCTCTGCTGACATCTCTGTCTTTTAGCAACCATGCATAGCATCTGTATGCTAAGGGCAGCATGGTGGCTCAGTGGTTAGCACTGCTGCCTTACAGTGCTGGGGACTTGGGTTCAAATCCCACTAAGGACAACAATAAATAAAGGGTTATTATTATTATTATTATTATTATAATAATGTCAGCAGAGAGCACTGTGCTCATGATGTCATCAGAGAGCATTCCAAAAAGAAAAGAATTTCCTCTGTAGTATTCAGCAGCTAATAAGTACAGGAAGGATTAAGATTTTTTAATAGAAGTAATTTACAAATCTGTTTAACTTTCTGGTACCAGTTGATTTAAAAGAAAAAAGGTTTTCACCAGAGTACCCCTTTAAGGTCCTGTGGGTGTAAAGTTATTAACCTGTTAAGGACGCAGGGCGTACCGGTATGCCCTGGTCCAGTTACCGGGTTTGAGGTGCACTTGTGAGCTGAGCATGCTTTAAACCTGGTGGGTCCCGACTACTATCAGCAGCCGAGCCCAAGGTTAATGCCAATGCATTAACCCTTTAGACGCCGCAATCATTTTACTTTCGGTTTAGAGACCACAATCGCGGTGTCTATACCGAAAGTAAAATGATCCCGGCAGCTCAGCGAAGCTGATCAGGACCATCGCCGTGAAACCACGATGTCCCGATCAGCTGAGAAGATGGCGGGAGGGTACTTACCTGCCTCCTCCTTGTCCGATCGGTCGTCTGATGCTCCAGCCAGGCTCTGCAGGCTGGAGCAATCGAGCACAGATAACAATGATCAATGCTATGCTATGGCACAGAACAGTGTATGCAATGTAATGATCACATGTTATAGTCTCCTATTCTCCTATGGGGACTAAAATATAATAAAGTGCAAAAAAATATAATAAAAGTGTAAATCACCCCCACCTTTTCCCATTTTTTAAATAAAATAATGTAATAAAAAATAAAAATAATCATTTGTGGTGCCGCCGCATGCGTAAATGTCCAAACTATTAAAAAATAAGGGTAGCAAAACTGGACTGTAGAACATGTAAAACAAAACAAAAAACAACACCAAAGTCCAAAAATGAGCATTTTTGGTCACTTCATATACCATAAAAAAAAATTTTTTATAAAAAAAAGCGATAAAAAATAAAAATGGTATCGATAAAAACTACCGACCATGGCGCAAAAAATAACCCTCATAAAGCACCGAATACAGAAAATGGAGGGATAATACTATGTGGGGCAGGGAGGGGGGTCCTCAGGGGTTTTTATGAGACCCCTAAGTTCAATGGAAAGGGAATCCCTCAACATATGATGACATATTGGTCACCTGTCTCCTCCAACTTGTGAACAGTTCAGGTTCAGCCCTTTTATGTTTAAAGAGGATTGTGGATTTTAAATTGGATGTAAATCCTGGAGAAGGAATATGGGATGAAGAAAAAGAGAGGAGAAGAAGGGAAAACAGGAAACATAACAAAACAATAAGAGCAATAACAAGAGTGTGGGGGGAGGGGAGATCAGATGGGGACAACAATGGTGGAAATGTAGATGGGGACAACAATGGTGGAAATGTAGATGGGGGACAACAATGGTGGAAATGTAGATGGGGACAACAATGGTGGAAATGTAGATGGGGGGACAACAATGGTGGAAATGTAGATGGAGACAACAATGGTGGAAATGTAGATGGGGGACAACAATGGTGGAAATGTAGATGGGGACAACAATGGTGGAAATGTAGATGGGGGACAACAATGGTGGAAATGTAGATGGGGACAACAATGGTGGAAATGTAGATGGGGGACAACAATGGTGGAAATGTAGATGGGGGGACAACAATGGTGGAAATGTAGATGGGGGACAACAATGGTGGAAATGTAGATGAGGACAACAATGGTGGAAATGTAGATGGGGACAACAATGGTGGAAATGTAGATGGGGGACAACAATGGTGGAAATGTAGATGAGGACAACAATGGTGGAAATGTAAATGGAGACAACAATGGTGGAAATGTAGATGGAGGACAACAATGGTGGAAATGTAGATGGGGGACAACAATGGTGGAAATGTAGATGGGGACAACAATGGTGGAAATGTAGATGGGGGACAACAATGGTGGAAATGTAGATGGGGGACAACAATGGTGGAAATGTAGATGGGGGGACAACAATGGTGGAAATGTAGATGGGGGACAACAATGGTAGAAATGTAGATGGGGACAACAATGGTGGAAATGTAGATGGGGACAACAATGGTGGAAATGTAGATGGAGACAACAATGGTGGAAATGTAGATGGGGGACAACAATGGTGGAAATGTAGATGGGGACAACAATGGTGGAAATGTAGATGGGGGACAACAATGGTGGAAATGTAGATGGGGGACAACAATGGTGGAAATGTAGATGGGTCACCTCACCTCTCCGGTCAGCAGGTGGAGGATCTCCAAGGTGAAGTGTAATATTCTCTTAGTCATCTCATTCCTGTCCTTGTCCATCCTTGGGGGATCATTCAGGAGAAGAGGAGACAACTGGGTCAGCTGGAGGGGAAGAGGAGGAGCCTGAATCACAGAACCAGCGACACAATGTAACAAACCTCATCATGTAATCTCCTTACTACTGGGGTGACACACTGTAACAAACCTCCACCTCATGTAATCTCCTTACTACTGGGGTGACACACTGTAACAAACCTCCTCCTCATGTAATCACCTTACTACTGGGGT
Organism: Hyla sarda; assembly: GCF_029499605.1. NCBI lineage: Eukaryota > Metazoa > Chordata > Amphibia > Anura > Hylidae > Hyla > Hyla sarda. Next base: position 2,426,790 of record NC_079189.1, on the reverse strand, counting down.
GACACACTGTAACAAACCTCCTCCTCATGTAATCTCCTTACTACTGGGGTGACACACTGTAATAAACCTCCTCCTCATGTAATCTCCTTACTACTGGGGTGACACACTGTAACAAACCTCCTCCTCATGTAATCTCCTTACTACTGGGGTGACACACTGTAACAAACCTCCTCCTCATGTAATCTCCTTACTACTGGGGTGACACACTGTAACAAACCTCTTCCTCATGTAATCTCCTTACTACTGGGGTGACACACTGTAACAAACCTCCTCCTCATGTAATCATCTTACTACTGGGGTGACACACTGTAACAAATCCCCTCCTGATATAATTACCTTATTACCAATTGCCCGACCAGGACCTGATCTGTATCTGCCAGATGCTGAGGTGGAGGACCTGTAATGATGTCACAATCATGTGACCAGGAAATGGGTGACATGTTTCCTGTCTAACGTGGAGCTCCATTCTGATATTTGTGTTTTTTTTTAAATCAACTTTATTGAAAAAAAACCAACAAAGTAGAGGTCACATGTTTCCTGTCTAGAGTGGAGCTTCAGTCTGCAGCCGGACACTTAGTAGTTCATGTAGGGGCGGAGCTCAGCATCAAGGTTTTAGAACCAGTCGTGGCGATCACGTGACTTTAGTGGGCGGAGCTCAGCAGTGGAGTGACGCCCATAGTCTGTTCTTTAGAGAGGTTTGTGTTTCAGATAAAACCTATTAAGGGGAACATCCGACTTTAACCCTATGCTGCCCTGATATGTGAGGTTAGGTCATGTGATCTATCATCATAGTACAGCAATAATGACGTCGCCATTGTCAGTCACGTGATGGCGGTGTCTTCAGTTTCTTCTTTGAAATAGAACAGAGCAAATTCTAACCCTGGACTAATGGTGGAGACCTCTGCTCTGGGGGCCGGAGACCTCTGCTCTGGAGACCTCTGCTCTGGGGATGGAGACCTCTGCTCTGGGGATGGAGACCTCTGCTCTGGGGCCGGAGACCTCTGCTCTGGGGGCCGGAGACCTCTGCTCTGGAGACCTCTGCTCTGGGGATGGAGACCTCTGCTCTGGGGCCGGAGACCTCTGCTCTGGGGGCCGGAGACCTCTGCTCTGGAGACCTCTGCTCTGGAGACCTCTGCTCTGGAGACCTCTGCTCTGGGGGCCGGAGACCTCTGCTCTGGGGATGGAGACCTCTGCTCTGGGGATGGAGACCTCTGCTCTGGAGACCTCTGCTCTGGGGCCGGAGACCTCTGCTCTGGGGATGGAGACCTCTGCTCTGGAGACCTCTGCTCTGGGGCCGGAGACCTCTGCTCTGGGGCCGGAGACCTCTGCTCTGGGGCCGGAGACCTCTGCTCTGGGGCCGGAGACCTCTGCTCTGGGGCCGGAGACCTCTGCTCCGGGGATGGAGACCTCTGCTCCGGGGCCGGAGACCTCTGCTCTGGGGATGGAGACCTCTGCTCTGGGGATGGAGACCTCTGCTCTGGAGACCTCTGCTCTGGGGCCGGAGACCTCTGCTCTGGGGATGGAGACCTCTGCTCTGGAGACCTCTGCTCTGGGGCCGGAGACCTCTGCTCTGGGGCCGGAGACCTCTGCTCCGGGGGCCGGAGACCTCTGCTCCGGGGGCCGGAGACCTCTGCTCCGGGGGCCGGAGACCTCTGCTCCGGGGGCCGGAGACCTCTGCTCCGGGGGCCGGAGACCTCTGCTCCGGGGGCCGGAGACCTCTGCTCCGGGGGCCGGAGACCTCTGCTCCGGGGATGGAGACCTCTGCTCCGGGGCCGGAGACCTCTGCTCTGGGGATGGAGACCTCTGCTCTGGATGGAGACCTCTGCTCTGGGGTCGGAGACCTCTGCTCTGGGGGCCGGAGACCTCTGCTCTGGGGATGGAGACCTCTGCTCTGGGGGCCGGAGACCTCTGCTCTGGGGATGGAGACCTCTGCTCTGGGGATGCAGACCTCTGCTCTGGGGCCGGAGACCTCTGCTCTGGGGATGGAGACCTCTGCTCCGGGGGCCGGAGACCTCTGCTCAGGGGCCGGAGACCTCTGCTCTGGGGATGGAGACCTCTGCTCTGGGGCCGGAGACCTCTGCTCTGGGGTTGGAGACCTCTGCTCCGGGGATGGAGACCTCTGCTCTGGGGCCGGAGACCTCTGTTCTGGGGCCGGAGACCTCTGCTCTGGAGACCTCTGCTCTGGGGATGGAGACCTCTGCTCTGGGGCCGGAGACCTCTGCTCGGGGGCCGGAGACCTCTGCTCAGGGGTTGGAGACCTCTGCTCTGGGGCCGGAGACCTCTGCTCCGGGGTTGGAGACCTCTGCTCTGGGGCCGGAGACCTCTGCTCAGGGGTTGGAGACCTCTGCTCCGGGGCCGGAGACCTCTGCTCCGGGGATGGAGACCTCTGCTCTGGGGCCGGCGACCTCTGCTCCGGGGCCGGAGACCTCTGCTCCGGGGTCGGAGACCTCTGCTCCGGGGTCGGAGACCTCTGCTCCGGGGTCGGAGACCTCTGCTCTGGGGCCGGAGACCTCTGCTCTGGAGACCTCTGCTCCGGGGCCGGAGACCTCTGCTCCGGGGCCGGAGACCTCTGCTCCGGGGATGGAGACCTCTGCTCCGGGGCCGGAGACCTCTGCTCCGGGGCCGGAGACCTCTGCTCCGGGGCCGGAGACCTCTGCTCCGGGGCCGGAGACCTCTGCTCCGGGGCCGGAGACCTCTGCTCCGGGGCCGGAGACCTCTGCTCCGGGGCCGGAGACCTCTGCTCCGGGGCCGGAGACCTCTGCTCCGGGGCCGGAGACCTCTGCTCCGGGGCCGGAGACCTCTGCTCCGGGGCCGGAGACCTCTGCTCCGGGGTTGGAGACCTCTGCTCTGGGGTTGGAGACCTCTTCTCTGGAGACCTCCGCTCCGGGGCCGGAGACCTCTGCTCTGGAGACCTCCGCTCCGGGGCCGGAGACCTCTGCTCTGGAGACCTCCGCTCCGGGGCCGGAGACCTCTGCTCTGGAGACCTCCGCTCCGGAGCCGGAGACCTCTACTCCGGGGCCGGAGACCTCTTCTTCGGGGTTGGAGACCTCTGCTCCGGGGCCGGAGACCTCTGCTCCGGGGCCGGAGACCTCTGCTCCGGGGCCGGAGACCTCTGCTCCGGGGCCGGAGACCTCTGCTCCGGGGCCGGAGACCTCTGCTCCGGGGCCGGAGACCTCTGCTCAGGGGTTGGAGACCTCTGCTCCGGGGCCGGAGACCTCTGCTCCGGGGCCGGAGACCTCTGCTCCGGGGCCGGAGACCTCTGCTCCGGGGCCGGAGACCTCTGCTCCGGGGTCGGAGACCTCTGCTCCGGGGTCGGAGACCTCTGCTCTGGGGCCCTCTGCTCCGGGGCCGGAGACCTCTGCTCCGGGGCCGGAGACCTCTGCTCCGGGGCCGGAGACCTCTGCTCCGGGGCCGGAGACCTCTGCTCCGGGGCCGGAGACCTCTGCTCCGGGGCCGGAGACCTCTGCTCCGGGGCCGGAGACCTCTGCTCCGGGGCCGGAGACCTCTGCTCCGGGGTTGGAGACCTCTGCTCTGGGGTTGGAGACCTCTTCTCTGGAGACCTCCGCTCCGGGGCCGGAGACCTCTGCTCTGGAGACCTCCGCTCCGGGGCCGGAGACCTCTGCTCTGGAGACCTCCGCTCCGGGGCCGGAGACCTCTGCTCTGGAGACCTCCGCTCCGGAGCCGGAGACCTCTACTCCGGGGCCGGAGACCTCTTCTTCGGGGTTGGAGACCTCTGCTCCGGGGCCGGAGACCTCTGCTCCGGGGCCGGAGACCTCTGCTCCGGGGCCGGAGACCTCTGCTCCGGGGCCGGAGACCTCTGCTCTGGGGCCGGAGACCTCTGCTCTGGGGCCGGAGACCTCTGCTCCGGGGATGGAGACCTATGCTCTGGGGCCGGAGACCTCTGCTCTGGGGCCGGAGACCTCTGCTCTGGTGCCGGAGACCTCTGCTCCTGGGGGCCGGAGACCTCTGCTCTGGTGCCGGAGACCTCTGCTCCTGGGCCGGAGACCTCTGCTCTGGGGCCGGAGACCTCTGCTCTGGGGCCGGAGACCTCTGCTCTGGGGCCGGAGACCTCTGCTCTGGGGGCCGGAGACCTCTGCTCTGGGGCCGGAGACCTCTGCTCTGGGGGCCGGAGACCTCTGCTCTGGGGCCGGAGACCTCTGCTCTGGGGCCGGAGACCTCTGCTCTGGGGATGGAGACCTCTGCTCTGGGGATGGAGACCTCTGCTCTGGGGCCGGAGACCTCTGCTCTGGGGATGGAGACCTCTGCTCTGGGGCCGGAGACCTCTGCTCTGGGGATGGAGACCTCTGCTCTGGGGCCGGAGACCTCTGCTCTGGGGATGGAGACCTCTGCTCTGGGGCCGGAGACCTCTGCTCTGGGGATGGAGACCTCTGCTCTGGGGTTGGAGACCTCTGCTCCGGGGCCGGAGACCTCTGCTCTGGGGTTGGAGACCTCTGCTCTGGGGTTGGAGACCTCTGCTCTGGGACAGGAGACCTCTGCTCCTGGGCCGGAGACCTCTGCTCTGGGGCCGGAGACCTCTGCTCTGGGGCCGGAGACCTCTGCTCTGGGGGCCGGAGACCTCTGCTCTGGGGCCGGAGACCTCTGCTCTGGGGGCCGGAGACCTCTGCTCTGGTGCCGGAGACCTCTGCTCCTGGGCCGGAGACCTCTGCTCCGGGGCCGGAGACCTCTGCTCCGGGGCCGGAGACCTCTGCTCTGGGGCCGGAGACCTCTGCTCTGGGGGCCGGAGACCTCTGCTCTGGGGCCGGAGACCTCTGCTCTGGGGGCCGGAGACCTCTGCTCTGGGGGCCGGAGACCTCTGCTCTGGGGCCGGAGACCTCTGCTCTGGGGCCGGAGACCTCTGCTCTGGGGATGGAGACCTCTGCTCTGGGGATGGAGACCTCTGCTCTGGGGCCGGAGACCTCTGCTCTGGGGATGGAGACCTCTGCTCTGGGGCCGGAGACCTCTGCTCTGGGGCCGGAGACCTCTGCTCTGGGGCCGGAGACCTCTGCTCTGGGGATGGAGACCTCTGCTCTGGGGCCGGAGACCTCTGCTCTGGGGCCGGAGACCTCTGCTCTGGAGACCTCTGCTCTGGGGATGGAGACCTCTGCTCTGGGGATGGAGACCTCTGCTCTGGGGATGGAGACCTCTGCTCTGGGGATGGAGACCTCTGCTCTGGGGTTGGAGACCTCTGCTCTGGGGCCGGAGACCTCTGCTCTGGAGACCTCTGCTCTGGGGATGGAGACCTCTGCTCTGGGGCCGGAGACCTCTGCTCGGGGGTTGGAGACCTCTGCTCCGGGGTTGGAGACCTCTTCTCCGGGGTTGGAGACCTCTTCTCCGGGGTTGGAGACCTCTTCTCCGGGGTTGGAGACCTCTGCTCCGGGGTTGGAGACCTCTGCTCCGGGGCCGGAGACCTCTGCTCCGGGGCCGGAGACCTCTGCTCCGGGGCCGGAGACCTCTGCTCCGGGGATGGAGACCTCTGCTCCGGGGCCGGAGACCTCTGCTCCGGGGCCGGAGACCTCTGCTCCGGGGATGGAGACCTCTGCTCCGGGGCCGGAGACCTCTGCTCCGGGGCCGGAGACCTCTGCTCCGGGGCCGGAGACCTCTGCTCCGGGGCCGGAGACCTCTGCTCCGGGGCCGGAGACCTCTGCTCCGGGGCCGGAGACCTCTGCTCCGGGGCCGGAGACCTCTGCTCCGGGGCCGGAGACCTCTGCTCCGGGGCCGGAGACCTCTGCTCCGGGGCCGGAGACCTCTGCTCCGGGGCCGGAGACCTCTGCTTTGGGGCCGGAGACCTCTGCTCCGGGGTTGGAGACCTCTGCTCTGGAGACCTCTGCTCAGGGGCCGGAGACCTCTGCTCCGGGGTTGGAGACCTCTGCTCTGGAGACCTCTGCTCCGGGGACGGAGACCTCTGCTCCGGGGACGGAGACCTCTGCTCCGGGGACGGAGACCTCTGCTCCGGGGACGGAGACCTCTGCTCCGGGGACGGAGACCTCTGCTCCGGGGACGGAGACCTCTGCTCCGGGGCCGGAGACCTCTGCTCCGGGGCCGGAGACCTCTGCTCCGGGGCCGGAGACCTCTGCTCCGGGGCCGGAGACCTCTGCTTTGGGGCCGGAGACCTCTGCTCCGGGGTTGGAGACCTCTGCTCTGGAGACCTCTGCTCAGGGGCCGGAGACCTCTGCTCCGGGGTTGGAGACCTCTGCTCTGGAGACCTCTGCTCAGGGGCCGGAGACCTCTGCTCCGGGGACGGAGACCTCTGCTCCGGGGACGGAGACCTCTGCACCGGGGACGGAGACCTCTGCTCCGGGGACGGAGACCTCTGCTCCGGGGTTGGAGACCTCTGCTCTGGAGACCTCTGCTCAGGGGCCGGAGACCTCTGCTCCGGGGACGGAGACCTCTGCTCCGGGGACGGAGACCTCTGCTCCGGGGGCCGGAGACCTCTGCTCCGGGGGCCGGAGACCTCTGCTCCGGGGGCCGGAGACCTCTGCTCCGGGGGCCGGAGACCTCTGCTCCGGGGGCCGGAGACCTCTGCTCCGGGGGCCGGAGACCTCTGCTCCGGGGGCCGGAGACCTCTGCTCCGGGGGCCGGAGACCTCTGCTCCGGGGGCCGGAGACCTCTGCTCCGGGGGCCGGAGACCCCTGCTCCGGGGGCCGGAGACCTCTGCTCTGGGGATGGAGACCTCTGCTCTGGGGCCGGAGACCTCTGCTCTGGGGATGGAGACCTCTGCTCTGGATGGAGACCTCTGCTCTGGGGTCGGAGACCTCTGCTCTGGGGGCCGGAGACCTCTGCTCTGGGGATGGAGACCTCTGCTCTGGGGGCCGGAGACCTCTGCTCTGGGGATGGAGACCTCTGCTCTGGGGGCCGGAGACCTCTGCTCTGGGGATGGAGACCTCTGCTCTGGGAATGGATACCTCTGCTCTGGGGCCGGAGACCTCTGCTCTGGGGATGGAGACCTCTGCTCCGGGGGCCGGAGACCTCTGCTCCGGGGGCCGGAGACCTCTGCTCAGGGGCCGGAGACCTCTGCTCTGGGGATGGAGACCTCTGCTCTGGGGCCGGAGACCTCTGCTCTGGGGTTGGAGACCTCTGCTCGGGGATGGAGACCTCTGCTCTGGGGCCGGAGACCTCTGCTCTGGAGACCTCTGCTCTGGGGATGGAGACCTCTGCTCTGGGGCCGGAGACCTCTGCTCGGGGGCCGGAGACCTCTGCTCAGGGGTTGGAGACCTCTGCTCTGGGGCCGGAGACCTCTGCTCTGGGGGCCGGAGACCTCTGCTCTGGTGCCGGAGACCTCTGCTCCTGGGCCGGAGACCTCTGCTCTGGGGCCGGAGACCTCTGCTCTGGGGCCGGAGACCTCTGCTCTGGGGCCGGAGACCTCTGCTCTGGGGGCCGGAGACCTCTGCTCTGGGGCCGGAGACCTCTGCTCTGGGGGCCGGAGACCTCTGCTCTGGGGCCGGAGACCTCTGCTCTGGGGCCGGAGACCTCTGCTCTGGGGATGGAGACCTCTGCTCTGGGGCCGGAGACCTCTGCTCTGGGGATGGAGACCTCTGCTCTGGGGCCGGAGACCTCTGCTCTGGGGATGGAGACCTCTGCTCTGGGGCCGGAGACCTCTGCTCTGGGGATGGAGACCTCTGCTCTGGGTCCGGAGACCTCTGCTCTGGGGATGGAGACCTCTGCTCTGGGGTTGGAGACCTCTGCTCCGGGGCCGGAGACCTCTGCTCTGGGGTTGGAGACCTCTGCTCTGGGGTTGAAGACCTCTGCTCTGGGGCCGGAGACCTCTGCTCCGGGGTTGGAGACCTCTGCTCCGGGGCCGGAGACCTCTGCTCCGGGGCCGGAGACCTCTGCTCCGGGGCCGGAGACCTCTGCTCTGGGGCCGGAGACCTCTGCTCCGGGGTTGGAGACCTCTGCTCCGGGGGCCGGAGACCTCTGCTCTGGGGGCCGGAGACCTCTGCTCTGGTGCCGGAGACCTCTGCTCCTGGGCCGGAGACCTCTGCTCTGGGGCCGGAGACCTCTGCTCTGGGGCCGGAGACCTCTGCTCTGGGGCCGGAGACCTCTGCTCTGGGGCCGGAGACCTCTGCTCTGGGGGCCGGAGACCTCTGCTCTGGGGCCGGAGACCTCTGCTCTGGGGGCCGGAGACCTCTGCTCTGGGGGCCGGAGACCTCTGCTCTGGGGGCCGGAGACCTCTGCTCTGGGGCCGGAGACCTCTGCTCTGGGGATGGAGACCTCTGCTCTGGGGATGGAGACCTCTGCTCTGGGGCCGGAGACCTCTGCTCTGGGGATGGAGACCTCTGCTCTGGGGCCGGAGACCTCTGCTCTGGGGCCGGAGACCTCTGCTCTGGGGCCGGAGACCTCTGCTCTGGGGATGGAGACCTCTGCTCTGGGGCCGGAGACCTCTGCTCTGGGGCCGGAGACCTCTGCTCTGGAGACCTCTGCTCTGGGGATGGAGACCTCTGCTCTGGGGATGGAGACCTCTGCTCTGGGGATGGAGACCTCTGCTCTGGGGATGGAGACCTCTGCTCTGGGGTTGGAGACCTCTGCTCTGGGGCCGGAGACCTCTGCTCTGGAGACCTCTGCTCTGGGGATGGAGACCTCTGCTCTGGGGCCGGAGACCTCTGCTCGGGGGTTGGAGACCTCTGCTCCGGGGTTGGAGACCTCTTCTCCGGGGTTGGAGACCTCTTCTCCGGGGTTGGAGACCTCTGCTCCGGGGTTGGAGACCTCTGCTCCGGGGCCGGAGACCTCTGCTCTGGGGCCGGAGACCTCTGCTCCGGGGCCGGAGACCTCTGCTCCGGGGATGGAGACCTCTGCTCCGGGGCCGGAGACCTCTGCTCCGGGGCCGGAGACCTCTGCTCCGGGGCCGGAGACCTCTGCTCCGGGGCCGGAGACCTCTGCTCCGGGGCCGGAGACCTCTGCTCCGGGGCCGGAGACCTCTGCTCCGGGGCCGGAGACCTCTGCTCCGGGGCCGGAGACCTCTGCTCCGGGGCCGGAGACCTCTGCTCCGGGGCCGGAGACCTCTGCTCCGGGGCCGGAGACCTCTGCTCCGGGGCCGGAGACCTCTGCTCCGGGGCCGGAGACCTCTGCTCCGGGGCCGGAGACCTCTGCTCTGGGGCCGGAGACCTCTGCTCTGGGGATGGAGACCTCTGCTCTGGGGCCGGAGACCTCTGCTCTGGGGATGGAGACCTCTGCTCTGGGGTTGGAGACCTCTGCTCCGGGGCCGGAGACCTCTGCTCTGGGGTTGGAGACCTCTGCTCTGGGGTTGAAGACCTCTGCTCTGGGACAGGAGACCTCTGCTCTGGGGCCGGAGACCTCTGCTCCGGGGTTGGAGACCTCTGCTCCGGGGCCGGAGACCTCTGCTCCGGGGCCGGAGACCTCTGCTCCGGGGCCGGAGACCTCTGCTCCGGGGCCGGAGACCTCTGCTCCGGGGTTGGAGACCTCTGCTCCGGGGGCCGGAGACCTCTGCTCTGGGGGCCGGAGACCTCTGCTCTGGTGCCGGAGACCTCTGCTCCTGGGCCGGAGACCTCTGCTCTGGGGCCGGAGACCTCTGCTCTGGGGCCGGAGACCTCTGCTCTGGGGCCGGAGACCTCTGCTCTGGGGGCCGGAGACCTCTGCTCTGGGGCCGGAGACCTCTGCTCTGGGGGCCGGAGACCTCTGCTCTGGGGGCCGGAGACCTCTGCTCTGGGGCCGGAGACCTCTGCTCTGGGGCCGGAGACCTCTGCTCTGGGGATGGAGACCTCTGCTCTGGGGATGGAGACCTCTGCTCTGGGGCCGGAGACCTCTGCTCTGGGGATGGAGACCTCTGCTCTGGGGCCGGAGACCTCTGCTCTGGGGCCGGAGACCTCTGCTCTGGGGCCGGAGACCTCTGCTCTGGGGATGGAGACCTCTGCTCTGGGGCCGGAGACCTCTGCTCTGGGGCCGGAGACCTCTGCTCTGGAGACCTCTGCTCTGGGGATGGAGACCTCTGCTCTGGGGATGGAGACCTCTGCTCTGGGGATGGAGACCTCTGCTCTGGGGATGGAGACCTCTGCTCTGGGGTTGGAGACCTCTGCTCTGGGGCCGGAGACCTCTGCTCTGGAGACCTCTGCTCTGGGGATGGAGACCTCTGCTCTGGGGCCGGAGACCTCTGCTCGGGGGTTGGAGACCTCTGCTCCGGGGTTGGAGACCTCTTCTCCGGGGTTGGAGACCTCTTCTCCGGGGTTGGAGACCTCTGCTCCGGGGTTGGAGACCTCTGCTCCGGGGCCGGAGACCTCTGCTCAGGGGCCGGAGACCTCTGCTCAGGGGCCGGAGACCTCTGCTCCGGGGATGGAGACCTCTGCTCCGGGGATGGAGACCTCTGCTCCGGGGCCGGAGACCTCTGCTCCGGGGCCGGAGACCTCTGCTCCGGGGCCGGAGACCTCTGCTCCGGGGCCGGAGACCTCTGCTCCGGGGCCGGAGACCTCTGCTCCGGGGCCGGAGACCTCTGCTCCGGGGCCGGAGACCTCTGCTCCGGGGCCGGAGACCTCTGCTCCGGGGCCGGAGACCTCTGCTCCGGGGCCGGAGACCTCTGCTCCGGGGCCGGAGACCTCTGCTCCGGGGCCGGAGACCTCTGCTCCGGGGCCGGAGACCTCTGCTCTGGGGCCGGAGACCTCTGCTCCGGGGTTGGAGACCTCTGCTCTGGAGACCTCTGCTCAGGGGCCGGAGACCTCTGCTCCGGGGTTGGAGACCTCTGCTCTGGAGACCTCTGCTCAGGGGCCGGAGACCTCTGCTCCGGGGACGGAGACCTCTGCTCCGGGGACGGAGACCTCTGCTCCGGGGACGGAGACCTCTGCTCCGGGGACGGAGACCTCTGCTCCGGGGACGGAGACCTCTGCTCTGGAGACCTCTGCTCAGGGGCCGGAGACCTCTGCTCCGGGGACGGAGACCTCTGCTCCGGGGACGGAGACCTCTGCTCCAGGGGCCGGAGACCTCTGCTCCGGGGGCCGGAGACCTCTGCTCCGGGGGCCGGAGACCTCTGCTCCGGGGGCCGGAGACCTCTGCTCCGGGGGCCGGAGACCTCTGCTCCGGGGGCCGGAGACCTCTGCTCCGGGGGCCGGAGACCTCTGCTCCGGGGGCCGAGACCTCTGCTCCGGGGGCCGGAGACCTCTGCTCCGGGGGCCGGAGACCTCTGCTCCGGGGGCCGGAGACCTCTGCTCTGGGGATGGAGACCTCTGCTCTGGGGCCGGAGACCTCTGCTCTGGGGATGGAGACCTCTGCTCTGGATGGAGACCTCTGCTCTGGGGTCGGAGACCTCTGCTCTGGGGGCCGGAGACCTCTGCTCTGGGGATGGAGACCTCTGCTCTGGGGGCCGGAGACCTCTGCTCTGGGGATGGAGACCTCTGCTCTGGGGGCCGGAGACCTCTGCTCTGGGGATGGAGACCTCTGCTCTGAGGATGGAGACCTCTGCTCTGGGGCCGGAGACCTCTGCTCTGGGGATGGAGACCTCTGCTCCGGGGGCCGGAGACCTCTGCTCCGGGGGCCGGAGACCTCTGCTCAGGGGCCGGAGACCTCTGCTCTGGGGATGGAGACCTCTGCTCTGGGGCCGGAGACCTCTGCTCTGGGGTTGGAGACCTCTGCTCGGGGATGGAGACCTCTGCTCTGGGGCCGGAGACCTCTGCTCTGGAGACCTCTGCTCTGGGGATGGAGACCTCTGCTCTGGGGCCGGAGACCTCTGCTCGGGGGCCGGAGACCTCTACTCAGGGGTTGGAGACCTCTGCTCTGGGGCCGGAGACCTCTGCTCTGGGGGCCGGAGACCTCTGCTCTGGTGCCGGAGACCTCTGCTCCTGGGCCGGAGACCTCTGCTCTGGGGCCGGAGACCTCTGCTCTGGGGCCGGAGACCTCTGCTCTGGGGCCGGAGACCTCTGCTCTGGGGCCGGAGACCTCTGCTCTGGGGCCGGAGACCTCTGCTCTGGGGGCCGGAGACCTCTGCTCTGGGGCCGGAGACCTCTGCTCTGGGGGCCGGAGACCTCTGCTCTGGGGCCGGAGACCTCTGCTCTGGGGCCGGAGACCTCTGCTCTGGGGATGGAGACCTCTGCTCTGGGGATGGAGACCTCTGCTCTGGGGCCGGAGACCTCTGCTCTGGGGATGGAGACCTCTGCTCTGGGGCCGGAGACCTCTGCTCTGGGGATGGAGACCTCTGCTCTGGGGCCGGAGACCTCTGCTCTGGGGATGGAGACCTCTGCTCTGGGGCCGGAGACCTCTGCTCTGGGGATGGAGACCTCTGCTCTGGGGTTGGAGACCTCTGCTCCGGGGCCGGAGACCTCTGCTCCGGGGTTGGAGACCTCTGCTCTGGGGTTGGAGACCTCTGCTCTGGGACAGGAGACCTCTGCTCTGGGGCCGGAGACCTCTGCTCCGGGGTTGGAGACCTCTGCTCCGGGGCCGGAGACCTCTGCTCCGGGGTTGGAGACCTCTGCTCTGGGGCCGGAGACCTCTGCTCCGGGGTTGGAGACCTCTGCTCCGGGGGCCGGAGACCTCTGCTCCGGGTGCCGGAGACCTCTGCTCCTGGGCCGGAGACCTCTGCTCTGGGGCCGGAGACCTCTGCTCTGGGGCCGGAGACCTCTGCTCTGGGGCCGGAGACCTCTGCTCTGGGGGCCGGAGACCTCTGCTCTGGGGGCCGGAGACCTCTGCTCTGGGGCCGGAGACCTCTGCTCTGGGGGCCGGAGACCTCTGCTCTGGGGGCCGGAGACCTCTGCTCTGGGACCGGAGACCTCTGCTCTGGGGCCGGAGACCTCTGCTCTGGGGATGGAGACCTCTGCTCTGGGGATGGAGACCTCTGCTCTGGGGCCGGAGACCTCTGCTCTGGGGATGGAGACCTCTGCTCTGGGGCCGGAGACCTCTGCTCTGGGGCCGGAGACCTCTGCTCTGGGGCCGGAGACCTCTGCTCTGGGGATGGAGACCTCTGCTCTGGGGCCGGAGACCTCTGCTCTGGGGCCGGAGACCTCTGCTCTGGAGACCTCTGCTCTGGGGATGGAGACCTCTGCTCTGGGGATGGAGACCTCTGCTCTGGGGATGGAGACCTCTGCTCTGGGGATGGAGACCTCTGCTCTGGGGTTGGAGACCTCTGCTCTGGGGCCGGAGACCTCTGCTCTGGAGACCTCTGCTCTGGGGATGGAGACCTCTGCTCTGGGGCCGGAGACCTCTGCTCGGGGGTTGGAGACCTCTGCTCCGGGGTTGGAGACCTCTTCTCCGGGGTTGGAGACCTCTTCTCCGGGGTTGGAGACCTCTGCTCCGGGGTTGGAGACCTCTGCTCCGGGGCCGGAGACCTCTGCTCCGGGGCCGGAGACCTCTTCTCCGGGGCCGGAGACCTCTGCTCCGGGGATGGAGACCTCTGCTCCGGGGCCGGAGACCTCTGCTCCGGGGCCGGAGACCTCTGCTCCGGGGCCGGAGACCTCTGCTCCGGGGCCGGAGACCTCTGCTCCGGGGCCGGAGACCTCTGCTCCGGGGATGGAGACCTCTGCTCCGGGGCCGGAGACCTCTGCTCCGGGGCCGGAGACCTCTGCTCCGGGGCCGGAGACCTCTGCTCCGGGGCCGGAGACCTCTGCTCCGGGGCCGGAGACCTCTGCTCCGGGGCCGGAGACCTCTGCTCCGGGGCCGGAGACCTCTGCTCCGGGGCCGGAGACCTCTGCTCTGGGGCCGGAGACCTCTGCTCCGGGGTTGGAGACCTCTGCTCTGGAGACCTCTGCTCAGGGGCCGGAGACCTCTGCTCCGGGGTTGGAGACCTCTGCTCTGGAGACCTCTGCTCAGGGGCCGGAGACCTCTGCTCCGGGGACGGAGACCTCTGCTCCGGGGACGGAGACCTCTGCTCCGGGGACGGAGACCTCTGCTCCGGGGTTGGAGACCTCTGCTCTGGAGACCTCTGCTCAGGGGCCGGAGACCTCTGCTCCGGGGACGGAGACCTCTGCTCCGGGGGCCGGAGACCTCTGCTCCGGGGGCCGGAGACCTCTGCTCCGGGGGCCGGAGACCTCTGCTCCGGGGGCCGGAGACCTCTGCTCCGGGGGCCGGAGACCTCTGCTCCGGGGGCCGGAGACCTCTGCTCCGGGGGCCGGAGACCTCTGCTCCGGGGGCCGGAGACCTCTGCTCCGGGGGCCGGAGACCTCTGCTCCGGGGGCCGGAGACCTCTGCTCCGGGGGCCGGAGACCTCTGCTCTGGGGATGGAGACCTCTGCTCTGGGGCCGGAGACCTCTGCTCTGGGGATGGAGACCTCTGCTCTGGATGGAGACCTCTGCTCTGGGGTCGGAGACCTCTGCTCTGGGGGCCGGAGACCTCTGCTCTGGGGATGGAGACCTCTGCTCTGGGGGCCGGAGACCTCTGCTCTGGGGATGGAGACCTCTGCTCTGGGGGCCGGAGACCTCTGCTCTGGGGATGGAGACCTCTGCTCTGGGGATGGAGACCTCTGCTCTGGGGCCGGAGACCTCTGCTCTGGGGATGGAGACCTCTGCTCTGGGGTTGGAGACCTCTGCTCCGTGGCCGGAGACCTCTGCTCTGGGGTTGGAGACCTCTGCTCTGGGGTTGGAGACCTCTGCTCTGGGGCCGGAGACCTCTGCTCTGGGGCCGGAGACCTCTGCTCTGGGGATGGAGACCTCTGCTCTGGGGATGGAGACCTCTGCTCTGGGGCCGGAGACCTCTGCTCTGGGGATGGAGACCTCTGCTCTGGGGCCGGAGACCTCTGCTCTGGGGCCGGAGACCTCTGCTCTGGGGCCGGAGACCTCTGCTCTGGGGCCGGAGACCTCTGCTCTGGGGATGGAGACCTCTGCTCTGGGGCCGGAGACCTCTGCTCTGGGGCCGGAGACCTCTGCTCTGGAGACCTCTGCTCTGGGGATGGAGACCTCTGCTCTGGGGATGGAGACCTCTGCTCTGGGGATGGAGACCTCTGCTCTGGGGATGGAGACCTCTGCTCTGGGGTTGGAGACCTCTGCTCTGGGGCCGGAGACCCCTGCTCTGGAGACCTCTGCTCTGGGGATGGAGACCTCTGCTCTGGGGCCGGAGACCTCTGCTCGGGGGTTGGAGACCTCTGCTCCGGGGTTGGAGACCTCTTCTCCGGGGTTGGAGACCTCTGCTCCGGGGCCGGAGACCTCTGCTCCGGGGCCGGAGACCTCTGCTCCGGGGCCGGAGACCTCTGCTCCGGGGCCGGAGACCTCTGCTCCGGGGCCGGAGACCTCTGCTCTGGGGCCGGAGACCTCTGCTCCGGGGTTGGAGACCTCTGCTCTGGAGACCTCTGCTCAGGGGCCGGAGACCTCTGCTCCGGGGTTGGAGACCTCTGCTCTGGAGACCTCTGCTCAGGGGCCGGAGACCTCTGCTCCGGGGACGGAGACCTCTGCTCCGGGGACGGAGACCTCTGCTCCGGGGACGGAGACCTCTGCTCCGGGGTTGGAGACCTCTGCTCTGGAGACCTCTGCTCAGGGGCCGGAGACCTCTGCTCCGGGGACGGAGACCTCTGCTCCGGGGGCCGGAGACCTCTGCTCCGGGGGCCGGAGACCTCTGCTCCGGGGGCCGGAGACCTCTGCTCCGGGGGCCGGAGACCTCTGCTCCGGGGGCCGGAGACCTCTGCTCCGGGGGCCGGAGACCTCTGCTCCGGGGGCCGGAGACCTCTGCTCCGGGGGCCGGAGACCTCTGCTCCGGGGGCCGGAGACCTCTGCTCCGGGGGCCGGAGACCTCTGCTCCGGGGGCCGGAGACCTCTGCTCCGGGGGCCGGAGACCTCTGCTCCGGGGGCCGGAGACCTCTGCTCCGGGGGCCGGAGACCTCTGCTCCGGGGGCCGGAGACCTCTGCTCCGGGGGCCGGAGACCTCTGCTCCGGGGGCCGGAGACCTCTGCTCTGGGGATGGAGACCTCTGCTCTGGGGCCGGAGACCTCTGCTCTGGGGATGGAGACCTCTGCTCTGGATGGAGACCTCTGCTCTGGGGGCCGGAGACCTCTGCTCTGGGGATGGAGACCTCTGCTCTGGGGGCCGGAGACCTCTGCTCTGGGGATGGAGACCTCTGCTCTGGGGGCCGGAGACCTCTGCTCTGGGGATGGAGACCTCTGCTCTGGGGATGGAGACCTCTGCTCCGGGGGCCGGAGACCTCTGCTCTGGGGATGGAGACCTCTGCTCCGGGGGCCGGAGACCTCTGCTCCGGGGGCCGGAGACCTCTGCTCAGGGGCCGGAGACCTCTGCTCTGGGGATGGAGACCTCTGCTCTGGGGCCGGAGACCTCTGCTCTGGGGTTGGAGACCTCTGCTCCGGGGATGGAGACCTCTGCTCTGGGGCCGGAGACCTCTGCTCTGGAGACCTCTGCTCTGGGGATGGAGACCTCTGCTCTGGGGCCGGAGACCTCTGCTCGGGGGCCGGAGACCTCTGCTCAGGGGTTGGAGACCTCTGCTCTGGGGCCGGAGACCTCTGCTCTGGGGGCCGGAGACCTCTGCTCTGGTGCCGGAGACCTCTGCTCCTGGGCCGGAGACCTCTGCTCTGGGGCCGGAGACCTCTGCTCTGGGGCCGGAGACCTCTGCTCTGGGGCCGGAGACCTCTGCTCTGGGGGCCGGAGACCTCTGCTCTGGGGCCGGAGACCTCTGCTCTGGGGGCCGGAGACCTCTGCTCTGGGGGCCGGAGACCTCTGCTCTGGGGCCGGAGACCTCTGCTCTGGGGCCGGAGACCTCTGCTCTGGGGATGGAGACCTCTGCTCTGGGGATGGAGACCTCTGCTCTGGGGCCGGAGACCTCTGCTCTGGGGATGGAGACCTCTGCTCTGGGGCCGGAGACCTCTGCTCTGGGGATGGAGACCTCTGCTCTGGGGCCGGAGACCTCTGCTCTGGGGATGGAGACCTCTGCTCTGGGGTTGGAGACCTCTGCTCCGGGGCCGGAGACCTCTGCTCTGGGGTTGGAGACCTCTGCTCTGGGGTTGGAGACCTCTGCTCTGGGACAGGAGACCTCTGCTCTGGGGCCGGAGACCTCTGCTCCGGGGTTGGAGACCTCTGCTCCGGGGCCGGAGACCTCTGCTCTGGGGTTGGAGACCTCTGCTCTGGGGCCGGAGACCTCTGCTCCGGGGTTGGAGACCTCTGCTCCGGGGGCCGGAGACCTCTGCTCTGGGGGCCGGAGACCTCTGCTCTGGTGCCGGAGACCTCTGCTCCTGGGCCGGAGACCTCTGCTCTGGGGCCGGAGACCTCTGCTCTGGGGCCGGAGACCTCTGCTCTGGGGCCGGAGACCTCTGCTCTGGGGCCGGAGACCTCTGCTCTGGGGCCGGAGACCTCTGCTCTGGGGGCCGGAGACCTCTGCTCTGGGGGCCGGAGACCTCTGCTCTGGGGGCCGGAGACCTCTGCTCTGGGGGCCGGAGACCTCTGCTCTGGGGGCCGGAGACCTCTGCTCTGGGGGCCGGAGACCTCTGCTCTGGGGGCCGGAGACCTCTGCTCTGGGGCCGGAGACCTCTGCTCTGGGGCCGGAGACCTCTGCTCTGGGGATGGAGACCTCTGCTCTGGGGATGGAGACCTCTGCTCTGGGGATGGAGACCTCTGCTCAGGGGCCGGAGACCTCTGCTCCGGGGACGGAGACCTCTGCTCCGGGGACGGAGACCTCTGCTCCGGGGACGGAGACCTCTGCTCCGGGGGCCGGAGACCTCTGCTCCGGGGGCCGGAGACCTCTGCTCCGGGGGCCGGAGACCTCTGCTCCGGGGGCCGGAGACCTCTGCTCCGGGGGCCGGAGACCTCTGCTCCGGGGGCCGGAGACCTCTGCTCCGGGGGCCGGAGACCTCTGCTCCGGGGGCCGGAGACCTCTGCTCCGGGGGCCGGAGACCTCTGCTCCGGGGGCCGGAGACCTCTGCTCCGGGGGCCGGAGACCTCTGCTCCGGGGGCCGGAGACCTCTGCTCCGGGGGCCGGAGACCTCTGCTCCGGGGGCCGGAGACCTCTGCTCCGGGGGATGGAGACCTCTGCTCTGGGGCCGGAGACCTCTGCTCTGGGGATGGAGACCTCTGCTCTGGATGGAGACCTCTGCTCTGGGGGCCGGAGACCTCTGCTCTGGGGATGGAGACCTCTGCTCTGGGGGCCGGAGACCTCTGCTCTGGGGATGGAGACCTCTGCTCTGGGGGCCGGAGACCTCTGCTCTGGGGATGGAGACCTCTGCTCTGGGGATGGAGACCTCTGCTCCGGGGGCCGGAGACCTCTGCTCTGGGGATGGAGACCTCTGCTCCGGGGGCCGGAGACCTCTGCTCCGGGGGCCGGAGACCTCTGCTCAGGGGCCGGAGACCTCTGCTCTGGGGATGGAGACCTCTGCTCTGGGGCCGGAGACCTCTGCTCTGGGGTTGGAGACCTCTGCTCCGGGGATGGAGACCTCTGCTCTGGGGCCGGAGACCTCTGCTCTGGAGACCTCTGCTCTGGGGATGGAGACCTCTGCTCTGGGGATGGAGACCTCTGCTCCGGGGCCGGAGACCTCTGCTCCGGGGCCGGAGACCTCTGCTCCAGGGCCGGAGACCTCTGCTCCGGGGCCGGAGACCTCTGCTCTGGGGCCGGAGACCTCTGCTCCGGGGTTGGAGACCTCTGCTCTGGAGACCTCTGCTCAGGGGCCGGAGACCTCTGCTCCGGGGTTGGAGACCTCTGCTCTGGAGACCTCTGCTCAGGGGCCGGAGACCTCTGCTCCGGGGACGGAGACCTCTGCTCCGGGGACGGAGACCTCTGCTCCGGGGACGGAGACCTCTGCTCCGGGGACGGAGACCTCTGCTCTGGGGATGGAGACCTCTGCTCTGGGGGCCGGAGACCTCTGCTCTGGGGATGGAGACCTCTGCTCTGGGGGCCGGAGACCTCTGCTCTGGGGATGGAGACCTCTGCTCTGAGGATGGAGACCTCTGCTCTGGGGCCGGAGACCTCTGCTCTGGGGATGGAGACCTCTGCTCCGGGGGCCGGAGACCTCTGCTCCGGGGGCCGGAGACCTCTGCTCAGGGGCCGGAGACCTCTGCTCTGGGGATGGAGACCTCTGCTCTGGGGCCGGAGACCTCTGCTTTGGGGTTGGAGACCTCTGCTCGGGGATGGAGACCTCTGCTCTGGGGCCGGAGACCTCTGCTCTGGAGACCTCTGCTCTGGGGATGGAGACCTCTGCTCTGGGGCCGGAGACCTCTGCTCGGGGGCCGGAGACCTCTACTCAGGGGTTGGAGACCTCTGCTCTGGGGCCGGAGACCTCTGCTCTGGGGGCCGGAGACCTCTGCTCTGGTGCCGGAGACCTCTGCTCCTGGGCCGGAGACCTCTGCTCTGGGGCCGGAGACCTCTGCTCTGGGGCCGGAGACCTCTGCTCTGGGGCCGGAGACCTCTGCTCTGGGGCCGGAGACCTCTGCTCTGGGGGCCGGAGACCTCTGCTCTGGGGCCGGAGACCTCTGCTCTGGGGGCCGGAGACCTCTGCTCTGGGGCCGGAGACCTCTGCTCTGGGGCCGGAGACCTCTGCTCTGGGGATGGAGACCTCTGCTCTGGGGATGGAGACCTCTGCTCTGGGGCCGGAGACCTCTGCTCTGGGGATGGAGACCTCTGCTCTGGGGCCGGAGACCTCTGCTCTGGGGATGGAGACCTCTGCTCTGGGGCCGGAGACCTCTGCTCTGGGGATGGAGACCTCTGCTCTGGGGCCGGAGACCTCTGCTCTGGGGATGGAGACCTCTGCTCTGGGGTTGGAGACCTCTGCTCCGGGGCCGGAGACCTCTGCTCCGGGGTTGGAGACCTCTGCTCTGGGGTTGGAGACCTCTGCTCTGGGACAGGAGACCTCTGCTCTGGGGCCGGAGACCTCTGCTCCGGGGTTGGAGACCTCTGCTCCGGGGCCGGAGACCTCTGCTCTGGGGTTGGAGACCTCTGCTCTGGGGCCGGAGACCTCTGCTCCGGGGTTGGAGACCTCTGCTCCGGGGGCCGGAGACCTCTGCTCCGGGTGCCGGAGACCTCTGCTCCTGGGCCGGAGACCTCTGCTCTGGGGCCGGAGACCTCTGCTCTGGGGCCGGAGACCTCTGCTCTGGGGCCGGAGACCTCTGCTCTGGGGGCCGGAGACCTCTGCTCTGGGGGCCGGAGACCTCTGCTCTGGGGCCGGAGACCTCTGCTCTGGGGGCCGGAGACCTCTGCTCTGGGGGCCGGAGACCTCTGCTCTGGGACCGGAGACCTCTGCTCTGGGGCCGGAGACCTCTGCTCTGGGGATGGAGACCTCTGCTCTGGGGATGGAGACCTCTGCTCTGGGGCCGGAGACCTCTGCTCTGGGGGCCGGAGACCTCTGCTCTGGGGATGGAGACCTCTGCTCTGGGGCCGGAGACCTCTGCTCTGGGGATGGAGACCTCTGCTCTGGGGATGGAGACCTCTGCTCTGGGGCCGGAGACCTCTGCTCTGGGGATGGAGACCTCTGCTCTGGGGCCGGAGACCTCTGCTCTGGGGATGGAGACCTCTGCTCTGGGGCCGGAGACCTCTGCTCTGGGGATGGAGACCTCTGCTCTGGGGCCGGAGACCTCTGCTCTGGGGATGGAGACCTCTGCTCTGGGGTTGGAGACCTCTGCTCCGGGGCCGGAG
Organism: Hyla sarda; assembly: GCF_029499605.1. Taxonomy (NCBI): domain Eukaryota; kingdom Metazoa; phylum Chordata; class Amphibia; order Anura; family Hylidae; genus Hyla; species Hyla sarda. The sequence goes on along the minus strand of NC_079189.1, from coordinate 2,406,312 downwards.
ACCTCTGCTCCGGGGTTGGAGACCTCTGCTCTGGGGTTGGAGACCTCTGCTCTGGGACAGGAGACCTCTGCTCTGGGGCCGGAGACCTCTGCTCCGGGGTTGGAGACCTCTGCTCCGGGGCCGGAGACCTCTGCTCTGGGGTTGGAGACCTCTGCTCTGGGGCCGGAGACCTCTGCTCCGGGGTTGGAGACCTCTGCTCCGGGGGCCGGAGACCTCTGCTCCGGGTGCCGGAGACCTCTGCTCCTGGGCCGGAGACCTCTGCTCTGGGGCCGGAGACCTCTGCTCTGGGGCCGGAGACCTCTGCTCTGGGGCCGGAGACCTCTGCTCTGGGGGCCGGAGACCTCTGCTCTGGGGGCCGGAGACCTCTGCTCTGGGGGCCGGAGACCTCTGCTCTGGGGGCCGGAGACCTCTGCTCTGGGACCGGAGACCTCTGCTCTGGGGCCGGAGACCTCTGCTCTGGGGATGGAGACCTCTGCTCTGGGGATGGAGACCTCTGCTCTGGGGCCGGAGACCTCTGCTCTGGGGATGGAGACCTCTGCTCTGGGGCCGGAGACCTCTGCTCTGGGGCCGGAGACCTCTGCTCTGGGGCCGGAGACCTCTGCTCTGGGGATGGAGACCTCTGCTCTGGGGCCGGAGACCTCTGCTCTGGGGCCGGAGACCTCTGCTCTGGAGACCTCTGCTCTGGGGATGGAGACCTCTGCTCTGGGGATGGAGACCTCTGCTCTGGGGATGGAGACCTCTGCTCTGGGGATGGAGACCTCTGCTCTGGGGATGGAGACCTCTGCTCTGGGGTTGGAGACCTCTGCTCTGGGGCCGGAGACCTCTGCTCTGGAGACCTCTGCTCTGGGGATGGAGACCTCTGCTCTGGGGCCGGAGACCTCTGCTCGGGGGTTGGAGACCTCTGCTCCGGGGTTGGAGACCTCTTCTCCGGGGTTGGAGACCTCTTCTCCGGGGTTGGAGACCTCTGCTCCGGGGTTGGAGACCTCTGCTCCGGGGCCGGAGACCTCTGCTCCGGGGCCGGAGACCTCTTCTCCGGGGCCGGAGACCTCTGCTCCGGGGATGGAGACCTCTGCTCCGGGGCCGGAGACCTCTGCTCCGGGGCCGGAGACCTCTGCTCCGGGGCCGGAGACCTCTGCTCCGGGGATGGAGACCTCTGCTCCGGGGCCGGAGACCTCTGCTCCGGGGCCGGAGACCTCTGCTCCGGGGCCGGAGACCTCTGCTCCGGGGCCGGAGACCTCTGCTCCGGGGCCGGAGACCTCTGCTCCGGGGCCGGAGACCTCTGCTCCGGGGCCGGAGACCTCTGCTCCGGGGCCGGAGACCTCTGCTCTGGGGCCGGAGACCTCTGCTCCGGGGTTGGAGACCTCTGCTCTGGAGACCTCTGCTCAGGGGCCGGAGACCTCTGCTCCGGGGTTGGAGACCTCTGCTCTGGAGACCTCTGCTCAGGGGCCGGAGACCTCTGCTCCGGGGACGGAGACCTCTGCTCCGGGGACGGAGACCTCTGCTCCGGGGACGGAGACCTCTGCTCCGGGGTTGGAGACCTCTGCTCTGGAGACCTCTGCTCAGGGGCCGGAGACCTCTGCTCCGGGGACGGAGACCTCTGCTCCGGGGGCCGGAGACCTCTGCTCCGGGGGCCGGAGACCTCTGCTCCGGGGGCCGGAGACCTCTGCTCCGGGGGCCGGAGACCTCTGCTCCGGGGGCCGGAGACCTCTGCTCCGGGGGCCGGAGACCTCTGCTCCGGGGGCCGGAGACCTCTGCTCCGGGGGCCGGAGACCTCTGCTCCGGGGGCCGGAGACCTCTGCTCCGGGGGCCGGAGACCTCTGCTCCGGGGGCCGGAGACCTCTGCTCCGGGGGCCGGAGACCTCTGCTCTGGGGATGGAGACCTCTGCTCTGGGGCCGGAGACCTCTGCTCTGGGGATGGAGACCTCTGCTCTGGATGGAGACCTCTGCTCTGGGGTCGGAGACCTCTGCTCTGGGGGCCGGAGACCTCTGCTCTGGGGATGGAGACCTCTGCTCTGGGGGCCGGAGACCTCTGCTCTGGGGATGGAGACCTCTGCTCTGGGGGCCGGAGACCTCTGCTCTGGGGATGGAGACCTCTGCTCTGGGGATGGAGACCTCTGCTCTGGGGCCGGAGACCTCTGCTCTGGGGCCGGAGACCTCTGCTCCGGGGGCCGGAGACCTCTGCTCCGGGGGCCGGAGACCTCTGCTCAGGGGCCGGAGACCTCTGCTCTGGGGATGGAGACCTCTGCTCTGGGGCCGGAGACCTCTGCTCTGGGGTTGGAGACCTCTGCTCGGGGATGGAGACCTCTGCTCTGGGGCCGGAGACCTCTGCTCTGGAGACCTCTGCTCTGGGGATGGAGACCTCTGCTCTGGGGCCGGAGACCTCTGCTCTGGGGCCGGAGACCTCTGCTCGGGGGCCGGAGACCTCTGCTCGGGGGTTGGAGACCTCTGCTCTGGGGCCGGAGACCTCTGCTCTGGGGGCCGGAGACCTCTGCTCTGGTGCCGGAGACCTCTGCTCCTGGGCCGGAGACCTCTGCTCTGGGGCCGGAGACCTCTGCTCTGGGGCCGGAGACCTCTGCTCTGGGGCCGGAGACCTCTGCTCTGGGGCCGGAGACCTCTGCTCTGGGGGCCGGAGACCTCTGCTCTGGGGCCGGAGACCTCTGCTCTGGGGGCCGGAGACCTCTGCTCTGGGGCCGGAGACCTCTGCTCTGGAGACCTCTGCTCTGGGGATGGAGACCTCTGCTCTGGGGCCGGAGACCTCTGCTCTGGGGCCGGAGACCTCTGCTCGGGGGCCGGAGACCTCTGCTCGGGGGTTGGAGACCTCTGCTCTGGGGCCGGAGACCTCTGCTCTGGGGTCCGGAGACCTCTGCTCTGGTGCCGGAGACCTCTGCTCCTGGGCCGGAGACCTCTGCTCTGGGGCCGGAGACCTCTGCTCTGGGGCCGGAGACCTCTGCTCTGGGGCCGGAGACCTCTGCTCTGGGGGCCGGAGACCTCTGCTCTGGGGGCCGGAGACCTCTGCTCTGGGGGCCGGAGACCTCTGCTCTGGGGGCCGGAGACCTCTGCTCTGGGGGCCGGAGACCTCTGCTCTGGGGGCCGGAGACCTCTGCTCTGGGGGCCGGAGACCTCTGCTCTGGGGCCGGAGACCTCTGCTCTGGGGCCGGAGACCTCTGCTCTGGGGCCGGAGACCTCTGCTCTGGGGCCGGAGACCTCTGCTCTGGGGATGGAGACCTCTGCTCAGGGGCCGGAGACCTCTGCTCCGGGGACGGAGACCTCTGCTCCGGGGGACGGAGACCTCTGCTCCGGGGGCCGGAGACCTCTGCTCCGGGGGCCGGAGACCTCTGCTCCCGGGGCCGGAGACCTCTGCTCCGGGGGCCGGAGACCTCTGCTCCGGGGGCCGGAGACCTCTGCTCCGGGGGCCGGAGACCTCTGCTCCGGGGGCCGGAGACCTCTGCTCCGGGGGCCGGAGACCTCTGCTCCGGGGGCCGGAGACCTCTGCTCCGGGGGCCGGAGACCTCTGCTCCGGGGGCCGGAGACCTCTGCTCTGGGGATGGAGACCTCTGCTCTGGGGCCGGAGACCTCTGCTCTGGGGATGGAGACCTCTGCTCTGGATGGAGACCTCTGCTCTGGGGGCCGGAGACCTCTGCTCTGGGGATGGAGACCTCTGCTCTGGGGGCCGGAGACCTCTGCTCTGGGGATGGAGACCTCTGCTCTGGGGGCCGGAGACCTCTGCTCTGGGGATGGAGACCTCTGCTCTGGGGATGGAGACCTCTGCTCCGGGGGCCGGAGACCTCTGCTCTGGGGATGGAGACCTCTGCTCCGGGGGCCGGAGACCTCTGCTCCGGGGGCCGGAGACCTCTGCTCCAGGGGCCGGAGACCTCTGCTCTGGGGATGGAGACCTCTGCTCTGGGGCCGGAGACCTCTGCTCTGGAGACCTCTGCTCTGGGGATGGAGACCTCTGCTCTGGGGCCGGAGACCTCTGCTCGGGGGCCGGAGACCTCTGCTCAGGGGTTGGAGACCTCTGCTCTGGGGCCGGAGACCTCTGCTCTGGGGGCCGGAGACCTCTGCTCTGGTGCCGGAGACCTCTGCTCCTGGGCCGGAGACCTCTGCTCTGGGGCCGGAGACCTCTGCTCTGGGGCCGGAGACCTCTGCTCTGGGGCCGGAGACCTCTGCTCTGGGGGCCGGAGACCTCTGCTCTGGGGCCGGAGACCTCTGCTCTGGGGCCGGAGACCTCTGCTCTGGGGGCCGGAGACCTCTGCTCTGGGGGCCGGAGACCTCTGCTCTGGGGCCGGAGACCTCTGCTCTGGGGCCGGAGACCTCTGCTCTGGGGATGGAGACCTCTGCTCTGGGGATGGAGACCTCTGCTCTGGGGCCGGAGACCTCTGCTCTGGGGATGGAGACCTCTGCTCTGGGGCCGGAGACCTCTGCTCTGGGGATGGAGACCTCTGCTCTGGGGCCGGAGACCTCTGCTCTGGGGATGGAGACCTCTTCTCTGGGGTTGGAGACCTCTGCTCCGGGGCCGGAGACCTCTGCTCCGGGGTTGGAGACCTCTGCTCTGGGGTTGGAGACCTCTGCTCTGGGACAGGAGACCTCTGCTCTGGGGCCGGAGACCTCTGCTCCGGGGTTGGAGACCTCTGCTCCGGGGCCGGAGACCTCTGCTCTGGGGTTGGAGACCTCTGCTCTGGGGCCGGAGACCTCTGCTCCGGGGTTGGAGACCTCTGCTCCGGGGGCCGGAGACCTCTGCTCTGGGGGCCGGAGACCTCTGCTCTGGTGCCGGAGACCTCTGCTCCTGGGCCGGAGACCTCTGCTCTGGGGCCGGAGACCTCTGCTCTGGGGCCGGAGACCTCTGCTCTGGGGCCGGAGACCTCTGCTCTGGGGCCGGAGACCTCTGCTCTGGGGGCCGGAGACCTCTGCTCTGGGGGCCGGAGACCTCTGCTCTGGGGGCCGGAGACCTCTGCTCTGGGGGCCGGAGACCTCTGCTCTGGGGGCCGGAGACCTCTGCTCTGGGGGCCGGAGACCTCTGCTCTGGGGGCCGGAGACCTCTGCTCTGGGGGCTGGAGACCTCTGCTCTGGGGGCCGGAGACCTCTGCTCTGGGGCCGGAGACCTCTGCTCTGGGGCCGGAGACCTCTGCTCTGGGGATGGAGACCTCTGCTCTGGGGATGGAGACCTCTGCTCAGGGGCCGGAGACCTCTGCTCCGGGGACGGAGACCTCTGCTCCGGGGGCCGGAGACCTCTGCTCCGGGGGCCGGAGACCTCTGCTCCGGGGGCCGGAGACCTCTGCTCCGGGGGCCGGAGACCTCTGCTCCGGGGGCCGGAGACCTCTGCTCCGGGGGCCGGAGACCTCTGCTCCGGGGGCCGGAGACCTCTGCTCCGAGGGCCGGAGACCTCTGCTCCGGGGGCCGGAGACCTCTGCTCCGGGGGCCGGAGACCTCTGCTCCGGGGGCCGGAGACCTCTGCTCCGGGGGATGGAGACCTCTGCTCTGGGGCCGGAGACCTCTGCTCTGGGGATGGAGACCTCTGCTCTGGATGGAGACCTCTGCTCTGGGGGCCGGAGACCTCTGCTCTGGGGATGGAGACCTCTGCTCTGGGGGCCGGAGACCTCTGCTCTGGGGATGGAGACCTCTGCTCTGGGGGCCGGAGACCTCTGCTCTGGGGATGGAGACCTCTGCTCTGGGGATGGAGACCTCTGCTCCGGGGGCCGGAGACCTCTGCTCTGGGGATGGAGACCTCTGCTCCGGGGGCCGGAGACCTCTGCTCCGGGGGCCGGAGACCTCTGCTCAGGGGCCGGAGACCTCTGCTCTGGGGATGGAGACCTCTGCTCTGGGGCCGGAGACCTCTGCTCTGGGGTTGGAGACCTCTGCTCCGGGGATGGAGACCTCTGCTCTGGGGCCGGAGACCTCTGCTCTGGAGACCTCTGCTCTGGGGATGGAGACCTCTGCTCTGGGGCCGGAGACCTCTGCTCGGGGGCCGGAGACCTCTGCTCAGGGGTTGGAGACCTCTGCTCTGGGGGCCGGAGACCTCTGCTCTGGGGGCCGGAGACCTCTGCTCTGGTGCCGGAGACCTCTGCTCTGGGGCCGGAGACCTCTGCTCTGGGGCCGGAGACCTCTGCTCTGGGGCCGGAGACCTCTGCTCTGGGGGCCGGAGACCTCTGCTCTGGGGCCGGAGACCTCTGCTCTGGGGCCGGAGACCTCTGCTCTGGGGGCCGGAGACCTCTGCTCTGGGGCCGGAGACCTCTGCTCTGGGGCCGGAGACCTCTGCTCTGGGGATGGAGACCTCTGCTCTGGGGCCGGAGACCTCTGCTCTGGGGATGGAGACCTCTGCTCTGGGGCCGGAGACCTCTGCTCTGGGGATGGAGACCTCTGCTCTGGGGCCGGAGACCTCTGCTCTGGGGATGGAGACCTCTGCTCTGGGGCCGGAGACCTCTGCTCTGGGGATGGAGACCTCTGCTCTGGGGTTGGAGACCTCTGCTCCGGGGCCGGAGACCTCTGCTCTGGGGTTGGAGACCTCTGCTCTGGGGTTGGAGACCTCTGCTCTGGGACAGGAGACCTCTGCTCTGGGGCCGGAGACCTCTGCTCCGGGGTTGGAGACCTCTGCTCCGGGGCCGGAGACCTCTGCTCTGGGGCCGGAGACCTCTGCTCTGGGGCCGGAGACCTCTGCTCCGGGGTTGGAGACCTCTGCTCCGGGGGCCGGAGACCTCTGCTCTGGGGGCCGGAGACCTCTGCTCTGGTGCCGGAGACCTCTGCTCCTGGGCCGGAGACCTCTGCTCTGGGGCCGGAGACCTCTGCTCTGGGGCCGGAGACCTCTGCTCTGGGGCCGGAGACCTCTGCTCTGGGGGCCGGAGACCTCTGCTCTGGGGCCGGAGACCTCTGCTCTGGGGGCCGGAGACCTCTGCTCTGGGGGCCGGAGACCTCTGCTCTGGGGGCCGGAGACCTCTGCTCTGGGGCCGGAGACCTCTGCTCTGGGGCCGGAGACCTCTGCTCTGGGGATGGAGACCTCTGCTCTGGGGATGGAGACCTCTGCTCTGGGGCCGGAGACCTCTGCTCTGGGGATGGAGACCTCTGCTCTGGGGCCGGAGACCTCTGCTCTGGGGCCGGAGACCTCTGCTCTGGGGCCGGAGACCTCTGCTCTGGGGCCGGAGACCTCTGCTCTGGGGCCGGAGACCTCTGCTCTGGGGATGGAGACCTCTGCTCTGGGGCCGGAGACCTCTGCTCTGGGGCCGGAGACCTCTGCTCTGGGGCCGGAGACCTCTGCTCTAGAGACCTCTGCTCTGGGGATGGAGACCTCTGCTCTGGGGATGGAGACCTCTGCTCTGGGGATGGAGACCTCTGCTCTGGGGATGGAGACCTCTGCTCTGGGGATGGAGACCTCTGCTCTGGGGTTGGAGACCTCTGCTCTGGGGCCGGAGACCTCTGCTCTGGAGACCTCTGCTCTGGGGATGGAGACCTCTGCTCTGGGGCCGGAGACCTCTGCTCGGGGGTTGGAGACCTCTGCTCCGGGGTTGGAGACCTCTTCTCCGGGGTTGGAGACCTCTTCTCCGGGGTTGGAGACCTCTGCTCCGGGGTTGGAGACCTCTGCTCCGGGGCCGGAGACCTCTGCTCCGGGGCCGGAGACCTCTGCTCCGGGGCCGGAGACCTCTGCTCCGGGGCCGGAGACCTCTGCTCCGGGGCCGGAGACCTCTGCTCCGGGGATGGAGACCTCTGCTCCGGGGCCGGAGACCTCTGCTCCGGGGCCGGAGACCTCTGCTCCGGGGATGGAGACCTCTGCTCCGGGGCCGGAGACCTCTGCTCCGGGGCCGGAGACCTCTGCTCCGGGGCCGGAGACCTCTGCTCCGGGGCCGGAGACCTCTGCTCCGGGGCCGGAGACCTCTGCTCCGGGGCCGGAGACCTCTGCTCCGGGGCCGGAGACCTCTGCTCCGGGGCCGGAGACCTCTGCTCCGGGGCCGGAGACCTCTGCTCCGGGGCCGGAGACCTCTGCTCCGGGGCCGGAGACCTCTGCTCCGGGGCCGGAGACCTCTGCTCTGGGGCCGGAGACCTCTGCTCCGGGGTTGGAGACCTCTGCTCTGGAGACCTCTGCTCAGGGGCCGGAGACCTCTGCTCCGGGGTTGGAGACCTCTGCTCTGGAGACCTCTGCTCAGGGGCCGGAGACCTCTGCTCCGGGGACGGAGACCTCTGCTCCGGGGACGGAGACCTCTGCTCCGGGGACGGAGACCTCTGCTCCGGGGTTGGAGACCTCTGCTCTGGAGACCTCTGCTCAGGGGCCGGAGACCTCTGCTCCGGGGGCCGGAGACCTCTGCTCCGGGGGCCGGAGACCTCTGCTCCGGGGGCCGGAGACCTCTGCTCCGGGGGCCGGAGACCTCTGCTCCGGGGGCCGGAGACCTCTGCTCCGGGGGCCGGAGACCTCTGCTCCGGGGGCCGGAGACCTCTGCTCCGGGGGCCGGAGACCTCTGCTCCGGGGGCCGGAGACCTCTGCTCCGGGGGCCGGAGACCTCTGCTCTGGGGATGGAGACCTCTGCTCTGGGGCCGGAGACCTCTGCTCTGGGGATGGAGACCTCTGCTCTGGATGGAGACCTCTGCTCTGGGGTCGGAGACCTCTGCTCTGGGGATGGAGACCTCTGCTCTGGGGGCCGGAGACCTCTGCTCTGGGGATGGAGACCTCTGCTCTGGGGGCCGGAGACCTCTGCTCTGGGGATGGAGACCTCTGCTCTGGGGATGGAGACCTCTGCTCTGGGGCCGGAGACCTCTGCTCCGGGGGATGGAGACCTCTGCTCCGGGGGCCGGAGACCTCTGCTCCGGGGGCCGGAGACCTCTGCTCAGGGGCCGGAGACCTCTGCTCTGGGGATGGAGACCTCTGCTCTGGGGCCGGAGACCTCTGCTCTGGGGTTGGAGACCTCTGCTCCGGGGATGGAGACCTCTGCTCTGGGGCCGGAGACCTCTGCTCTGGAGACCTCTGCTCTGGGGATGGAGACCTCTGCTCTGGGGCCGGAGACCTCTGCTCGGGGGCCGGAGACCTCTGCTCAGGGGTTGGAGACCTCTGCTCTGGGGCCGGAGACCTCTGCTCCGGGGTTGGAGACCTCTGCTCTGGGGCCGGAGACCTCTGCTCAGGGGTTGGAGACCTCTGCTCCGGGGCCGGAGACCTCTGCTCCGGGGATGGAGACCTCTGCTCCGGGGCCGGCGACCTCTGCTCCGGGGCCGGAGACCTCTGCTCCGGGGTCGGAGACCTCTGCTCCGGGGTCGGAGACCTCTGCTCTGGGGCCGGAGACCTCTGCTCTGGAGACCTCTGCTCCGGGGCCGGAGACCTCTGCTCCGGTGCCGGAGACCTCTGCTCCGGGGATGGAGACCTCTGCTCCGGGGCCGGAGACCTCTGCTCCGGTGCCGGAGACCTCTGCTCCGGGGCCGGAGACCTCTGCTCCGGGGCCGGAGACCTCTGCTCCGGGGCCGGAGACCTCTGCTCCGGGGCCGGAGACCTCTGCTCCGGGGCCGGAGACCTCTGCTCCGGGGTTGGAGACCTCTGCTCTGGGGTTGGAGACCTCTTCTCTGGAGACCTCCGCTCCGGGGCCGGAGACCTCTGCTCTGGAGACCTCCGCTCCGGGGCCGGAGACCTCTGCTCTGGAGACCTCCGCTCCGGGGCCGGAGACCTCTGCTCTGGAGACCTCCGCTCCGGGGCCGGAGACCTCTTCTTCGGGGTTGGAGACCTCTGCTCCGGGGCCGGAGACCTCTGCTCAGGGGCCGGAGACCTCTGCTCAGGGGCCGGAGACCTCTGCTCCGGGGCCGGAGACCTCTGCTCCGGGGCCGGAGACCTCTGCTCCGGGGATGGAGACCTCTGCTCCGGGGCCGGCGACCTCTGCTCCGGGGCCGGAGACCTCTGCTCCGGGGTCGGAGACCTCTGCTCCGGGGTCGGAGACCTCTGCTCCGGGGTCGGAGACCTCTGCTCTGGAGACCTCTCCTCCGGGGCCGGAGACCTCTGCTCCGGGGCCGGAGACCTCTGCTCCGGGGATGGAGACCTCTGCTCCGGGGCCGGAGACCTCTGCTCCGGGGCCGGAGACCTCTGCTCCGGGGCCGGAGACCTCTGCTCCGGGGCCGGAGACCTCTGCTCCGGGGCCGGAGACCTCTGCTCCGGGGCCGGAGACCTCTGCTCCGGGGTTGGAGACCTCTGCTCCGGGGTTGGAGACCTCTTCTCTGGAGACCTCCGCTCCGGGGCCGGAGACCTCTGCTCTGGAGACCTCCGCTCCGGGGCCGGAGACCTCTGCTCTGGAGACCTCCGCTCCGGGGCCGGAGACCTCTGCTCTGGAGACCTCCGCTCCGGGGCCGGAGACCTCTGCTCTGGAGACCTCCGCTCCGGAGCCGGAGACCTCTTCTTCGGGGCCGGAGACCTCCGCTCCGGGGCCGGAGACCTCCGCTCCGGGGCCGGAGACCTCCTCTCCGGGGCCGGAGACCTCCGCTCCGGGGCCGGAGACCTCCGCTCCGGGGCCGGAGACCTCCGCTCCGGGGCCGGAGACCTCCGCTCCGGGGCCGGAGACCTCCGCTCCGGGGCCGGAGACCTCCGCTCCGGGGCCGGAGACCTCCGCTCCGGGGCCGGAGACATCCGCTCCGGGGCCGGAGACCTCGGCTCCGGGGCCGGAGACCTCTGCTCCGGGGCCGGAGACCTCTGCTCCGGGGCCGGAGACCTCTGCTCTGGAGACCTCTGCTCAGGGGCCGGAGACCTCTGCTCCGGGGGCCGGAGACCTCTGCTCCGGGGGCCGGAGACCTCTGCTCCGGGGGCCGGAGACCTCTGCTCCGGGGGCCGGAGACCTCTGCTCCGGGGGCCGGAGACCTCTGCTCCGGGGCCGGAGACCTCTGCTCCGGGGCCGGAGACCTCTGCTCCGGGGCCGGAGACCTCTGCTCCGGGGCCGGAGACCTCTGCTCCGGGGCCGGAGACCTCTGCTCCGGGGTTGGAGACCTCTTCTCTGGAGACCTCCGCTCCGGGGCCGGAGACCTCTGCTCTGGAGACCTCCGCTCCGGGGCCGGAGACCTCTGCTCTGGAGACCTCCGCTCCGGGGCCGGAGACCTCTGCTCTGGAGACCTCCGCTCCGGGGCCGGAGACCTCTGCTCTGGAGACCTCCGCTCCGGAGCCGGAGACCTCTACTCCGGGGCCGGAGACCTCCGCTCCGGAGCCGGAGACCTCTGCTCCGGGGCCGGAGACCTCTGCTCCGGGGCCGGAGACCTCTGCTCCGGGGCCGGAGACCTCTGCTCTGGAGACCTCTGCTCAGGGGCCGGAGACCTCTGCTCCGGGGACGGAGACCTCTGCTCCGGGGACGGAGACCTCTGCTCCGGGGGCCGGAGACCTCTGCTCCGGGGGCCGGAGACCTCTGCTCCGGGGGCCGGAGACCTCTGCTCCGGGGGCCGGAGACCTCTGCTCCGGGGGCCGGAGACCTCTGCTCCGGGGGCCGGAGACCTCTGCTCCGGGGGCCGGAGACCTCTGCTCCGGGGGCCGGAGACCTCTGCTCCGGGGGCCGGAGACCTCTGCTCCGGGGGCCGGAGACCTCTGCTCCGGGGCCGGAGACCTCTGCTCCGGGGCCGGAGACCTCTGCTCTGGGGTTGGAGACCTCTTCTCTGGAGACCTCCGCTCCGGGGCCGGAGACCTCTGCTCTGGAGACCTCCGCTCCGGGGCCGGAGACCTCTGCTCTGGAGACCTCCGCTCCGGGGCCGGAGACCTCTGCTCTGGAGACCTCCGCTCCGGGGCCGGAGACCTCTGCTCTGGAGACCTCCGCTCCGGAGCCGGAGACCTCTACTCCGGGGCCGGAGACCTCCTCTTCGGGGTTGGAGACCTCCGCTCCGGGGCCGGAGACCTCCGCTCCGGGGCCGGAGACCTCCGCTCCGGGGCCGGAGACCTCCGCTCCGGGGCCGGAGACCTCCGCTCCGGGGCCGGAGACCTCCGCTCCGGGGCCGGAGACCTCCGCTCCGGGGCCGGAGACCTCCGCTCCGGGGCCGGAGACCTCCGCTCCGGGGCCGGAGACCTCCGCTCCGGGGCCGGAGACCTCCGCTCCGGGGCCGGAGACCTCCGCTCCGGGGCCGGAGACCTCCGCTCCGGGGCCGGAGACCTCCGCTCCGGGGCCGGAGACCTCCGCTCCGGGGCCGGAGACCTCCGCTCCGGGGCCGGAGACCTCCGCTCCGGGGCCGGAGACCTCCGCTCCGGGGCCGGAGACCTCCGCTCCGGGGCCGGAGACCTCCGCTCCGGGGCCGGAGACCTCCGCTCCGGGGCCGGAGACCTCCGCTCCGGGGCCGGAGACCTCCGCTCCGGGGCCGGAGACCTCCGCTCCGGGGCCGGAGACCTCTGCTCTGGGGATGGAGACCTCTGCTCCGGGGCCGGAGACCTCTGCTCCGGGGCCGGAGACCTCTGCTCCGGGGCCGGAGACCTCTGCTCCGGGGACAGGAGACCTCTGCTCTGGGGCCGGAGACCTCTGCTCTGGGGCAGGAGACCTCTGCTCTGGGGCCGGAGACCTCTGCTCTGGGACAGGAGACCTCTGCTCTGGGGCCGGAGACCTCTGCTCTGGGGCCGGAGACCTTTGCTCTGGGGCCGGAGACCTCTGCTCTGGGACAGGAGACCTCTGCTCTGGGACAGGAGACCTCTGCTCTCGGGTTGGAGACCTCTGCTCTGGAGACCTCTGCTTCGGGGCCGGAGACCTCTGCTCTCGGGTTGGAGACCTCTGCTCCGGGGCTGGAGACCTCTGCTCTGGAGACCTCTGCTCCGAGGACGGAGACCTCTGCTCCTGGGTCGGAGACCACTGCTCCGGGGATGGAGACCTCTGCTCCGGGGCCGGAGACCTCTGCGGCAGTGGTAGTGACATCATGGCCACGTCTCCTCCATTCATGTCTGCCGACACGGACCATAGGAGAAGTAAGCCCCGGTGGAAAGTCAGGGTGATATAGAAAGGACTGCATATGGGAGAAAACAGAAGAAAGACCAAACCGTCACGAACAATAGGTCCAAACATATTTAGAGAATGACATAGGGCCCAGTAAAGGACTAGCAAAGGAAACATGTGGAAGGGACCATAGGTAGGAGTTGGGGTGAATGGGTGCCAGCTCCATCCACTTACTATATGCATGATAGGAGGACCACGCTGCCAGGTGACGCAAATAGGCCGCCCAATAATACTTTGTTACATCCGGCACTCCCAATCCTCCAGAGAGTCGACTCACCATCATCACTGACATGTGAAGTCGATGTCTCTTAGCGTTCCAGATGAACCAAAAAAATAGCAGCTCTCGGAAAAGGGAGGGAAAGTTGGCAGAGAAGAGGAATAGCTAGGAGACAGTGAAACCCCCAAGTATCGTATAGTTGTAGGGGACCATCGGAAGGAATAGTTGGCCCGAAGGAGGGCTACGACAGGAGAAGCCACTCGCCAAGGACCACCTTTTGGGCGCTTCACACGCACTGGATGCCACACCGCTGGTAGGGGAGGAGGTGGGGAAATCAGGCCCCAGTCCTGGAGTCGGGGGATCAGTATGTCCAAAGTAGCACAAAATTCTGCCAAGTCCGGGAAGGACCGCAACACTGCAGAGCGTCAGTCTTTCCTAGCCTGTAAGGCAAACGGGAAGGCCCATCTATACTGTATCTGTACAGAACGCAGAGTAGATAAGGGAGATCTTGGTACAGCTGGATAGGTGCGCCATCAAAATCAAAGTTCTTGAGAGAGCGTGACTTAGCCATGATCCTCTCTTTTAGCTGAAAATCCGTCACACAGCATATGACATCTCTAGGTGGGCCTCCAGTCGGGCAAGGTCGCAGGGCTCGATGAGCTCGATCCAATTTAACTTCATGGGATGGGGGTTCCCCCAAAAACATGTTGAATATAGCCTCCAAGGTAATGTGGAGGTCTTCAGCCTGCGTAGCCTCCAGGAGCCCCCGAACTCGAATGTTATTACGCTGACCCCTGTTATCAAGGTCCTCCAGATGAGAATACAGATCATTGAGGAAATCAGTTTGGGCCGACACGGAACCCTGGAGTTGTGCAACGTAGGATCTGGTGGAATCGTGAGCCCCCTCCAAATCATCCACCCTGCTAGAGACATGCTGAAGATTCTTACGCATCGCCCTACAGGCTTCTTTAACTTCAGTAATCAGTGCCTTAAAATCTTCTTTAGAGAGCAGGTGAGAGAGAAGCTGACTAAAGTCCATAGTTAAAGGGGCAGAGGCAGTGATTCCGGAACATGCAATATCCGAGCCACCATCCCAGTCTAGGCGGCCCACCACCATGCGAGGGGACCCTGGCGATCCTAAGTCCGAGGAGTGGCCCAGCAGGGGTACCACCCCAGGGGCTCCTCCAGAGGGTTGGTGCGAGGCCATGAGTCTCTGCGGCTTAGGAGATGAGTCAGGAAGCTACCAGCTACCCTCTGCAGATGCTGACTGGGAGGATGCAGCTAGCCAAACCGCAAGGTCTTCAGGCCCACAATCACAGGAGGGGAAGGCTGAGCAACATGTGGCAAGCGGTAGCTCAGTGGAGGGCCCCTTTATGACTGAAGAGGGGCTCCCCTCTATGTAATGTTCCTGTAGGGGGCCCTGAGTATGGAGAGACTGGGAGCAGGTCACAGGCACTAGCAAGGGGGCACAGGCTGGTAAACAGGAGGAGAAACCCGGATCCTGCTGTTGCAGCACAGCCACTCATGCTGCCAGCTCACCTCCGGGACAAAGAGGTGCACTGAGCAGGCCTGCGCCGTGCAGCTTACCCAAGTCCCTCCATTGAGGGAGATGGCAAGGTGAAGTGCTCCGGTGTTCGGGGGGGGGTCCGTTCTGTGCTGCGGCACTATCTTCAGCACAGCGTACCACTGCAGCTCCCACCGAACGGGAGCGCAATGCGCGCGTGGGTGCAGGTGAAGCCGGCGGGGAGGCCGGGGCCAAGGCAGGGGACTCTCTGAAGTACCTGGCGATCCCGCTGGTAGCAGATAGAGGCGTGGGTCCGGTCTGCAGGGTCTTCCTATGTCTGTGGGCACCCCTCCTCATGAGTGGAAGCACTTTGGGTTGCTAATATAGCTATTTAGAAGGCTACGAGGTGCGTAGCTCTTAGATCAGGCAGCCAACTTCGGCTGCGGCAAGCCATGCCCCCTGTAACCTCGCACTTAAACAAGGACTCATGGGACTTGTAGTTTGAGAGAACGAACTCCAAAACATACTGATAGTGGAATGTAGATCGTGGGGATCGGGAACCAATTTGAGTGTACAGTGCCGGATCGGGAACCAATTTGAGTGTACAGTGCCGGATCGGGAACCAATTTGAGTGTACAGCGTCGCAGAATCTGTGTGCGCTATACAACTAAAGAAGTTTTATTACTTTTATTTCATAAACTCGCTCATCTCTATCTGCCCCATACAAGACTAGAAGACAATAAGGCCTCCTTCACATCCGCGTATTTCGGTCACCATCTTGCAGCAGGAGCTAGCCAGCTGAAACTTACGAATTTTGGCTTATGAATCAGAATGAACAATATGAACCAGAATTATGTAAATGTGAGATATTATGATAAATTTTTGGTTATTTATAAAAAAAAAAAAGGCAAAACAAGGAATTTGAGTCACAAAAGGAAATAAAAATGTTAGTTTCAGTTCACCTTTATGTACTGTATGCTTTTACATTAAATATTGATATATCCACTTATGGCACAGAGACGTGTCAAATGCTTTGCTTGGTCGGGGTCTGAAACCCCCTGATGATTCCTTAGTAGGACTTAAGTAATAAAACATTTCCCACATTATGAACACAAAGTTGGCTTGTCTCTTGTGTGAATCCTTTCATGTTTAACAAGACTTGATTTGTTTGTAAAACATTTCCCACATTCCGAACACGAATACGGTTTCTCTCCCGAGTGAATTCTTTCATGCGTAACAAAGCTTTGCTTATTTGTAAAACATTTTCCACATTCTGAACATGAATACGGTTTTGCTCCTGTGTGACTTCTCTCGTGTGTAACCAGGCTTGATTTATTTGTAAAACATTTCCCACATTCTGAACACGAATATGGTTTCTCTCCTGAGTGAGTTCTCTTATGTATAACAAGATAGGATTTGTGTGTAAAAAATTTGCCACATTCTGAACATGAATACGGCTTCTCTCCTGTGTGACTTCTCTCATGTCGAACAAGACCTGACTGATTTATAAAACATTTCCCACATTCTGAACATGAATACGGCTTCTCTCCGTTATGGGTTCTCTCATGTGAAACCAGCTGGGAACTACTTGTAAAACATTTATCGCATTGTGAACAGGAGTACGGCCTTTCCCCAGTATGATTTCTCTCATGTGTAACAAGACTTGATTTATATGTAAAACATTTCCCACATTCTGAACATGAATATGGCTTCTCGCCTTTGTGAATTCTCTCGTGTGTAACAAGACTTGATTTATCTGTAAAACATTTCCCACATTCTGAGCATGAATACGGCTTCTCTCCTGTGTGTATTCTCTCATGAGTAACAAGATACGATTTATATGCGAAACATTTCCCACATTCTGAACATGAATACGGCTTCTCTCCAGTGTGAATTCTCTCATGTGTAACAAGATATGGTTTGTGCGTGAAACATTTTCCACATTCTGCACATGAATATGGCTTCTCTCCTGTATGAATTCTTCTGTGTGTAAAAAGATTTGAACTTTTTGTAAACTCTTTCCCACATTCATCACATTGAAACTTTTTCCCTCCTTTCTGATCTGTCCTTGTGGTAACAATGTGTGGTTGGTCAGGAGAAGGTTCCCCATGATCAGGTGGATTATTACAGGATAGATCTGGATGGACATTAGGGGTAAGGAGGTCTTCTCCTGAGGAGCGCTCCATCATATCTTCATCTTCTCCTTTATCATTCAGGAATAACATGAAGTTTCCCTCAGAATTCTTACTGGGATTTTCTGTTAGGGTGAAAACAGATTTTATTTTATTTTTTTTGTTTATCATTTCTAGTTGCCTGGAAACATATATGCGGTTTTTGATGTATTTTGTTGAGTTAGGAGAGAAGAACAGGAAGCAGGCGCCTCTGTGGTCATGTGACAACAGAACACAGGGGAAGTGAATTTAAAGGGGTTCTCTCCAGGCAGTCAGTAACTCATCAAGATCGGGGCTCATTATAAAGATCTGTCCGGCCTGTCTAAAAGGATTTTGCAGGAATATATTCAGATACATGAATAACGTATTTTTCGCCGTATAAGACGCACTTTTCTTCCCCAAAACTGGGGGGGGGGGGGGGGGGGGGGGGGAGTTGGTACGTCCTATACGGCGAATACACAAACCTATCGCGGCGGTCCCTGCGGCCATCAACGTCTGGGACCCGCGGCTAATACAGGATATTACCGATCGCGGTGATGCCCTTTATTAACCCCTCAGATGCGGCGATCAAAGCTGACCGCCGCGTCTGAAGGGAAAGTGACACTAACCCGGCTGTTCAGTCGGGCTGTTCGCGGTGAAATCACGGCGTCCCGAACAGCTTACAGGACACCAGGAGGGACCTTACCTGCCTCCTCGGTGTCTGCTCCGTGCCGGGATCCCCTGCATGGCCGGCGCTCTCCTTCGACGTCATCACGTCGTCGCGCACGCCGTCCTGTCATCCAATAGGAGCTGCGTGCGTGGCGGCGGTGACGGAGAGCGTGGATCCCGGGGAAGAAGACGTCCGGAGCGACAACGACACCACGGGGACGCGGCGACAGCGATGGAGCGACATCCAGGGCAGCGGTGACGGGTCCGGAGCGGCGGGGACACGTGAGTATTACCTCCTATACCAGTGGTCTTCAACCTGCGGACCTCCAGATGTTGCAAAACTACAACTCCCAGCATGCCCGGACAGCCAACGGCTGTCCGGGCATGCTGAGAGTTGTAGTTTTGAATCATCTGGAGGTCCGCAGGTTGAAGACCACTGTTGGGTTCAGAATCTTTTTTTTCTAGGTTTTGCACCTTTAAAATTGGGTGAGTCTTATACGCCGGTGCGTCCTATAGGGCGAAAAATACGGTAAATTATATCAAACAGACGACAATGATTGATCATCATTTTTAAATGTAGGTTGAAACAAAGTCATTAACTGAAACAGAAACGGCTGTGTATAAGACTTCAAAACGGGGGTGGAATAGCCAAACTCTGCTACAAAGATTATTTTATTGATTTGTATCTCCCTTTAATGTAAAAGGGACATGAAAAGCGCCGACTGTGCCGGAAGTGAATGTGTTTGGACTTTTTAGACAGTGGTAGAGAAGAGGGCTGGAAACCGACTTTATGCAACCTTCTCCAACCGTAACTACCGATTTATAAGTATGCTTAGCGCTGCTCTCCCGGTCGCGTGCTAGGTACGGGTTCACAGGAGGCCAGCGTGTGTGTGTGTATGTGTATATATATATATATATATATATATATATATATATATATATAAAATAACAATATGGTATTAGCATTTTAAAGGGTGAAGGGTGATTCGGGCTGTGAATAATCCAGACTCCGACCTGTCTATATATCAGGAAGAAGTTTTATAAAGACAAGAACATTTGGGGCTGACAATGCTGCAAATCTGTCCGAAGGCCAAAGCTGGGGATCTTCTGCCGAGACCATCTGGCCAGGGGACGTGTTCAGGATATTCTAGATCAGCTGATCATTCTGGTGACTCTGGTGATACGGAGTATATACAGTGTTGTCAACTACAAAGCATCTATAGGTTAATGCAGCTGGTGAGCCCCAAATCCTGATGCTGCCCCTAGTGTTCTACCTGGAGCATGACAGGACCCATAGATGAACCTGGAGAGGATCTCTATATAGTCACCTCCCTCAGGTCCTGACTATACATAACACAGGGGATCACTGGGGCCTGAAGGGTTAATGTCATGTAGATCTAAGGTGGAGCCTCCCCTGAAGACACCTCGGAATTCCCTCTGTAATCCATTACTACATACCTGGGGTAACCCCTCCTGGAAATATTACATACCTGGGACAACACCTCCTGGCATTATTACATACCTGGGACAACACCTCCTGGAATTGTTACATACCTGGGACAACACCTCCTGGAATTATTACATACCTGGGACAACACCTCCTGGAATTATTACATACCTGGGACAACACCTCCTGGAATTATTACATACCTGGGGCAACACCTCCTGGAATTATTACATACCTGGGGCAACACCTCCCGGAATTATTACATACCTGGGGTAACACCTCCTGGAATTATTACATACCTGGGGTAACACCTCCTGGAATTATTACATACCTGGGGTAACACCTCCTGGAATTATTACATACCTGGGGTAACACCTCCTGGAATTATTACATACCTGGGGTAACACCTCCTGGAATTATTACATACCTGGGGTAACACCTCCTGGAATTATTACATACCTGGGGTAACACCTCCTGGAATTTCCTCCTTCACGTCCCTCATACACGGGTGATGGCCCCTCATCCTCTCTTCTTCATCCTCCACTTTATTATTAGTCAGATCTCCCCCCTGATGTGACATATAGAACAATTCACTACAATACAGCAGACAGGAGGAGCAACAGAGACCCCCAAAATCTACCCCCACATCTGTGACTGCAGGACCCCCCTATAGAGATATAGGATCAGCCTCATCTACCTGATGCTTCTCTGGGACATTTCCCTCTGGACAGTCCTGGGAATACAGATGGCGGGGACACCTCTCGGGTGGATTTCTATCAATGACTCCATCTGTAGAGAACACACAGTGATGAATAGATTATTCCATGTGATGATCAGATGATGGGTGTAGTAGTATCTAGGAGACCCTCCACCAATAAAAGTCTCCCCCTCCTTACACTGCTGATCGGCCCCGAAATCCGTCTCCTCTTCTGGTTCATCTTTTACCTCAACCTTTATATTAGTCAGATTTTCACCCTAAACAGACCAGAAAAAATATGAAATTAACTTAAGTTTCAATCACTTTATGATCATATTTTGGAGACTTTAACTTCATCTACCTGATGGTTCTCTGGGACATTTCCCTCAGGACAGTCCTGGGAATACAGAGGACGGGGACACCTCTCGGGTGGATTTCTATCAATGACTCCATCTGCAAAGGTAGTGAACAGAAGAGAAATCTAAATCAGATCAATATTTGGTGTGATCAGCCTTTCAGAAGAGCATCGATTGATCATCATTTTTTTTATGTGGGTTGAAAGTCATTAACTGAAACAGAAACAGCTGTGTATTAGGCTTCAAAAAGGGTGCGGAACAGCCAAACTCTGTCACAAAAGGTGATATCACCTATCACAGGTCATAGACTACAGTACAACAACAAGTTTGTTATACAGCAGCAGCAAGTTCTCTCTCCTTAGATTTTAGAGCAGACCGGGGTATGAAGATCTGCTGTTCAGGCTCTTTCCAAAAAGCACAAAAATAACAGCAACACTGAAGACAAAAGACGCTGGAGGCCAAGGAAACTTTGTGCCGCAGAAGAAAGACACATCGGGGGAGATATCATTTTATCATAAAATGTATAACGCAACCAAAAATTTTTTATTTGTGCGGGGAAATTGAACAGAAAACCGCTATTTTGCAAATTTTGGAAGGTTTTGTTTTCACGCCGTACAATTTACGGTAAAAATGACGTGTTCTTTAGTCTTTGGGTCAATACATTTAAAATGATCCCCCATGATAACATACTTTTCTATTACTGTTGCGCTTAAAAAAAAATTTCAAACTTTTTAACCAAATTAGTGCGTTTAAAATCCCCCTATTTTCAAGACCTATAACTTTCTCATTTTTCCGTATATACAGGGCTGCATGAGGATCATTTTTTGAGCCACGATCTGTACTTTTTATTATTACCACATAAAAACTTATTAAAATCGCTTTTTGTACCTTTTTTTTGGGGGGGGGGGGGAATAAAATGTAAGCAAAAATTTATGTTTACGTCGTTCACCGTACGGGATTATTAACATTATATTTTGATAGTTTGGACATTTACGCAGGCGGCGATATCAAATATGTTTATTAATTTTTGTTAATGCTTTTTGGTGCTAAAATTGGAAAAAGGGACAATTTAAATTTTTATTGGGGGAGGAGATTTTTCACTTTTTATTTTATTTATTTTACACTTTTTATGTCCTCATAGGGGACTATTTATAGCATTCATTTGATTACTAATACTGTTCAGTGCTATGCATAGGTCATAGTACTGATCAGTGATATCGGTCATCTTCTGCTCCATCTCAGACCAGAGCAGGAGATGCCGGGAGAGAGACAGAGGAAGGCAAGGGGACCTCCGGCCGCCATTTAAATGGCTGATGTCCATTACCGGCGTGTCCCTGGCTGCGGGTTCCGATGCACGCGTCATGTACAGGAAGTAAATGTACTTCCTGGTGCGTTAAGTTCCGCTGCACCACGCCGTACATTTACGTCCTGTGTCCTTAAAGGGGTACTCCAGTGGAAAACCTTTTATTTTTTTTATTAACTAGTGCCAAGAAAGTTAAACAGATTTGTAAATTACTTCTATTAAAAAATCTTAATCCTTCCAGTACTTATTAGCTGTTGAATACTACAGTGGAAATTCTTTTCTTTTTGGAACACAGTGCTCTCTGCTGACATTTCTGTCCATATTAGGAGCTGTCCAGAGCAGCATATGTTTTCTATGGGGATTTTCTACTAATCTGGACAGTTCCTAAAATGGACAGAGATGTCAGCAGAGAGCTCTGTGTTCCAAAAAGAAAAGAATTTCCTCTGGGGTATTCAGCAGCTAATAAGTTCTGGAAGGATTAAGTTTTTTTAATAGAAGTAATTTAGAAATTATATTTAGAAATTATAGTCTTTGGGAGAGCATGGTCTGACTGGGAGAGCATGGTAAGTGGCTATTACACCTTGTTCACACTGGTGTGGTGCTGTGCGGTGTCCGTTGCTGCCGCGGCACCGTGTTTGCGGGGGGGGGGGGTGCGGCCCATGGACTGGTTTGAGTGGCATTGGGGCCGCTCTGCCAATGCCCCCTTGGGCATTGGTGTTGCGGCGGTGGTGGTCGCCGCCCGGTGCTGCGCCATTTTATGCTAGGGACGTTAGGGACCCACTCTGACTAGGCGGCCTTGACGTGGCGAGTGGGCTTGTACTTTTTGATCAAAAATGTATAATAACAACCTGTTAGTTTTTGATATTATGCTGAGAAGCAAATAGATCATTATACAAGATTGTAGATGTGCGACCATGTCTGTTTTCTACCCGAATTCTAATTTAGAAATCTGTTTAACTTTCTGACAACAGTTGATTAAAAAGTACCCCTTTAAGGGGTTAAAAATGAAGACCATCTAAGTCCAAATTTGCATAAAACTTTTTGGGGAGACTTGACCATTTGTCCGGAGAAAATGTTTGAATCATTCAGAAGGCTTTCGGGGATGAAGTACAGGAATAAAAGTACAGAACAAAACATTTCACAGATGACCGACCAATCCGGTGCAATAGAGTAACGCTGATCAGTATAAGCAATCAAGCGTTTGCTTATGAAAGTCTCCTAACTGATAAAATAGAAAGAAAAAAAAAAAAAAAAGAGAAAGTGCCCTTTATATGACCCCGGGGGTAAACGTGCGCTAAGGGACTTACTAAAGTAATCTCAGGAGCTGAGGTCGCTTCACAGCTGCAATTATGCTGATCCGATTATGTCCGGCGTTTAACCCTTTCGATGCAGTGATCAATGACAAAAACGCACGTGGGCCCCGGAGTCTAATCAGAACCTTAGCAGCGCACAGCGGCGGTCCTGCTTAGTTAAAGGGGTACTCTGCCGACAGACAACTTAAAGGGGTTATCTGGCCTTTGGATAGGTAATAAAATGTCTGATGGTGGGAGGGGGCCTGCTGCTGGGACCCCCCCGCGATCTCTGTTCAGCACCCGAATTCTATGCAGGGCTGCGTCTCCAGTCTCGGAAAGCTCTTTGTTTCTGGGACTGGAGACGTGACAGCAAGGCCATGCCCCCAAGTGACATCGCGGCCACGCCCCCTCCATTCATGTCTATGGGAGGGGGCGTGATGCCCCCTCCCATAGACATGAATGGAGGGGGCGTGGCGTGACAAACAGCTTTTCGAGACTGGAGACGCAGCCCCGCATAGAATACCGGGCGTGACAATAGACAATGTAACAAGGTTAAAGGGGTACTCCGGTAGAATTTTATTTTTTTATTTTTATTTTTTTAAATCAACTGGTGCCAGAAAGTTAAACAAATTAAAAAAAATGATAATATAGATACAATGGAGAGGCTCCTGTCTGTCTGACCGTCAATGAAGACCCGAGCAACCCAACAAACACCTATACCTAAGGTGTAAAAAATAGGGAAAATATGTGAAAAGAAAATGGGGCTCAAAGGTCAAAGATATTTGGTTTAAAATAATAATTAATATTTATTAGTATAGAATGATCATAGATTAAATAGGGAATGTACAGGGCCCTTGTACTCCCCTAAGTAATTGAAATTAATGCAAAATTATATAATAAAAACAACAATAAATATATCAACTATATATGACTGTTTCCCAGTACTCCGACAGACCCTTCATCGGGCCCTTCCCAACTCTACAAAAAATACCAGTCCTGAATAAAAATCTTCTTGTTTAATATTGTATATACTTTTAATATTAATTTTTTATTAACTTTTTTTATAATTTCCCTTAATTTTCCCCCCATAATTTTTCCCATATTTTGAATAGTATAATATCAGATATTAGGTCATACCACATTATTTTTATTTTTACTATAGTCGTAGCAAATCAGTTATATAGTTATTATATTTTTGCTATTTATTAATTATTTCATTGTAATTTAATATTGCTAATATTCTCAGCATGTGATTGAGATTCCCTCTCATGTGCCCCAAGATATCATTATGTACTCCTGTTTACAATTGCATATGGTTTATCATTTTTTATATCATTTTTTAGAATTTGTATATAATTGTGGATATGTCCACAGACAAGTATAAATAGAGTTCCTCTATTTTTGGAGTTAGGTGTTTTTGAAATGTAAATTAATGAATCTCTTTGCCCAGGATGTGAGGTCATAGTTTAGGTCACTATGAAGGGGCGTGATTTAAGGTATATAAACCACTATTATTCCATAGTTCACACGTTCCGCTGCTGAAGAAAAAAAAACGAGGATGGTTTTGAAACGCGTCGAGCGATCATAAATATGCGATATTGAGCCTGACAATATAGAACACTTACCTGACATTAACAGTGATCATCCGACAGATCCAAGACATCTATTACAGTGCGGCGTCTCCGGAGCGCGCGACCTGTGCACGAGGAACGCCGCCGGGTTATTCACTTTGTATACCGCATACAGCCGTCACATGAATTGCAAGTAAGAAGCCGATCGGGCCATCTACAATAAGGACTTTGTGCCTGCTGACCGCCACCATTCCCAGCTGGTCCGACTAAGTGACTCCGCTTGACAGCGCTGCAGTCCCCCCAAACGGTGCCCACCACCAAGCGCTGCTTTCTTAGGAGTTGGCGGTGACTCCAGCAGTGCGATCCCTGACTGAGACAAGGCAGCGGGCGAAATATCCTATACAGCCGGCCCACAGGACTACACATAAGGGAGATCCGTGGTGCCCCGGGAGTGGTGAGCATTGTATGGAGCATATTGCAAATTGGCTGATTTAAAGGGGACCTCTCATCAAATAAACTTTTGATATATTTTAGATTAATGAATGTTGAATAACTTTCCAATAACAGGTTAATGAAAAATCTGCTTCTTTCTATTGTATTTTACCCGACCAGTCCCGTCAGCAAGCATTTCTGACTCATGCTGGAGTCCTAAACACTCAGAGCTGCCAGCCTGCTTTGTTCACAGCCAAACAGGCTGTGAACAAAGCAGGCTGGCAGCTCTGAGTGTTCTCCTTTGTGAACAAAGCAGACTGGCAGCTCGTAGTGTTTAGGACTCCAGCATGAGTCTGAAATGCTTGCTGCCAGGACTGGTAGGGAGACCCCTAGTGGTCATTTCTTCAAAGTGGAAAATTAAATAGAAAGAAGCATATTTTTTAATAACATGCAATTGTAAAGTTATTCTGCAGACATTAATCTATAGTATATCAAAAGTTTTTTTGATGAGAGGTCCCCTTTTATATGACTTTTGAATGTGTGATATACACAGAGATCTATAAGGAGTGATCTTGATTGACTTGCTACTGACCACCAAGCGCTACATTGCTTCTGTTGGATCGGGTTATCACTGTCTGGAAAGATACATTGTATCATTGCATCAATTGATTATCTGTATATCTGTAGCTGCTACATTGTATCTGTCTTATATTGAAAATCACCGAGAACAGGAACAAACGAATGAACATTTGCATTGAGAATTGTTGTTCCACAGGATTATTAGATTGCTATACTGATATTACAGGCTCAAGTCGCAGAATATGATTTTATTTTTTTTAGTTGATATATTTATTGTTGTTTTTATTATATAATTTTGCATTAATTTAAAATTAATTAGGGGAGTACAAGGGCCCTGTACATTCCCTATTTAATCGATTATCATTCTATACTTATAAATATTACGGTAATTATTATTTTAAACCAAATATCTTTGACCTTTGAGCCCCATTTTCTTTTAACAAATTTTAAAATGACTTCTATTAAAAATCTTAATCCTTCCAATACTTATTAGCTGGAAATTCTTTTCTTTTTGGAACACCGAGCTCTCTGCTGACATCATGACCACAGTGCTCTCTGCTGACATCTGTGTCCATTTTAAAGAACTGTCCAGAGTAGGAGAAAATCCCCATAGAAAACATTATGCTGTTCTGGACAGTTCCTAAAATGGACAAAGATGTCAGCAGAGAGCACTGTGGTCATGATGTCAGCAGAGAGCTCTGTGATCCAAAAAGAAAACCATTTCCTCTGTACTATTCAGCAGCTAATAAGTAATGGAAGGATTAAGATTTTTTAATAGAAGTAATTTATAAATCTGTTTAACTTTCTGGCTCCAGTTGATTAAAAAAAAAAAAAAAAAAGTTTTCCACCGAAGTACCCCTTTAAGGCAGAGAGGAATTGACTGATTCCATTACCGCCCTCTCCTGGTCGGTTGATGGGGGTAAGTGAACCTTACAACTGATAGCGTTCGGCTTTTCTAACTGGAATCGTGAATGACTTCAAAAAAAGGGTACGACCTTCTTCTAGATGGATCCAGTGATGGGGGGATTGAAGCTTTATCCTGGACATGAGGATCGGGTGTAATGTAACAGCGGGAAATCACCAGATAACACGAGTGTGATGGTGAATAATGACCTAATGAACCATGAAACCATCATAAGTCTATTACCCATATATGTATAGGTCAGACCAGCACAACTTTCTATGTCAAGCCCCTCCCACAAACCCAGGTCACGGTTACCCTTACATATCTCTTCTTACCTTGTGATGTGAGGGGCCGGTGATCCTCCATAATGTCCTGGTACAGATCCTTGTGTCCTTCTACATACTCCCACTCCTCCATGGAGAAATAGACCGCCACATCCTGACACCTTATAGGAACCTGACACACAATGATACCGTCATCACCAGACCCCTCCATTACTGTATAATGTCCCAGCAGTGTCACCTCTCTAATCATCACCAGACCCCTCTATTACTGTATAATGTCCCAGCAGTGTCACCTCTCCAGTCATCACCAGACCCCTCCATTACTGTATAATGTCCCAGCAGTGTCACCTCTCTAATCATCACCAGACCCCTCCATTACTGTATAATGTCCCAGCAGTGTCACCTCTCTAATCATCACCAGACCCCTCCATTACTGTATAATGTCCCAGCAGTGTCACCTCTCCAGTCATCACCAGACCCCTCCATTACTGTATAATGTCCCAGCAGTGTCACCTCTCTAATCATCACCAGACCCGTCCATTACTGTATAATGTCCCAGCAGTGTCACCTCTCTAATCATCACCAGACCCCTCCATTACTGTATAATGTCCCAGCAGTGTCACCTCTCCAGTCATCACCAGACCCCTCCATTACTGTATAATGTCCCAGCAGTGTCACCTCTCCAGTCATCACCAGACCCCTCCATTACTGTATAATGTCCCAACAGTGTCACCTCTCTAATCATCACCAGACCCCTCCATTACTGTATAATGTCCCAGCAGTGTCACCTCTCTAATCATCACCAGACCCCTCCATTACTGTATAATGTCCCAGCAGTGTCACCTCTCTAATCATCACCAGACCCCTCCATTACTGTATAATGTCCCAGCAGTGTCACCTCTCCAGTCATCACCAGACCCCTCCATTACTGTATAATATCCCAGCAGTGTCACCTCTCCAGTCATCACCAGACCCCTCCATTACTGTATAATGTACCAGCAGTGTCACCTCTCCAGTCATCACCAGACCTCTCCATTACTGTATAATGTCCCAACAGTGTCACCTCTCTAATCATCACCAGACCCCTCCATTACTGTATAATGTCCCAGCAGTGTCACTTCTCTAATCATCACCAGACCCCTCCATTACTGTATAATGTCCCAGCAGTGTCACCTCTCTAATCATCACCAGACCCCTCCATTACTGTATAATGTCCCAGCAGTGTCACCTCTCTAATCATCACCAGACCCCTCCATTACTGTATAATGTCCCAGCAGTGTCACCTCTCCAGTCATCACCAGACCCCTCCATTACTGTATTATGTCCCAGAAGTCACCTCTCCAGTCATCACCAGACCCCTCCATTACTGTATAATGTCCCAGCAGTGTCACCTCTCCAATCATCACCAGACCCCTCCATTACTGTATAATGTCCCAGCAGGGTCACCTCTCCAGTCATCTCCAGACCCCTCCATTACAGTATAATGTCCCAGCAGTGTCACCTCTCCAGTCATCACCAGACCCCTCCATTACTGTATAATGTCCCAGCAGTGTCACCTCTCTAATCATCATCAGACCCCTCCATTACTGTATAATGTCTCAGCAGTGTCACCTCTCCAGTCATCACCTGACCCCTCCATTACTGTATAATGTCCCAGCAGTGTCACCTCTCTAATAATCACCAGACCCCTCCATTACTGTATAATGTCCCAGCAGTGTCACCTCTCTAATTATCACCAGACCCCTCCATTACTGTACAATGTCCCAGCAGTGTCACCTCTCCAGTCATCACCAGACCCCTCAATTACTGTATAATGTCCCAGCAGTGTCACCTCTCTAATCATCACCAGACCCCTCCATTACTGTATAATGTCCCAGCAGTGTCACCTCTCCAGTCATCACCAGACCCCTCCATTACTGTATAATGTCCCAGCAGTGTCACCTCTCAAGTCATCACCAGACCCCTCCATTACTGTATAATGTCCCAGCAGTGTCACCTCTCCAGTCATCACCAGACCCCTCCATTGCTGTATAATGTCCCAGCAGGGTCACCTCTCCAGTCATAACCAGACCCCTCCATTACTGTATAATGTCCCAGCAGTGTCGCCTCTCCAGTCATCACCAGACCCTCCATTACTGTATAATGTCCCAGCAGTGTCACCTCTCTAATCATCACCAGACCCCTCCATTACTGTATAATGTCCCAGCAGGGTCACCTCTCCAGTCATCACCAGACCCCTCCATTACTATATAATGTCCCAGCAGTGTCACCTATCCAGTCATCATCAGACCCCTCCATTACTGTATAATGTCCCAGCAGTGTCACCTCTCCAGTCATCACCAGACCCCTCCATTACTGTATAATGTCCCATCAGTGTCACCTCTCTAATCATCACCAGACCCCTCCATTACTGTATAATGTCCCAGCAGTGTCACCTCTCCAGTCATCACCAGACCCCTCCATTACTATATAATGTCCCAGCAGTGTCACCTCTCCAGTCATCACCAGACTCCTCCATTACTATATAATGTCCCAGCAGTGTCACCTCTCTAATCATCACCAGACCCCTCCATTACTGTATAATGTCCCAGCAGTGTCACCTCTCCAGTCATCACCAGACCCCTTCATTACTGTATAATGTCCCAGCAGTGTCACCTCTCCAGTCATCACCAGACCCCTCCATTACTGTATAATGTCCCAGCAGTGTCACCTCTCCAGTCATCACCAGACCCCTCCATTACGGTATAATGTCCCAGCAGTGTCACCTCTCCAGTCATCACCAGACCCCTCCATTACTGTATAATGTCCCAGCAGTGTCACCTCTCCAGTCATCACCAGACTCCTCCATTACTATATAATGTCCCAGCAGTGTCACCTCTCCAGTCATCACCAGACCTCTCCATTACTGTATAATGTCCCAGCAGTGTCACCTCTCCAGTCATCACCAGACCCATCCATTACTGTATAATGTCCCTGCAGTGTCACCTCTCCAGTCATCACCAGACCCCTCCATTACTGTATGATGTCCCAGCAGTGTCGCCTCTCTAATCATCACCAGACCCCTTTATTACTGTACAATGTCGCAGCAGTGTCACCTCTCCAGTCATCACCAGACCCCTCCATTACTGTATAATGTCCCAGCAGTGTCACCTCTCCAGTCATCACCAGACCCCTCCATTACTGTATAATGTCCCAGCAGGGTCACCTCTCTAATCATCACCAGACCCCTCCATTACTGTATAATGTCCCAGCAGGGTCACCTGTCTAGTCAGCAGCTCAGTGATCCTGTGGATGAGTTCTAGGATCTTCTCCTCATGTATCAGTGAGTGAGGTGGAGTCTCCGTGATGGGGCCCCGGGCCCTGCTCCGTCCTCCTGACTCATGGAGATGGCTGCTGGGGGCCACACACTCCCCCCATGTCTTCTTCACTATGGTGTAATCCTGTGTATGGAGAGAGACAATGAGGGGACTGACCCCAGTATTCCTCCCTCACTACAAAGAGGAGATTGTGCCCCCTGTATAGAGCTCTAGTGAGCACATCTGGAATACTGGGGTCAGTTCTGGAGACCTCACCTACAAAGAGACATCCAGAACATAGAGCGGGGCCAAAGATGGGGGACAACAATGGTGGAAATGTAGATGGGGGACAACAATGGTGGAAATGTAGATGAGGAACAACAATGGTGGAAATGTAGATGGGGGACAACAATGGTGGAAATGTAGATGGGGGGGACAACAATGGTGGAAATGTAGATGGGGACAACAATGGTGGAAATGTAGATGGGGACAACAATGGTGGAAATGTAGATGGTGGACAACAATGGTGGAAATGTAGATGGGGGGACAACAATGGTGGAAATGTAGATGGGTGACAACAATGGTGGAAATGTAGATGGAGACAACAATGGTGGAAATGTAAATGGAGACAACAATGGTGGAAATGTAGATGGGGACAACAATGGTGGAAATGTAGATGGGGACAACAATGGTGGAAATGTAGATGGAGGAAATGTAGATGGGGACAACAATGGTGGAAATGTAGATGGGGACAACAATGGTGGAAATGTAGATGGGGACAACAATGGTGGAAATGTAGATGGAGACAACAATGGTGGAAATGTAGATGGGGGGACAACAATGGTGGACAACAATGGTGGAAATGTAGATGGGGACAACAATGGTGGAAATGTAGATGGGGACAACAATGGTGGAAATGTAGATGGAGACAACAATGGTGGAAATGTAGATGGGGGGACAACAATGGTGGAAATGTAGATGGGGGACAACAATGGTAGATGTAGATGGGGACAACAATGGTGGAAATGTAGATGGGGACAACAATGGTGGAAATGTAGATGGGGACAACAATGGTGGAAATGTAGATGGGGGACAACAATGGTGGAAATGTAGATGGAGACAACAATGGTGGAAATGTAGATGGGGGGGGACAACAATGATGGAAATGTAGATGGGGACAACAATGGTGGAAATGTAGATGGGGACAACAATGGTGGAAATGTAGATGGGGACAACAATGGTGGAAATGTAGATGGGGGACAACAATGGTGGAAATGTAGATGGAGACAACAATGGTGGAAATGTAGATGGGGGGGACAACAATGATGGAAATGTAGATGGGGGACAACAATGGTGGAAATGTAGATGGGGACAACAATGGTGGAAATGTAGATGGAGACAACAATGGTGGAAATGTAGATGGGGACAACAATGGTGGAAATGTAGATGGAGACAACAATGGTGGAAATGTAGATGGGGGGGGACAACAATGATGGAAATGTAGATGGGGGACAACAATGGTGGAAATGTAGATGGGGACAACAATGGTGGAAATGTAGATGGAGACAACAATGGTGGAAATGTAGATGGGGACAACAATGGTGGAAATGTAGATGGAGACAACAATGGTGGAAATGTAGATGGGGACAACAATGGTGGAAATGTAGATGGGGGACAACAATGGTGGAAATGTAGATGGAGACAACAATGGTGGAAATGTAGATGGGGACAACAATGGTGGAAATGTAGATGGGGGACAACAATGGTGGAAATGTAGATGGGGACAACAATGGTGGAAATGTAGATGGAGACAACAATGGTGGAAATGTAGATGGGGGACAACAATGGTGGAAATGTAGATGGGTCACCTCACCTCTCCGGTCAGCAGGTGGAGGATCTCCAAGGTGAAGTGTAATATTCTCTTAGTCATCTCATTCCTGTCCTTCTCCATCCTTGGGGGTCATTCAGGAGAAGAGGAGACAACTGGCTCAGCTAGAGGGGATAGTCCTGAAGGAGAGGGGGAGCCTGAATCACAGAACCAGTGACACACTGTAACAAACCTCCTACTCATGTAATCTCCTCACTACTGGGGTGACACACTGTAACAAATCTCCTCGTGTAATCTCCTTACTACTGGGGTGACACACTGTAACAAACCTCCTCCTCATGTAATCTCCTTACTACTGGGGTGATACACTGTAACAACCCTCCTCCTCATGTAATCTCCTTACTACTGGGGTGACACACTGTAACAACCCTCCTCCTCACGTAATCTCCTTACTACTGGGGTGACACACTGTAACAAATCTCCTCCTCATGTAATCTCCTTACTACTGGGGTGACACACTGTAACAAACCTCCTCCTCCCCATGTAAT
Source organism: Hyla sarda (assembly GCF_029499605.1). Taxonomy (NCBI): domain Eukaryota; kingdom Metazoa; phylum Chordata; class Amphibia; order Anura; family Hylidae; genus Hyla; species Hyla sarda. The sequence goes on along the minus strand of NC_079189.1, from coordinate 2,374,339 downwards.
CTCCTTACTACTGGGGTGACACACTGTAACAAACCCCCTCCTCATGTAATCTCCTTACTACTGGGGTGACACACTGTAACAAACCCCCTCCTCATGTAATCTCCTTAGTACTGGGGTGACACACTGTAACAAACCCCCTCCTCATGTAATCTCCTTACTACTGGGGTGACACACTGTAACAAACCTCCTCCTCATGTAATCTCTTACTACTGGGGTGACACACTGTAACAAACCTCCTCCTCATGTAATCTCTTACTACTGGGGTGACACACTGTAACAATCCTCCTCCTCATGTAATCTCCTTACTACTGGGGTGACACACTGTAACAAACCTCCTCCTCATGTAATCTCTTACTACTGGGGTGACACACTGTAACAAACCTCCTCGTCACGTAATCTCCTTACTACTGGGGTGACACACTGTAACAAACCTCCTCATGTAATCTCCTTACTACTGGGGTGACACACTGTAACAAACCACCTCCTCATGTAATCTCCTTACTACTGGGGTGACACACTGTAACAAACCCCCTCCTCATGTAATCTCCTTACTACTGGGGTGACACATTGTAACAAACCCCCTCCTCATGTAATCTCCTTACTACTGGGGTGACACACTGTAACAAACCTCCTCCTCATGTAATCTCCTTACTACTGGGGTGACACACTGTAACAAACCTCCTCATGTAATCTTACTACTGGGGTGACACACTGTAACAAACCTCCTCCTCATGTAATCTCCTTACTACTGGGGTGACACACTGTAACAAACCCCCTCCTCATGTAATCTCCTTACTACTGGGGTGACACACTGTAACAAACCTCCTCCTCATGTAATCTCCTTACTACTAGGGTGACACACTGTAACAAACCTCTTCCTCATGTAATCTCCTTACTACTGGGGTGACACACTGTAACAAACCTCCTCCTCATGTAATCTTACTACTGGGGTGACACACTGTAACAAACCTCCTCCTCCTCCTCCTCATGTAATCTCCTTACTACTGGGGTGACACACTGTAACAATCCTCCTCCTCATGTAATCTCCTTACTACTGGGGTGACACACTGTAACAAACCCCCTCCTCATGTAATCTCCTTACTACTGGGGTGACACACTGTAACAAACCCCCTCCTCATGTAATCTCCTTACTACTGGGGTGACACACTGTAACAAACCCCCTCCTCATGTAATCTCCTTACTACTGGGGTGACACACTGTAACAAACCCCCTCCTCATGTAATCTCCTTACTACTGGGGTGACACACTGTAACAAACCCCCTCCTCATGTAATCTCCTTACTACTGGGGTGACACACTGTAACAAACCCCCTCCTCATGTAATCTCCTTACTACTGGGGTGACACACTGTAACAAATCTTCTTATGTATTTACCAGCTCTGTACCTGCTAGATGGTGGAGGCGTAGGACCTGTGATGATGTCACAATCATGTGACCAGTACAATTTGGGGGCGAAAGAAAATCATAGTTGAAGGACCTGTGAGAATGATCACGTGACCGGAATAGGCAGAGTCCTGTTGTATGCAGGAAACATGTCACCTTCCTTTAACTTTCTTTTTTTTTTTTAAATCAACTTTATTGTAACAAACAACCAATAGAGACATATCTTGAGTTGAGTGGAGCTCGAGGCTGTGAGTGCAGTATATGGTGTTGTATATTTGTATATAGATGTTCTGCTTATAGAAATCATGTGATTATTTCTATTGAAGATTTGTGAAAAAGTAGCAGGGACTCCTATCTGCTGTACATAACATACAATCGGTCACACCTATCTAATGCGATATTCCAGAGAGATGTCAATATTTTGAGTCTTTGTTACTGTGTCCTTTGTCGCCTTGATCCTCTAACCCAGTGTTTCCCAACCAGGGTGCCTCCAGCTGTTGCAAAACTACAACTCACAGCATGCCCGGACAGCCAACGGCTGTCCGGGCATTCTGAGAGTTGTAGTTTTGCAGCAGACAGAGGCACCCCGGCTGCGGCTTGATGGTTGTAGGTATGAAGGCCGCACTGTTTTTCGGTGTTTGCTGGCGCCCAGGTTTTCGTCAGCCATTTCCCATAGGGGTTGTCATCCTTTTAAAGAGTTCTCTGGTGGGAAAAAATAACTTTTTGGACCAATTATATGCCTCCCTGATGACGCCAATTTGAGTATTGGCAGAAACGCGTCGGCGGTCAAAATTGGTGGGAGTATATTGATGGTTGGGGGGACCTGGACAGACTGGTAGGGCCAAGCAGAGTCTCTCTTGGTCACCCCATACACATCAAGCACGTCCCTTGTCATATTTTGTTATTTTGTGGTGATTGAATACACAAACACACTATATAGGGGGAGATTTATCAAAACCTGTGCAGAGGGAAAGTTGCCCATAGCAACCAATCAGATCGCTTCTTTCATTTTTAACAAGGCCCCTGCAAAATGAAAGAAATGATCTGATTGGTTGCTATGGGCAACTGGGCAACTTTTCCTTTTGAGGTTTTGATAAATCTCCCTCTATATGCTTATATCTATTTTAATAGAACAAATTAAAGGGGTATTCCAGGCCAAAACTTTTTTTATATATATATCAACTGGCTCCGGAAAGTTAAACAGATTTGTAAATTACTTTGATTAAAAAATCTTAATCCTTCCAATAGTTATTAGCTTCTGAAGTTGAGTTGCTGTTTTCGGTCTAACTGCTCTCTGATGACTCACATCCCGGGAGCTGTGCAGTTCCTATGGGGATATTCTCCCATCATGCACAGCTCCCGGGACGTGACATCATCATTGACCAGTTAGACAGAAAACTTCAGAAGCTAATAACTATTGGTAGGATTAAGATTTTTTAATAGAAGTAATTTACAAATCTGTTTAACTTTCCGGAGCCAGTTGGTATTTATAAAAAAGTTTTTGCCTGGAATACCCCTTTAAAAGTTATATTTTAGGCACACCCTTGACACATTAATGGTGTTCACATAATCCCGTGTCAGGAACTGTCCAGAGCAGAAGTTTTCTATGGGGATTTGTTGCTGCTCTGGACAGTTCCTGACATAGACAGAGGTGCTAGACTGAAAAGAACTTCACAATTTCCTGTGGAGCATACAGCAGCTGATAACTACTGGAAGGGTTAAGATTTTCTAATAGATAATAATTAACAAATTTGGATAATTTTCGGGAGCCAGTTGTTTTACACAGGAGTACCCCTTTAATAAAAACAAAGGGGGAGATTTATCAAAACCTGAGCAGAGGTAAAGTCCAGTTGCCCATAGCAACCAATCAGATCGCTTCTTTCATTTTTCACAGGCCTTCCTAAAAATGAAAGAAGCCATCTGATTGGTTGCTATGGGCAACTGGGCAAGTTTTACTCTGCACAGGTTTTGATAAATCTCCCCCCAATTCCGCCTTCGCTCGTGTGCCGATCCCCCGTTCTGGTATTAAAAAGCAGCGTACGTCAGTTGACCGTCGTAGCCAATCTGCTGCCTCGGCTGGGACACAAAGTATTTCTGAGTATGGAGCATCATGGCGAGGCTTCTGATTGGCTACAGCTGTCAAATGACACCTGATAGTCGAGCAAGGAAGGAGAGGGGAGCGGTACGATGAGATGAAGGGGAGGGGTATGGTGAGATGGAGGAGGAGGGGTATGGTGAGATGAAGAGGAGGGGTACGGTGTGATGAAGAGGAGGGGTACGGTGAGATGAAGAGGAGGGGTACGGTGAGATGAAGTGGAGGGGTACGGTGAGATGAAGAGGAGGGGTACGGTGAGATGAAGAGGAGGGGTACGGGGAGATGAAGAGGAGGGGTACGGGGAGATGATGAGGAGGGGTACGGGGAGATGATGAGGAGGGGTACGGGGAGATGATGAGGAGGGGTGTGGTGTGATGAAGAGGAGGGGTGTGGTGTGGTGTGATGAAGAAGAGGAGTATGGGGAGATGAAGAGGAGGGGTATGGTGAGATGAAGAGGAGGGGTATGGTGTGATGAAGAGGAGGGGTATGGTGTGATGAAGAGGAGGGGTATGGTGTGATGAAGAGGAGAGGTATGGTGAGATGAAGAGGAGGGGTATGGTGTGATGAAGAGGAGGGGTATGGTGTGATGAAGAGGAGGGGTATGGGGAGATGAAGAGGAGGGGTATGGTGAGATGAAGAGGAGGGGTATGGTGAGAGGAAGAGGAGGGGTATGGTGAGAGGAAGAGGAGGGGTATGGTGAGAGGAAGAGGAGGGGTATGGGGAAATGAAGAGGAGGGGTATGGTGAGATGAAGAGGAGGGGTATGGTGAGATGAAGTGGAGGGGTATGGGGAGATGAAGAGGAGGGGTGTGGTGAGATGAAGAGGAGGGGTGTGGTGAGATGAAGAGGAGGGGTGTGGTGAGATGAAGAGGAGGGGTGTGGTGAGATGAAGAGGAGGGGTGTGGTGAGATGAAGAGGAGGGGTGTGGTGAGATGAAGAGGAGGGGTGTGGTGAGATGAAGAGGAGGGGTGTGGTGAGATGAAGAGGAGGGGTGTGGTGAGATGAAGAGGAGGGGTGTGGTGAGATGAAGAGGAGGGGTATGGTGAGATGAAGTGGAGGGGTATGGGGAGATGAAGAGGAGGGGTGTGGTGAGATGAAGAGGAGGGGTGTGGTGAGATGAAGAGGAGGGGTGTGGTGAGACGAAGAGGAGGGGTGTGGTGAGACGAAGAGGAGGGGTGTGGTGAGATGAAGAGGAGGGGTGTGGTGAGATGAAGAGGAGGGATATGGTGTGATGAAGAGGAGGGGTGTGGTGAGATTAAGAGGAGGGGTGTGGTGTGATGAAGAGGAGGGGTGTGGTGAGATGAAGAGGAGGGGTATGGGGATTAAAAAGCAGCGTACGTCAGTTGACCGTCGTAGCCAATCTGCTGCCTCGGCTGGGACACGAAGTATTTCTGAGTATGGAGCATCATGGCGAGGCTTCTGATTGGCTACAGCTGTCAAATGACACCTGATAGCCGAGCAAGGAAGGAGAGGGGAGCGGTACGATGAGATGAAGGGGAGGGGTATGGTGAGATGGAGGAGGAGGGGTATGGTGAGATGAAGAGGAGGGGTATGGTGTGATGAAGAGGAGGGGTACGGTGTGATGAAGAGGAGGGGTATTGTGAGATGAAGAGGAGGGGTGTGGTGTGATGAAGAGGAGGGGTGTGGTGTGATGAAGAGGAGGGGTGTGGTGTGATGAAGAGGAGGGGTGTGGTGAGATGAAGAGGAGGGGTGTGGTGTGATGAAGAGGAGGGGTGTGGTGTGATGAAGAGGAGGGGTGTGGTGTGATGAAGAGGAGGGGTATGGGGAGATGAAGAGGAGAGGTGTGGTGAGATGAAGAGGAGGGGTGTGGTGTGATGAAGAGGAGGGGTTTGGTGAGATGAAGAGGAGGGGTGTGGTGTGATGAAGAGGAGGGGTGTGGTGTGATGAAAAGGAGGGGTGTGGTGTGATGAAGAGGAGGGGTATGGTGAGATGAAGAGGAGGGGTATGGGGAGATGAAGAGGAGGGGTATGGGGAAATGAAGAGGAGGGGTATGGTGAGATGAAGAGGAGGGGTATGGTGAGAGGAAGAGGAGGGGTATGGTGAGAGGAAGAGGAGGGGTATGGTGAGAGGAAGAGGAGGGGTATGGTGAGAGGAAGAGGAGGGGTATGGTGAGAGGAAGAGGAGGGGTATGGTGAGAGGAAGAGGAGGGGTATGGTGAGAGGAAGAGGAGGGGTATGGTGAGAGGAAGAGGAGGGGTATGGTGAGAGGAAGAGGAGGGGTATGGTGAGAGGAAGAGGAGGGGTATGGTGAGAGGAAGAGGAGGGGTATGGTGAGAGGAAGAGGAGGGGTATGGTGAGAGGAAGAGGAGGGGTATGGTGAGAGGAAGAGGAGGGGTATGGTGAGAGGAAGAGGAGGGGTACGGTGAGAGGAAGAGGAGGGGTACGGGGAAATGAAGAGGAGGGGTACGGGGAAATGAAGAGGAGGGGTACGGGGAGATGAAGAGGAGGGGTACGGGGAGATGAAGAGGAGGGGTACGGGGAGATGATGAGGAGGGGTGTGGTGTGATGAAGAGGAGGGGTGTGGTGAGATGAAGAGGAGGGGTATGGTGAGATGAAGAGGAGGGGTATGGTGAGATGAAGAGGAGGGGTATGGTGAGATGAAGAGGAGGGGTATGGTGAGATGAAGAGGAGGGGTGTGGTGAGATGAAGAGGAGGGGTGTGGTGAGATGAAGAGGAGGGGTGTGGTGTGATGAAGAGGAGGGGTGTGGTGTGATGAAGAGGAGGGGTGTGGTGTGATGAAGAGGAGGGGTGTGGTGTGATGAAGAGGGGGGGTGTGGTGAGATGAAGAGGAGGGGTGTGGTGAGATGAAGAGGAGGGGTGTGGTGAGATGAAGAGGAGGGGTGTGGTGAGATGAAGAGGAGGGGTGTGGTGAGATGAAGAGGAGGGGTGCGGTGAGATGAAGAGGAGAGGTATGGGGAGATGAAGAGGAGGGGTATGGGGAGATGAAGAGGAGGGGTATGGGGAGATGAAGAGGAGGGGTATGGGGAGATGAAGAGGAGGGGTATGGGGAGATGAAGAGGAGGGGTATGGGGAGATGAAGAGGAGGGGTATGGGGAGATGAAGAGGAGGGGTATGGGGAGATGAAGAGGAGGGGTATGGGGAGATGAAGAGGAGGGGTATGGGGAGATGAAGAGGAGGGGTGTGGTGAGATGAAGTGGAAAAGGTACTGTGGAATGATGAGGAGGGGTATGGGGAGATGAAGAGGAGGGGTATGGGGAGATGGAGAGGAGGGGTATGGGGAGATGAAGAGGAGGGGTATGGTGAGATGAAGGGGAAAAGGTACTGTGGAATGATGAGGAGGGGTACAGGTAAATAAAGTTGATGGGTACGAGTGGATTAAGTGGAGGGGTATGGGAGGATGAAGGGGAGCTTGTACTTAATGTATCTAAGCCTGTAGTGAATGTATCTAAGCTTGTACTTAATGTATCTAAGCCTGTAGTGAATGTATCTAAGCCTGTAGTGAATGTACCTAAGTTTGTATTTAATGTTTCTAAGCCTGTAGTGAATGTATCTAGGCCTGTAGTGAATGTATCTAAGCCTGAAGTGAAGCCCTCACCTTTATCTGCTCTGACCAGTTCCTCAGGTAGAATGTTCCACAGATCCTTATGGTAAAGATGATTGATTATCCGGTGTAGCTGCTGTAAAGATGATTGATTATCCGGTGTAGCTGCTGTAAAGATGATTGATTATCCGGTGTAGCTGCTGTAATGATGATTCATTATCCGGTGTAGCTGCTGTAAAGATGATTCATTATCCGGTGTAGCTGCTGTAAAGATGATTCATTATCCGGTGTAGCTGCTGTAAAGATGATTCATTATCCGGTGTAGCTGCTGTAAAGATGATTCATTATCCGGTGTAGCTGCTGTAAAGATGATTGATTATCCGGTGTAGCTGCTGTAAAGATGATTGATTATCCGGTGTAGCTGCTGTAAAGATGATTGATTATCCGGTGTAGCTGCTGTTAGATGATTGATTATCCGGTGTAGCTGCTGTAAAGATGATTGATTATCCGGTGTAGCTGCTGTAAAGATGATTGATTATCCGGTGTAGCTGCTGTAAAGATGATTGATTATCCGGTGTAGCTGCTGTAAAGATGATTCATTATCCGGTGTAGCTGCTGTAAAGATGATTCATTATCCGGTGTAGCTGCTGTAAAGATGATTCATTATCCGGTGTAGCTGCTGTAAAGATGATTGATTATCCGGTGTAGCTGCTGTTAGATGATTCATTATCCGGTGTAGCTGCTGTAAAGATGATTCATTATCCGGTGTAGCTGCTGTTAGATGATTCATTATCCGGTGTAGCTGCTGTAAAGATGATTCATTATCCGGTGTAGCTGCTGTAAAGATGATTCATTATCCGGTGTAGCTGCTGTAAAGATGATTCATTATCCGGTGTAGCTGCTGTAAAGATGATTCATTATCCGGTGTAGCTGCTGTAAAGATGATTGATTATCCGGTGTAGCTGCTGTTAGATGATTCATTATCCGGTGTAGCTGCTGTAAAGATGATTCATTATCCGGTGTAGCTGCTGTAAAGATGATTCATTATCCGGTGTAGCTGCTGTAAAGATGATTCATTATCCGTTGTAGCTGCTGTAAAGATGATTCATTATCCGGTGTAGCTGCTGTAAAGATGATTGATTATCCGGTGTAGCTGCTGTAAAGATGATTCATTATCCGGTGTAGCTGCTGTAAAGATGATTCATTATCCGGTGTAGCTGCTGTTAGATGATTCATTATCCGGTGTAGCTGCTGTAAAGATGATTCATTATCCGGTGTAGCTGCTGTAAAGATGATTGATTATCCGGTGTAGCTGCTGTAAAGATGATTCATTATCCGGTGTAGCTGCTGTAAAGATGATTCATTATCCGGTGTAGCTGCTGTAAAGATGATTCATTATCCGGTGTAGCTGCTGTAAAGATGATTCATTATCCGGTGTAGCTGCTGTAAAGATGATTCATTATCTGTTGTAGCTGCTGTAAAGATGATTCATTATCCGGTGTAGCTGCTGTAAAGATGATTCATTATCCGGTGTAGCTGCTGTAAAGATGATTCATTATCCGGTGTAGCTGCTGTAAAGATGATTCATTATCTGTTGTAGCTGCTGTAAAGATGATTCATTATCCGGTGTAGCTGCTGTAAAGATGATTCATTATCCGGTGTAGCTGCTGTTAGATGATTCATTATCCGGTGTAGCTGCTGTAAAGATGATTCATTATCCGGTGTAGCTGCTGTAAAGATGATTGATTATCCGGTGTAGCTGCTGTTAGATGATTGATTATCCGGTGTAGCTGCTGTAAAGATGATTGGTTATCCGGTGTAGCTGCTGTAAAGATGATTGATTATCCGGTGTAGCTGCTGTAAAGATGATTGGTTATCCGGTGTAGCTGCTGTAAAGATGATTGATTATCCGGTGTAGCTGCTGTTAGATGGTCACACGCAGAGTATATACATCAGTCCCTGTATATGGGACCGCCCCAAATCTAACATTGTTATCCATCCAGGAAATGTATGACTTATTCACAGGGTAGGAATATTCCCTATGGGCCCCATGACTCCTCTATGGAGATCACTTGGGGGGGATGGCGCTCAGCTGTCCAAAGATCTCTACGTCTGTCACAGACATTAGTGTCCCCACATCTCCCCTGTGTCACAGACATTAGTGTCCCCCCATCTCTCCCATGTCATAGACATTAGTGTCCCCACATCAACCCCCCATGTCAGACATTAGTGTCCCCCCATCTCTCCCATGTCACAGACATTAGTGTCCCCACATCTCCCCCATGTCAGTCATTAGTGTCCCCACATCAACCCCCCATGTCACAGACATTAGTGTCCCCCCATGTCTCCCATGTCACAGACATTAGTGTCCCCACATCTCCCCCATGTCAGTCATTAGTGTCCCCACATCAACCCCCACATGTCACAGACATTAATGTCCCCGCATGAACCCCCCATGTAAGTCATTAGTGTCCCCACATCTCTTCGATGTCACAGTCATTAGTGTCCCCACATCTCTCCCGTGTCACAGTCATTAGTGTCCCTACATCAACCCCCCATGTCACAGTCATTAGTGTCCCCACATCAACACCCCATGTCAGTCATTAGTGTCCCCACATCAACCCCCCCATGTCACAGTCATTAGTGTCCCCACATCTCTTCGATGTCACAGTCATTAGTGTCCCCACATCTCTCCCGTGTCACAGTCATTAGTGTCCCTACATCAACCCCCCATGTCACAGTCATTAGTGTCCCCACATCAACTCCCCATGTCAGTCATTAGTGTCCCCACATCAACCCCCCCATGTCAGTCATTAGTGTCCCCACATCTCTCCCATGTCACAGTCATTAGTGTCCCCACATCTCTCCCGTGTCACAGTCATTAGTGTCCCCACATCAACCCCCCATGTCACAGTCATTAGTGTCCCCACATCAACTCCCCATGTCACAGTCATTAGTGTCCACACATCAACCCCCCATGTCACAGTCATTAGTGTCCCCACATCAACTCCCCATGTCACAGTCATTAGTGTCCCCACATCAACCCCCCCATGTCACAGTCATTAGTGTCCCCGCATCTCCCCCGTGTCACAGTCATTAGTGTCCCCACATCAACCCCCCATGTCAGTCATTAGTGTCCCCACATCAACTCCCCATGTCACAGTCATTAGTGTCCCCGCATTTCCCCCGTGTCACAGTCATTAGTGTCCCCGCATCTCCCCGGTATCACAGTCATTAGTGTCACCACATCAACCCCCCATGTCAGTCATTAGTGTCCCCGCATCAACCCCCCGTGTCACAGACATTAGTGTCCCCGCATCTCCCGTGTCAGTCATTAGTGTCCCCACATCTCCCCCGTGTCAGACATTAGTGTCCCCACATTAACCCCATGTCAGTCATTAGTGTCCCTGCATCAACCCCCCCATCTCTCCCGTGTCACAGACCTTAGTGTCCCCACATCTCCCCCATGTCAGTCATTAGTGTCCCCGTGTCAGTCATTAGTGTCCCCGTGTCAGTCATTAGTGTCCCTGCATCAACCCCCCATCTCCCCCGTGTCACAAACATTAGTGTCCCTGCATCTCCCCGTGTCAGTCATTAGTGTCCCCGCATCTCCCCCGTGTCACAGAAATTTGTGTCCCAACATCTCCCCGGAGTCAGCCATTAGTGTCCCCGTATCCAGCCCCCATCTCCCCCGTGTCACAGTCATTAATGTCCCCACATCTCCCCGTGTCACAACTTTTTTACGTAGCTCCGCCTTTGTACCCGTGATGCCCTGGAAGAGCCCCAGGAAGGAGGGCACAGGACTCTTCTCCCCTCCAGCTCAGTCCCGGTAGAGCACAATTTAGGGGCCGTTAATGGGTAGGAGCTGCCTGGGTGGGGTAAGTGATGTCTATGATTGCTGGGAGTGGCTCCATCACGGGAAGGGGCAGGCTCACAAACTATGGGCTCTTTTGGGAGTGGTCGTGACGTCACAGCCACACACCCCTCGTGACATCACACCATGCCCCCTCTATTCATATCTATGGGAGGGGGTGTGTTTGCACAGCCACGCCCCCTACCATAGACATGAATGGAGGGGGCGTGGCTGTGTTGTCACGGCCTCCGGTTCCAAGCGTTCTGAACAAAATGTTCAGACTGCTGTAGCACCCCTTTAAAGTGAAAAATGTATTTTTTTCCTCACTCTCCCCATAGATATATATGGTAATGGTAATACTAGGCTGCTGCTGCTTGGCTTGTATTTTAAAACCCAAATATTTATAAAATGTACTAGTTACCAATACACCACTGCAGCAAATTACAAATTAAAATTGTTTATTGCTTTTTATTTCCATCACTGTTATATTTATATATTGTATGAAGGAAGATTAAATATTTATATGTCCAAACATGTTAAAAAGAACAAGTTTACATAGGGTTAATTAATTAATTTTTTTTTTTTTATTCATCAGTCCGAATTGTTCTGCAGCGTTAGTGTATTTTTGAATACAGTCCAGTGGCTCACTGGTTAACGTTGCTGCTTTAGAACAGTGGTCTCCAAACAGTGGACCTCCAGTTGGCTTTCCGGCATGCTGGGAGTTGTAGTTTTGCAACGGCTGGAGGTTCACATTTTGGAGACGACTTCTTTAGAGGGACCAAAGACACAGTGTGTTTTAAGATTTTGTGGGTTTTCGCCAGTTTTCACCCATATTGTATAAAAACATAGTGTGGATCGTGAATGCCAGTGGCCACAGAGACCGTGTTAAACTCTGTACAGCGCTGTGGAATATGTCAGCACTATATAAAATGTATTAATACAGTAATAATCCAGGTTCATGGTGACATTTCGGCTTCATGGATCCAGCTCACAGTTCACCTTGAAAATAAAATTCCACCCAAACAGGATTATATTTCCAACGAAATTATGGATTTTTTTTTTCTTTTAAAACATTTTCCACATGCAGAACATCAAAATGACGTACTCCTTGCATGGGTTTTCAGGTGCTTCTCGAGAAGAGATCTTTCTGTATAACGTTTCGGACATAGTGAACATGTATGTGGCTTGTCTCCTCTGTGATTTCTCTCGTGTCTATCGAGACTCGACTTCCTGGTAAAACATTTCCCACATTCCGAACATGAATAAGGCTTCTCTCCTGCATGACTTCTCTCGTGCCTAATAAGATTGGATTTGCTTATAAAACATTTCCCACAAGGCAAACAAGAATACGGCTTCTCTCCTGTGTGACTCCTCTCATGTATAATAAGATCTGATCTAATTGTAAAACATTTCCCGCATTCCGAACATGAATACGGCTTCTCTCCTGTGTGACTTCTCTTATGTATAATAAGATGTGCTTTGTGTATAAAACATTTGCCACACTGCGAACATGGATATTCTGTCTCCCCTGTGTGGCTTTGCCTATGTATAACAAGACTCAATTTATCTTTAAAACATTTCCCACATTCTACGCACGAGAATAGCTTTCCTCCTGCATGAATTCTCTCATGTGCAGCAAGAGTTGATTTCTGTATAAAACATTTCCCACATTCTGCACATGAATACGGCTTTTCTCCTGTGTGAATTCTCTCGTGTCTGACTAGATCTGATTTATCTGTAAAACTTTTCCCACATTCTCCACATGAATATGGCTTCACTCCTGTGTGAGTTCTCGCGTGTGTGACAAGTTGAGATTTCTGTATGAAACATTTCCCACATTCTGAACAGGAGTACGGCTTTTCTCCTGTGTGAATTCTCTCGTGTAAAATGAGCTTCGATCTATATGTGAAGCATTTTCCACATTCTGAACATGAATACGGCTTCTCTCCTGCTTGACTTTTCCTGTGTGTAAAAAGATCTCTTCCGCTTTCATCAATGAAATGATCTGTCCTTGTGGTAACAATGTGTGGTTGGTCAGGAGAAGGTTCCTCATGATCAGGTGGATTATTATAGGATAGATCTGGATGGACATTAGGGGTAAGGAGGTCTTCTCCTGAGGAGCGCTCCATCATATCTTCATCTTTAGTTATTAGGGATAACATGAAGTTTCCCTCGGAGCTCATACTGGGGTTTTCTGTTAGGATTTAAAAAAATTGATTTTGAGACTTTTGTTTAAATACATTTTTAACATTTCTACTAGATTTCAACCGAACTTAACTACAATAGAATAGGGGATAAGATGTCTGATCGTGGGGGTCCCGCTGCTGGGGCCCACCGCGATCTCCCACAGCACCCAGCATACTAAACAAATGCCGGGTTCCTGCGGCACTGGTCGTGATGTCATAGCCACGCCCCCCTCCATAGACATGAATGGAGGGGGCGTGGCCGTGACATCACTGCTTACGGCTCCAAGCGTTCTGAACAAAATCTTGAGAACGCTGGAGCACCGGAGTACCCCTGTAAATTGAAAAATATCTCTCTCTCTCTATCTCATAATGGTAACACTAGGCTGCTGCTGCTTGGCTTGTATTTTAAAACCCAGATATTTTTAAAAATTTACTAGTTACTAAGACACCATTGTAGGAAATTACAAATAAAAATTTTTTTATTGCTTTTTATAACTTTGATATATTGTATGAAGGAAGATTTAATATTTATATGTCCTAACATGTTATAAAAAAGACATGAATGGAGGGGGCGTGGCGGATGACACAAGGGGAAATCGAACAGGGAAAAACTCATATTCTAGATTGTAGGTGGGCCCTAAGGACTGTTGGGGGCCCCTGATCTATAGGATGTAGTGAGGTTATCGATCATAATCTGTAATAAAGGGTCTTCAAAGCCTTGATCAATCCGTTCTAAGAATTCAGGCTGAGAAAAGAGGGTTTGGTTGAGATATATACACACTAGGGATCGACCGATATTGATTTTTTAGGGCCGATAATCTGGGGCCTTTCAGGCCGATATTCCGCTATAAGTTATCGGCTATTTCTCCTTTAAATCAATGAACTGCAGCAGCTTTTGCTGGGCCAGAGACCTGCCTGTCTGGGGGTCCTCCCAACCACCGCCGCTGACCCCCACTGCAAACCGCACGCCGCCCCATTGCCTCCCCCACCGCAGCTGCCCCATTGCCTCCCCGCAGCAGGAGCCTGAAGTAGCACGGGCCCCAGACCCCAGGAACAGGTAATTATAAAACAGGGGATGGAGGAGGGGTGGCGTGCGGTGTTGTGGGGGGGGGGGTTATTATTGGCAAGGTAATTGCCGATATCGATAACGTCCAAAATCGTGAATATCGGCCAAACCGATAGTCGGTCGATCCCTAATACACACACACACCCTTGTACAGCCTTAGCCAATCATAGCTCATCTCACACTGAACTGCTCTGAGTTTTGTGTAGCAGAGTGAGGGAGGAAGTTCTCCCCTGTATGGCTTCAGTCTACTGGGGAACGCCCCTTCCCAGTCTGTGAATCTGACTGGGCAGAAAATACAGAAAAATATGAAGGTAGAAAACTAAAAAATAATAAAAATAAAGGCAGGGGGTGGTTTATCAATATGGGGGCAGTGAACTGGGAGGATTGTAAAACAAGATCATGAGAGGTTCTCTTTAATGATGTAATCGTTCTATACAATGATACCCCATGTTTACTTTCATTATTTCCTGTAGGTCTAATGGCAGCAGATAACATGTTCCTGCCTTTTGGGGTGCCCACCTTTTTTTTTAGCATGCCCCCCCTAACCACGGCGCCGGACCCTAATCTACTATCTACTACTATCTCCAATACAATAAGCACACACTGTACAGAAGTCAGGGAAGCAGGTCAGGACACGATGGGTTAACAGGCGTGGAACTAGAAACAAAAAAGGGGAAGTTGACAGAATCCAAATCTAGAGAGCTTGCAGTACTAATAAGGAAAACAGAAGAATAGTCAGGTCACTTAGCTAAGGGTCATAATTCACAGGATAGATCAAGCAAGGAGCAATTCAGGAGCAAATGCAGAAATAACTTATTACAACTGGGAATGCCACTTAAAGGGGATCTTCTGGTGGCAAGGCTTGCCGAAAAAAACCAAAACACTTATCTTCTCTTCCGGAGACTCTACCTTATGGAGAGAACTAGGGATGTCCCGATACTGATGCTAGTATCGGTATCGGGGCCGATACCAGGGATCTGCATGGTATCGGGGACTCTTTTAATGTATCCGACACCTGGTGCAGCACTCCGCTGCCCCGTTCCCCTGTCCTCATCACGGCTGCTGCCCCGTTCAAAAGAGGGGGGGATAGGATGTCTGATCGAGGGGGGGTGGGGCGATGCTGGAGGCTGTATTCTATGCCGGGCTGCTGTTCCAGTCTCAGAAACCTCTGTGTTTCTGGGACTGGAGATGTCACGCCACGCCCCCTCCATTCATGTCTATGAGAGGGGGCGTGACTGCCGCCACGCCCCCTCCCATTGACATGAATGGAGGGGGCGTGGCATTACGACACAAGGGGGTGTGGCGTGAGGTCACATCTCTAGTCCCAGAAATACAGAGGTTTCAGAGACTGGAGCAGCAGCCTAGCATAGAATATGGGGGCAGCACGGAGATACCGGGGGGGTTTTGGGGCAGGGGTCAAAGAGATCAGACAACTCATCCCCTATCCTTTGGATCTTTTATCCTAGGGGATAAGAGGTCTATGGCTGGAATACCCCTTTAACTAAGCTAGGGCTGGTGAGCTCGGCCAGGGGAACACACCGATCCCAGCAAAAAAGATCTGCCCAGACCTAACTGATCCGCACACCAACCCCGAGAAGCTTAAAGGGGTACTCTGTTGGAAATATCTTATCCCCTATCCAAAGGATGTGGGTCCTGCTGCTGGGGACCCCTGCGATCTCCGCTGCGTCACCCCGGTCATTCGGTGCACAGAGGGATGCCAGCTGCCACGCCCCCTCCATTCACACCCATGTACTAGTCGTCACGCCCCCTCCATCCACACCCACGTACTAGTCGTCACGCCCCCTCCATCCACACCCATGTACTAGTCGTCACGCCCCCTCCATTCACACCCATGTACTAGTCATCACGCCCCCTCCATTCTCACCTATGTACTAGTCGTCACGCCCCCTCCATTCACACCTATGTACTAGTCGTCACGCCCCCTCCATTCACACCCATGTACTAGTCGTCACGCCCCCTCCATTCACACCCATGTACTAGTCGTCACGCCCCCTCCATTCACACCCATGTACTAGTCATCACGCCCCCTCCATTCACACCCATGTACTAGTCTCCACGCCCCCTCCATTCACACCCATGTACTAGTCGTCACGCCCCCCTCCATTCACACCCATGTACTAGTCGTCACGCCCCCCTCCATCCACACCCATGTACTAATCGTAACGCCCCCTCCATTCACACCCATGTACTAGTCTCCACGCCCCCTCCATTCACACCCATGTACTAGTCGTCACGCCCCCCTCCATTCACACCCATGTACTAGTCGTCACGCCCCCTCCATTCACACCCATGTACTAGTCGTCACGCCCCCCTCCATTCACACCCATGTACTAGTAGTCACGCCCCCTCCATCCACACCCATGTACTTGTCGTAACGCCCCCTCCATCCACACCCATGTACTAGTCTCCACGCCCCCTCCATTCACACCCATGTACTAGTCGTCACGCCCCCCTCCATTCACACCCATGTACTAGTCGCCACGCCCCCTCCATTCACACCCATGTACTAGTCGTCACGCCCCCTCCATTCACACCCATGTACTAGTCGTCACGCCCCCTCCATCCACACCCATGTACTAATCGTCACGCCCCCTCCATCCACACCCATGTACTAGTCGTAACGCCCCCTCCATCCACACCCATGTATTAATCGTCACGCCCCCTCCATTCACACCCATGTACTAGTCGTCACGTCCCCTCCATTCACACCCATGTACTAGTCGTCACGCCCCCTCCATCCACACCCATGTACTAGTCGTCACGCCCCCTCCATCCACACCCATGTACTAGTCGTAACGCCCCCTCCATTCACACCCATGTACTAGTCGTCACGCCCCCTCCCATAGACATTTACACTGCATGTTCAAGTCTCCTAGTGAGGAACAACCCCTTCTGTCGCCCACATGACTGGTATCGCTGCTTCTGTGATGACCCAAATTATTAAGTTATAACAGGTATCACTACAGGTCTTGGGGCCTTTTTTAGGCCGGAAGTCGTCAGTATAAAACAATCATCCTGGGATTCAAATTGTCAAAACTAAAAGACAAGTGTCAGAGGGGCCCAAATGACATCTATCATGGGGCTAATTACCTGATGTTTCATCCTGTAGATTGATGACCCCAAATCCTGATGCTGCCCCTAGTGTTCTACCTGGAGCATGACAGGACCCATAGAGGACCTTGGAGAGGATCTCTATATAGTCACCTCCCTCAGGTCCTGACTATACATAACACAGGGGATCACTGGGGCCTGAAGGGTTAATGTAATGTAGATCTAAGGTGGAGCCTCCCCTGAAGAAACCTCGGAATTCCCACTGTAATCCATTACTACATACCTGGAGTAACACCTCCTGGAAATATTACATACCTGGGACAACACCTCCTGGAATTACTACATACCTGGGACAACATCTCCTGGAATTATTACATACCTGGGGTAACACCTCCTGGAATTATTACATACCTGGGGTAACACCTCCTGGAATTATTACACACCTGGGCCAACACCTCCTGGAATTATTACACACCTGGGCCAACACCTCCTGGAATTATTACATACCTGGGGTAACACCTCCTGGAATTATTACACACCTGGGCCAACACCTCCTGGAATTATTACATACCTGGGGTAACACCTCCTGGAATTATTACCTACCTGGGACGACACCTCCTGGAATTTCCTCCTTCACTTCCCTCATACACGGATGATCGCCCCTACTTAGCATCCATTCTTCTTCGGCTTCATCCTCCACTTTAATAATAGTAAGGATTCTACCCTGATGTGACATATAGAACAATTTTAGGAGGAAACATCTAATACATCAACATAAGAGACCCCCATAATCTATCCCCACATCTATGACTGCAGGACCCCCTATAGAGATATAGGATCAGCCTCATCTACCTGATGCTTCTCTGAGACATTTCCCTCTGGACAGTCCTGGGAATACAGAGGGCGGGGACACCTCTCGGGTGGATTTCTATCAATGACTCCATCTGTAGGGAACACACAGTGATGAATAGATTATTCCATGTGATGATCAGATGATGGGTGTAGTAGTATCTAGGAGACCCTCCACCAATAAAAGTCTCCCCCTCCTTACACTGCTGATCGGCCCAGAAATCCGTCTCCTCTTCTTCCTTATCCTCGACCTTGATATCAATCAGATTTTTACCCTAAACAGATAAAAATGTAAGTTGATCTGTGGTTCAATCACTTTATGATCATATTTTGGAGACTTTAGCATCATCTACCTGATGCTTCTCTGGGACATTTCCCTCTGGACAGTCCTGGGAATACAGAGGGCGGGGACACCTCTCGGGTGGATTTCTATCAATGACTCCATCTGTAGGGAACACACAGGGAATGAATACATCAGTGCTGGATAGATTTCTATGTTACTAGGTAGTGACAACGATAGCTAGAATAATCTCACCTGATCAGTCTGTGTATTCTGCTCCCTGGTCAGGTAAGAGTTACTGACCTGGGCCAATCGGCAGTGGAGTGGGTGTATTTCTAGGCTTTGTGGCTTGCAGATGATTTCACTTTTACCTTGCACTCTAGTCTATGTCTGTGCACACATGTCATTTGTATAGCAATGACTTATTATGGTACTTCTGTTTAGCTTTTTACCTTTTTCTGTACTGGTCGGTTTATTCTGTCTAGTCAGTTTATTCTGTCTGTCAAACTGCCCACCAGAATTAAAGTGACAGGTGCCACACCCCTTTCCTAACAGAGCCTCACTAGGTCACGCCCCTTCCCAGCACTAGGCCACGCCACGTCTCCTAAATGGATGTGAATGTCTATAGTGTGGGGCCGCCCAAGTAATATATAAACATGTCCCGACAAGTCTTAGTAGCAGAATGTCCCCTTCCCTGCATAGCTTCGCCCCCCTTTCTCTCACATTCACTCACGTAATCTCCTAAATGGATGTGAATGTCTATAGTGTGGGGCCCCCCACAACCTGTGTAATATGTAAGCATGCTCTGATAAGTCTGCGTAGCAAAAATTTCTTATAGTAAAAGACAGTAGGGATGTAAGAAAAAATCGATTCTCGCGATAATCGCGATTTTTCATTTGCCGATACAGAATCGATTCAAAATATTTTTGAATCGATTCTTTTAGGGATGTGGAATTTTTAATAAAACGCACTTTTCTTACCTGCCAACGAGCCCGCGGAGCTCCGGTACAGGTGTTGGGTCCCCGGGCTGTATTCTTCTTACTTCCTGTTAGTCCGGCACGTCACATGGAGCTTCAGCCTATCACCAGCCGCAGCGATGTCCCGCCTCCGCTGGTGATAGGCTGAAGCTCCATGTGACGTGGGACTAACAGGAAGTAAGAAGAATACAGCCCGGGGACCCAACACCTGTACCGGAGCTCCGGGGGCTCGTTGGCAGGTAAGATAAAGTGTGTTTTATTTTATTTTGCAGCACCGGAGTACTAGATCGCCGCTGTCAAAGCTGACAGCGGCGTCTATTGGGATCTATGAATGCTCCCAGGTGGGCGATATATCGCGATGTATCGTCACCTAGACGGTATCGCGATATATCGCGATATATCGAATCGCCACACTGGTATCGCGATTCGAATCGCCAAATTCTTGGCGATTCACACCCCTAAAAGACAGTAATGTATCATTTTATAAAGCTTTATTAATAGAAGTAATCATATATTCAAACAAGTTTCAAAGAATTTTCTACATTTTATATAATTTTTAAAACATATAAAAAATAGTACCTCTCACAAAAAATTCCCACAGGCTGATCAGTCTTCTGACTGTCAGTTAAATACACGGGGCTCATAGTATAACAGCAATCGGTCATTGTATACATTTCATAGTAAAAAGGATGGGGTGCAATTTCTTTAGGTCACAGAGAGGCAGCGATTATATCCCATGAATGTTCTATACATTTTATATAAATGTTTTCACATAGTGCTAGGTAGCCTTGTTTGTAAATACATTGTGAATTACAGTCTGCTTTTACATGACTGTAAATACTTCTCACACAAAATACCCACAAGCTGGTCATTCCTTTTGACTGTCAGTTAAATGCATTCCAGATGTTTGAGCGTTTCTACATTTGTAGGGATAAATACATTTTATATAGTTTCTGATACATATATCAAACACATTTCATAGAATAAGATGTTTTCTTCTGTACATTTGTTAAGTTAAATACCATTTTCACTGTAGAGTGAAAGGCATAAATGATAGCTGTATGTAATTATATGGGTTCTAGTCTAACAGCTACATTTTTAGATAAATATGTACATAGAAACTATTCTGCTAACTTCTTTTCAGGTGATTTTTAATCACAGAATACCCCGAATAGTGTGTATATGTTAGATGTAAGTATTTATACCCCCTAATATTGTGGCCCATCAGCCATAACATTAATACTGCCTCTTAACCCCTTAAGGACAGTGCGTTTTTCCATTTTTGCACTTTCAAGTTTTTCCTCCCTACATTTAAAAAATTATAACCCTTTCAATTTTGCACCTTAAAATCCATATGATGGCTTATTTTTTGCGCCACCAATTCTACTTTGTAATGACATCAGTCATTTTACCCCAAAATATACGGTGAAAGGAAAAAAAAAATTGTGCGACAAAATTGAAGAATAAAACGCCATTTTGTAACTTTTGGGGGGCTTCAGTTTCTATGCAGTACATTTTTCGGTAAAAATGACACCTTCGCTTTATTCTGTAGGTCCATACGATTAAAATGATTCCCTACTTATATAGGTTTGATTTTGTTGTACTTCTGGAAAAAATCATAACTACATGCAGAAAAATTTATACGTTTAAAATTGTCATCTTCTGACCCCTATAACTTTATTTTTCAGGGTACGGGGCGGTATGAGGGCTCATTTTTTGCGCAGTGATCTGAAGTTTTTATCGGTACCATTTTTGTATTGATCAGAATTTTTGATTGCTTTTTATAAATTTTTTGATGATATAAAAAGTGACCAAAAATACGCTATTTTGGACTTTGGAATTTTTTTTGCGCGTACGCTGTTGACCGGGCAGTTTAATTAACTATATATTTTTATAATTGAGACATTTCCTCACACGGCGATATCACATATGTTTATTTTTATTTACACTGGCTTTTTTTTTTAAATGGGAAAAGGGGGGTGATTCAACACTGCACACACTGATCTTATACGGATCATTGTTATCCTATAGGAGACTATAACACTGCACACACTGATCTCTTATACTGATCATTATTATCCCATAGGAGACTATAACACTGCACACACTGATCTTTTACATTGACCTTTATTATCCCATAGGATAACATAGATCAATGATTCTGCCACTTGACTGCTCATGCCTGGATCTCAGGCACTGAGCAGTCATTTGGCGATCGGACACCAGAAGGTAGGTAAGGGACCCTCCTCGTGCCCTATAACTGTTCGGGATGCCGCTATTTCGCCGCAGCGATCTCGAACAGCCCCCTGAGCTAACCGGCAGCAGTTTAGTTTCACTTTAGGTTAATAGCTTGCTGTGGCCCCTGCGTTTTAGTAAGGAAGAGGAATCAGGACGTATCGGTACGTCCTTGGTCCTTAAGGGGTTATTATTGTGCTCCATCAGCCATAACATTAATACCAACTCCTAATATTACGTTCCAAGACCTATAAAATTAATAACACTGCCTAATATTGTGTCCCATCAGCCATAATATTAATACTACTGCCTAATATAGTGTCTCGCGGTTGAACGCGACGGCCACTTGTCTTTTTTCAATCTTACAAACTGTTACTATGTTTCCCTTTGGAGCATTCTGGGTTTTGTTTTCTTTCTTTCTTTGTAAACCATGATATTCTCAAAGTTCACAACTTACAGTTACAGTTATTTTACACCGCTCTATAAATGCTTTAGGTACTGTATACATGACAAAGATTCAGGAAAATAATATCCCCAATAATATACAGCGCAACCAGGTATTGTTCCAAATGTAAGGAAAATAAATATATGCAATCATACAAATATTACTAACATATAAACTAAAAGAAAATACTACATTGATGTTATATAATTATAATACATAAATAATTTAATTTACAATTTTCAGTGACAGTGATAATAACAGGACATGTATGAACACACAGTAAATGCTAGATTATGGGCAGGGCCGGTTTTGGGCTTAGCGTGGCCCTGGGCAAAATTAAAAGTGGGGCCCCAAAAGTCGTAATAGTGCACTAACCAGATTTGCACATTTTTGGTCACTTCAAATACCATAAAAAATATCTAAAAGCAATTGAAAAGTCCCATCAAAACAAAAATGGTACCGATAAAAACTAAAAATCACGGCGCAAAAAAATTACCCTCATACATCCCCATATACAGAAAAATAAAAGTTACAGGGATCAGAATAGTACAATTTAATATTTTTGTATAGTTCCCCCACATTAAGTTGGCAGTATAGTTCCCCCACATTAGGTTTTAGTTCCCCCATATTAGGTGAGCAGTATAGTTCCCCCACATTAGGTTGGCAGTATAGTTCCCCCACATTAGGTAGTAAGTATAGTTCCCTCACACTAGGTTGTACTTCCCCCACATTAGGTAGGCAGTATGTTCCCCCACATTAGTTGGCAGTATGTTCCCCTACATTAAGTTGGCAGTATGTTCCCCCACATTAGGTTGGCAGTATAGTTCCCCCACATTAGGTAGTAAGTATAGTTCCCTCACACTAGGTTGTACTTCCCCCACATTAGGTAGGCAGTATGTTCCCCCACATTAGTTGGCAGTATGTTCCCCTACATTAAGTTGGCAGTATGTTGCCCCACATTAGGTTGGCAGTATAGTTCCCCCACATTAGTTTTGCAGCATAGTTCCTGCAAATGCTCCGCTCTTCTGTTCCTATGGGCACACGCATGGGACATCAGTGACGTCCCTGCATGCGCTCCCTCCCGGCGGCCCCTGCATTTTTAAAGTTAACGCGGGGCTGCAGAAAGGTAACCGGGACATCTTTGTTTCCCGAAAAGACCTTTCGGGACACAGGGATGTCCCAAATGTGACAGGGGGCCCCCTGCGGGCTGCTCAGTGGTGGAACCCCCCCCCCCCTCCTCGATCCGCCACTGAGCAGCCCGCAGGGGGCCCTGGAGGCCCTGGGCAGTTACCCGGTTTGCCCCGCCTTAATGCTGGCCCTGATTATGGGACACAATATTAGGCAGTGTTATTAAATTTTATGGGTCTTGGAACGCAATATTAGGAGTTGGTATTAATGTTATGGCTGATGGGATACAATATTAGGGGTTGGAATTAATTTTATGGGTCTTGTAACGCAATATTGGGAGTTGGTATTAATGTTATGGCTGATGGGGCACAATATTAGGAGGTATAAATACTTACATCTAACATATACACATTATTCAGGGTATTCTGTGATTAAAAATTACCTGAAAAGAAGTTAGCAGAATAGTTTATTTGTAAATATTTATCTACCATATACACATGGAAAGAATTTAGAGTAGACTAGAACCCATATAATTACATACTATATAAAATGTATTTATCCCTACAAATGTAGAAATGCTCAAACATCTGCAATGCATTTAACTGACAGTCAAAAGGAATGACCAGCTTGTGGGGATTTTGTGTGAGAAGTATTTTCAGTCATGTAAAAGCAGACTGTAATTCACAATGCATTTACAAATAAGGCTACCTAGCACTATGTGAAACCATGATATATTGTTGTCCTGGAATTATTAAATACCTGGGACAACACCTCCTGGAATTATTACTTACCTGGGACAACACCTCCTGGAATTATTACATACCTGGGACAACACCTCCTGGCATTATTACATACCTGGGGTAACACCTCCTGGAATTATTACATACCTGGGGTAACACCTCCTGGCATTATTACATACCTGGGGTAACACCTCCTGGAATTATTACATACCTGGGGTAACACCTCCTGGAATTTCCTCCTTCACTTCCCTCATACAAGGGTGATGGCCCCTCATCCTCTCTTCTTCATCCTCCACTTTATTATTAGTCAGATCTCCCCCCTGATGTGACATATAGAACAATTCACTACAATACAGCAGACAGGAGGAGCAACAGAGACCCCCAAAATCTATCCCCACATCTATGACTGCAGGACCCCCCTATAGAGATATAGGATCAGCATCATCTACCTGATGCTTGTCTGGAACATTTCCCTCTGGACAGTCCTGGGAATACAGAGGGCGGGGACACCTCTCGGGTGGATTTCTATCAATGACTCCATCTGTAGGGAACACACAGGGAATGAATACATCAGTGCTGGATAGATTTCTATGTTACTATGTAGTGAGAGTGATATATATATATGTCTCCTCTTACCTTGTGATGTGAGGGGCCGGTGATCCTCCATCATGACTATGTCCTGGTACAGATCCTTGTGTCCTTCTACATACTCCCACTCCTCCATGGAGAAATAGACCGCCACATCCTGACACCTTATAGGAACCTACACACAATGATACTGTCATCACCAGACCCCTCCATTACTGTATAATGTCCCAGCAGTGTCACCTCTCTAATCATCACCAGACCCCTCCATTACTGTATAATGTCCCAGCAGTGTCACCTCTCCAGTCATCACCAGACCCCTCCATTACTGTATAATGTCCCAGCAGTGTCACCTCTCCAGTCATCACCAGACCCCTCCATTACTGTATTATGTCCCAGCAGTGTCACCTCTCCAGTCATCAAGAGACCCCTCCATTACTGTATAATGTTCCAGCAGTGTCACCTCTCCAGTCATCACCAGACCCCTCCATTACTGTATAATGTCCCAGCAGTGTCACCTCTCTAATCATCACCAGACCCCTCCATTACTGTATAATGTCCCAGCAGGGTCACCTCTCCAGTCATCACCAGACCCCTCCATTACTGTATAATTTCCCAGCAGGGTCACCTCTCCAGTCATCACCAGACCCCTCCATTACTGTATAATGTCCCAGCAGTGTCACCTCTCTAATCATCACCAGACCCCTCCATTACTGTATAATGTCCCAGCAGTGTCACCTCTCCAGTCATGACCAGACCCCTCCATTACTGTATAATGTCCCAGCAGTGTCACCTCTCCAGTCATCACCAGACCCCTCCATTACTGTATAATGTCCCAGCAGTGTCACCTCTCTAATCATCACCAGACCCCTCCATTACTGTATAATGTCCCAGCAGTGTCACCTCTCCAGTCATCACCAGACCCCTCCATTACTGTATAATGTCCCAGCAGGGTCACCTCTCTAATCATCACCAGACCCCTCCATTACTGTATAATGTCCCAGCAGTGTCACCTCTCCAGTCATCACCAGACCCCTCCATTACTGTATAATGTCCCAGCAATGTCACCTCTCTAATCATCACCAGACCCCTCCATTACTGTACAATGTCCCAGCAGTGTCACCTCTCCAGTCATCACCAGACCCTTCGATTACTGTATAATGTCCCAGCAGGGTCACCTCTCCAGTCAGCAGCTCAGTGATCCTGTAGGTGAGTTCTAGGATCTTCTCCTCATGTATCAGTGAGAGAGGTGGAGGCTCCGTGATGGGGCTCCGGGCCCTGCTCTGTCCTCCTGACTCATGGAGATGGCTTTTGGGGGCCACACACTCCCCCCATGTCTTCTTCACTCTGGTGTAATCCTGTGTATGGAGAGAGACAATGAGGGGACTGACCCCAGTATTCCTCCCTCACTACAAAGAGGAGATTCTGGAGACCTCACCTACAAAGAGACATCCAGAACATAGAGCGGGGCCAAAGATGGGGGACAACAATGGTGGAAATGTAGATGGGGACAACAATGGTGGAAATGTAGATGGGGGGGACAACAATGGTGGAAATGTAGATGGGGGGGACAACAATGGTGGAAATGTAGATGGGGGGGGACAACAATGGTGGAAATGTAGATGGGGGGGGACAACAATGGTGGAAATGTAGATGGGGGGGGACAACAATGGTGGAAATGTAGATGGGGGGGACAACAATGGTGGAAATGTAGATGGGGGGGACAACAATGGTGGAAATGTAGATGGGGGGGACAACAATGGTGGAAATGTAGATGGGGGGGACAAAAATGGTGGAAATGTAGATGGGGGGGGACAACAATGGTGGAAATGTAGATGGGGGGGACAACAATGGTGGAAATGTAGATGGGGGGGACAACAATGGTGGAAATGTAGATGGGGGGGACAACAATGGTGGAAATGTAGATGGGGGGACAACAATGGTGGAAATGTAGATGGGGGGACAACAATGGTGGAAATGTAGATGGGGGGGACAACAATGGTGGAAATGCAGATGGGGGGGGGACAACAATGGTGGAAATGTAGATGGGGGGACAACAATGATGGAAATGTAGATGGGGGGGCAACAATGGTGGAAATGTAGATGGGGACAACAATGGTGGAAATGTAGATGGGGACAACAATGGTGGAAATGTAGATGGGGGACAACAATGGTGGAAATGTAGATGGGGGGACAACAATGGTGGAAATGTAGATGGGGGGACAACAATGGTGGAAATGCAGATGGGGGGGGACAACAATGGTGGAAATGTAGATGGGGGGACAACAATGATGGAAATGTAGATGGGGGGGGCAACAATGGTGGAAATGTAGATGGGGACAACAATGGTGGAAATGTAGATGGGGACAACAATGGTGGAAATGTAGATGGGGACAACAATGGTGGAAATGTAGATGGGGGACAACAATGGTGGAAATGTAGATGGGTCACCTCACCTCTCCGGTCAGCAGGTGGAGGATCTCCAAGGTGAAGTGTAATATTCTCTTAGTGATCTCATTCCTGTGCTTGTCCATCCTTGGGGGTCATTCAGAAGAAGAAGCGTCTGGAGGAGTAGAGCAGAGAACTGGATCAGCTGGAGGGTTCTAGCTCTGTTTGGGCGTTTATGAGAGAAGTAGTGGCTCTAGATCATACAGGGGCCACATAATTTGTAAATTGCTGGGGAAACCAAAACCCATAGTCACACAGATAACTCAATGTAACACCTCTTCATGTCAGCTTATATTATTGCTTGGTTCACGCCCTCCTCATGCTTTGTTGTTATAAATGTGATATATGCAATTTATATATCATAGATTAGCTCTGTAAACCAGTCAAATAGTGACAGAAAATCAGTCAGAAACGGGCACGGACGTCTCGTTTAAACAGGGCTTCTTATGTCTTTATTTTTCAATAGCGAAACAAATACAGGCTTTACCTTTGGGCTCAAAGATATACAAAATAAATCCTAACTGCAGAATCTTTCCTATCTGTACAGGTGGCTTACTACCAGTCACCCTACATAAGTGTCACCAACACTGTTACTCACATAAGGTAAATGGCCCCTTTTTGAGGCTGCCCACCACAGGATTACAACTCATAATCAGTGACATACGAGTCCTAATAGTGACTGTCCGCTCAGCCAATCACTGGCCGGAACAGTGTTTCGCCTCAGTAGGTCTTGGAAGGTGGAGGCTGGAGCATTCAGCGAGGAGAGACCAGACCTACTCTGGAGAACGCAGGGGGTCCCAGGGGTCAGATGCCGCACAATTAGACGCTTATTCCCTAGCATAAGGATAGGGGATACATTTTTGAGAACTGGTTAACCCCTTAAAAAAGAGCTATATACAGAAAATGCAACAAAGCTGGATATATATTTAGTCTGTCAGTCTGAAGGGAAGAAAAAGCTGTCAAAGCTAAAGAAAAAACCTAGAATATTCGAAAATGAGGCCCTCATGTTACCATTATAAATGAGGAGCTTGATGACAGGCGTCACGCCCCTTCCCATAGACTTGCATTGAGGGGGCGTGGCTGTGACATCACAAGCTTCCGGCGCTGCACCCGATGCTCTAAACGAACGCCGGGTGCAGCAGGGAGATCGCTGGATCTCCCTGATCAGACATCTTATCCCCTATCCTTTGAATAGGGGATAAGATGTCTAGGGGCGGAGTACCATTTTAACTAGTCTTAAAATCTATAAAAGTAAAATATGACATGAAACAAGCTACATAGCTTAAAGGGGAACTCCGGTTCCGGAAATCTTATCACCTAGCCACAAAATAGGGTATAAGTGTCTGCCCTGCTCCCCGGCTCCCTCCGTTACACCCCCTCCCATAGACTTGCATATAGGGGGGGGCGCGGGGGGGTGACGTCACACGGGGTGGAGACATGACGCCATGATACTCCAGCCCTGTGGTCCCACCTGGCTGTTTGTGAGCTGGCACCGCCATGTGCACCTCTAACAGGTGGGTGGCGAATAAAAGATTGCGGGGGTCCACAGTGGCGGGACCCCCGTGGTGAGACATCTTATCCCCTATCCTTTGGATAGGGGATAAGATGTCTCAAGGCCGGAGTACCCCTTTAATACTTTTCTGTAGTCTTCACATGTGTTTAATGATGTTAAGTGGCAGAACATAGTCCTGTGCAGAAGCCTGTATTGTCATGGTGGCAGCGAGGTTCAGGTCGGGTCGCGTCATGGCCACGCCCCCAAATGCAAGTCCACTCCCCCTCCCACAGACCTGCACTGAGGGGGCATGGCCTCGACGCCACGAGTGGGGCACAGACGTGAAACTACGATTCTCCGGCGCTGCACCCGACGCTCTAAACGAATGCCGGGTGCAGCTGGGACCCCCCGTGATCAGACATCCCACCCCCCGGACAGGAACAAGACATCCAGGGGCAGAGCACCCCCCCAAGCCAATGAGCTTAGACTGACAGCATGACCTGATCTTATGATAAAGATTATTCCAACCACAATGCATGTTCCCCGCAAGTGATTGTAATTTCCTTTATGTCTAACATCTCCCTGTCTGTCACCAGCGCTGTGTTCCGCTCCCCAGTCTCCTCCATGTCCCACCGTCCATCCTTCTCTTCCTCCCCTTGGTCCCCAATATATCCCACGAGTCTTCACAAAATGATATTTGAACAAAGTGCCTATTAAACACATTGGCCCTCATTTACTATTGCAAACCCGATATGTTTTGTCAGGTTGTGCGACAGAAATTCTGTCTGCGCCAGAATTGAAAAAACCCGACTAACTCTCCATTTTGCTAAGAAAACCCGAAAAAGGGGCAGGGCAGATGGGGAAATGTTCCCGACATTTGCACAAAACCCAACATATTTACTAAGTGTTCCACATAAAATGTGGTGGATTTGAGCTGAGGAAAACCCGACAGATCAGAACATGTGTAAAAAAAGGAAAATGTAGGGAAAGTGGAAAATGTAGGGAAACCTTAGTAAATACCGAGGAAAATAAATTGTAGGGAATTAACCCCTTAAGGACTCAGCCCATTTTGGCCTTAAGGACTCAGACAATTTAATTTTTACGTTTTCATTTTTTCCTCCTCGCCTTCTAAAAATCATAACTCTTTTATATTTTCATCCACAGACTAGTATGAGGGCTTGTTTTTTGCGCGACCAGTTGTCCTTTGTAATGACATCACTCATTATATCATAAAATGTATGGCGCAACCAAAAAACACTTTTTGTGGGGAAATTAAAACGAAAAACGCAATTTTGCTAATTTTGGAAGGTTTTGTTTTCACGCCGTACAATTTATGGTAAAAATGACGTGTGTTCTTTATTCTTAGGGTCAATACGATTAAAATGATACCCATTATTATATACTTTTATATTATTGTTGCGCTTAAAAAAAATCACAAACTTTTTAACCAAATTAGTACGTTTATAATCCCTTTATTTTGATGACCTCTAACTTTTTTATTTTTCCGTATAAGTGGCGGTATGAGGGCTCATTTTTTGCGCCATGATCTGTACTTTTTTTTGATACCACATTTGCATATAAAAAACTTTTAATACACTTTTTATAATTTTTTTTTTAATAAAATGTATTAAAAAAGTAGGAATTTTGGACTTTTTTTTATTTTTTTTCGTTCACGCCGTTCACCGTACGGGATCATTAACATTTTATTTTAATAGTTCGGACATTTACGCACGCGGCGATACCAAATATGTCCATAAAAAATGTTTTTTACGCTTTTTGGGGGTAAAATAGGAAAAAACGGACGTTTTACTTTTTTATTGGGGGAGGGGATTTTTTTACTTTTACATTTTTTTACATTTTTTTTTACACTTGAATAGTCCCCATAGGGGACTATTCATAGCAATACCATGATTGCTAATACTGATCTGTTCTATGTATAGGACATAGAACAGATCAGTATTATCGGCGATCTTCTAGTATTGTCTGCTCGATCACAGACCAGAGCAGGAGACGCCGGGAGCCGCACGGAGGAAGGAGAGGGGACCTCCGTGCGGCGTTATGAATGATCGGATCCCCGCAGCAGCGCTGCGGGCGATCCGATCGTTCATTTAAATCGCGAACTCCCGCAGATGCCGGGATCTGTATTGATCCCGGCACCTGAGGGGTTAATGGCGGACGCCCGCGAGATCGCGGGCGTCGGCCATTGCCGGCGGGTCCCTGGCTGCGATTAGCAGCCGGGATCAGCCGCGCATGACACGGGCATCGCTCCGATGCCCGCGGTTATGCTTAGGACGTAAATGTACGTCCTGGTGCGTTAAGTACCACCTCACCAGGACGTACATTTACGTCCTGCGTCCTTAAGGGGTTAAAGCCCACAAAGAAACCTACACAACACTCTTAGTAAATGAGGGCCATTGTATTCTTCATCTTGAACGTGTGCCCCATTTCTCCAGTGATTAGTAATGGTTCCGAAAATAAAGGCATAAAGAACTTGCCAGATCTTATATCTTCCAGGCTTTTCCTAATTTTTGGTGGCCGCCCAGATAATCACTGCAAGAATTGCGATCAGTATTACAAGCTCGAGTATGATAATACAGCGAGACTTGCGCTGGTACTCTACTGCCAGGGCCAGCTACTGGTTGGCTTGATGGACATGCACGTCAGCAGTTTCTACGTTGGCCTATATGCTGTCAATCATTTCTCTTTGCTCGTGGATCATCATACCCAAGTCTTTGAAGATTTCATTGACCCCTCCGATATCCTCAAGTTGCTGTATGGCGCTTTCCCGTTCCTCTATGAGCCACAGATCATCTTCCGTGATAAGATCCTCTTGCCTTGTCGTCTGGCTCTCATTTTCCCAGTTGACCAATGAGCCATCCTTAAGTCCATCATCTGCGCCACCACCCGATACTCTGGATCCGGCACGGACCCGAGCAACAAAGTCTTTCTCCTTTTCTGCGGCTAATCTCTGAATCTTCTGAAAGTTGGTCAATGCGGAGCTAAACTCATTCAGGAGTCTGTCCTTCTGGAGCTTTCTCCGTATCTGATCGCTGTCGAAAGGGAGAGATGAAAACTCCTTGAGACATTTGGCCACGTCATTGGAAAGCTTGTTAACATTGTATTTTCTGCTGTAGTTGGTTCTGTAATTCAGTGTCCTGGACGGTTCCCAACTGGTTCACTATCCTCTGGATCTCTGCAGAGCCTTGTGTTATCCTCAGGATGTTGGAGGAGATGGTCTGTGCCATCTGCGCTGGGTCCCGGCTGGTACTATACGCCATGACTGCGATAGGTTGGCAATTCCGTTTCTCATTCAGGGAGTTCGTGCCAATGCTTTAACACCTGTCTCCGGAGCCTCTGTCTGCTCCCAGATTTGTAAATTACTTCTCCAGTGTTTATCAGCTGCTGTATGCTCCACAGGAAGTTGTATAGTTCTTTTCAGTCTGACCACAGTCCTCTCTGACACCCCTGTCCATGTCAGGTACTGTCCTCTTATCCTTAGGATAGGGCAGGTATAGGCAACCTCCAGCACTGCAGATGTTTTGGACTACATCTCCCATGATGCTCTTACAGCCAAAATACTGCCAAAGCATCATGGGATATGTAGTCCAAAACATCTGCAGTGCCAAAGGTTGCCTATGCCTGGGATAGGGGATAAGATGTCTGATCGCAGGGGCCTGACCCTTCCTGATCTCGGCTACGGCACCCCAGACATGACTGGTGATGTGGGGCGGAGGCTTGTGACTTCTGTCACTCCCCGCTCGTGATGTCTCAGCCACGCCCCCTCAATGCAAGTCTATTGGAGGGGGTGTGACAGTCACAAGTCTCCGGCGCTGCACCTGGCGCTCTAAACGAACACCGGGTGCAGCAGGGAGATCGCGGGGGTCCCCAGCAGAGGGACCCCCACAATCAGACATCTTATCCCCTAGGGGATAAGATATCTAGGGGCGGAGTACCCCTTTAAACACTCCTAATGGATTATATAAGAGTGATGTATACCCCAGTGACTACGTTCAGGTCATTTTCCAAGCATATATGACTTGACTAAAAATTGTGGTCGGACACGTTTTTCAATCAGTCAAAAATCAGATATGCTCGGAAAATGACCCGAACGTAGTGGCTAGCTGACTATGGTGAGGTCCGTACGGGTCATGGAAGTGAATGATGTCCGGTCTACAGATACATTGTAGCCCACATATCTGTGCCATAGAGGCACTAATCGTAATGTGAACGCAGCCTTAGATGTATGTCCATAAAACAAGACACATGTTAAAATATATTATAGAAAAGCTCAGTGCACCAGGCTGGATAAGAGGGCAGGGGCATGCAGACAAAGACAAATGGTGTCCAATATGAACTGCTGATTCAATTTGGGTGGGTGCAGGGGATGCATGGCTCTGCCTTTGGTACAAGTTTTCCCTTCCTTTCTGGTTTCTTTTGCTTATTTTCAGGGTGTCCACTGTTCCTTAGATTTCCATTCTTCCATTACTTGTATCCATGTGGCATAAGCAATTGTTATCAGCAGTTCATATTGGACACCAATTGTCTTTGTCTGCCTGCCCCTGCCATCTTATCCAGCCTTGTGCACTGTGCTTTTCTATAATATATTTTAAAGGGGTATTACGGCGCTAAGACATCTTATCCCCTATCCAAAGGATAGGGGATAAGATGCCCGATTGCAGGGGTCCCACCGCTGGGGACCCCGTGATCTTGCACGCAGCACCCCGTTACAATCAGTCCCCGGAGCATGTTCGCTCCGGGTCTGATTACTGTCGATCACGGGGCCGGAGCAGTGTGACTTCACAGCCCCGCCCCCATGTGATGTCACGCTCCACCCCCTCAATTTAAGCCTATGGGAGGGGGCGTGACAGCTGTCACACCCCCTCCCATAGGCTTACATAGAGGGGGCGGAGCGTGACGGCACACGGGGGCGGGGCCGTGACGTCACAATACTCTGGCCCCATGATCGGCAGTCATCAGCTGACAGCTGTCACGCACCCTCCCATAGGCTTGCATTGAGGGGGCGGAGCGTGACACCACACGAGGGCGGGGCCTTGACGTCACAATGCTCCAGCCCCCGTGATCGCCAGTCATCAAACCCGGAGCAAACATGCTCCAGGTACTGATTATAACGGGGTGCGGCGTGCAAGATCACGGGGGTCCCCAGTGGTGGAACCCCCGTGATCAGGCATCTTATTCCCTATCCTTTGGATAGGGGATAAGATGTCTTAGCGCCGGAGTACCCCTTTAAGTTTTCCATATGGCTGTTTCAGCAACTCTTTCCCACTGATTTGTGTTAGTTGGTGACCTATTCCTCCTCTTCTGCAATACACCTGTTACTGCGCGGCGGAACATCAAAGAATAGCGGGGGTATCACATCTGTCCGCTAACTCCCAATTGCCTCCGCCCCCGGATCCGCCCAGAGAGCGAACGTCAGGTGAGGCTCCTGCTGTCACCCCCATGCCGACCGATCCCCGTAACTCCGGGCGATGCCGCTAACCAACAGCACAGATATCACAGCATAACGTCACAATGTATCCACTATACATACTGCAAGTAACATTGGAAAACACCCTATAAAAGTGCAAAAATTATTATTTATATATATAAAAACGTCATCCTTTGGGATTTGCTTTGCTAACAAAATTCTGTTAGTCCAATAAAAAAGGTATTACAAGATACTGCAACATTTTTAGATTTTTTGATCTCCTAGGGGCCGGAAGAAGCGCACGACTATGCGCGAAAATGTCTGTTAGCCTCCGAGCGCCTCATCCAGTCGTCTCCCAGCACTACGGAAATATCCGAAACATGGACTACCACAGGACCGGTGCGTGCGAGTGATCTCTCTGTTCGTTATATATGAATACTAATATACTTTGACACTCAGCACCACGGCAGTGAAAAAGTGTTTAAACAGCTGCGGCCACTGACATCGCTAACCACACTCCGATATAGAATATAAAAGTACAAGAAGTAACAGAGCAGTGATCTCCACATTCTCTACAAATATATATATGTTTTGCGCCTTCGTATTCGTTCTGTGATTGATTTACAATCCTGATCTATGTTAACCCTCTGCTGACATTGATTATTTTGCCTTGTTGTGTCATTATTATATATATATGTTTTGCGCCTTCGTATTCGTTCTGTGATTGATTTACAATCCTGATCTATGTTAACCCTCTGCTGACATTGATTATTTTGCCTTGTTGTGTCATTATTATATATATATGTTTTGCGCCTTTGTATTCGCTCTGTGATTGATTTACAATCCTGATCTATGTTAACCCTCTGCTGACGTTGATTATTTTGCCTTGTTGTGTCATTATTATATATATATGTTTTGCGCCTTCGTATTCGTTCTGTGATTGATTTACAATCCTGATCTATGTTAACCCTCTGCTGACATTGATTATTTTGCCTTGTTGTGTCATTATTATATATATATGTTTTGCGCCTTTGTATTCGTTCTGTGATTGATTTACAATCCTGATCTATGTTAACCCTCTGCTGACGTTGATTATTTTGCCTTGTTGTGTCATTAAGATGTTTTGCGCCTTCGTATTCGCTCTGTGATTGATTTACAATCCTGATCTATGTTAACCCTCTGCTGACATTGATTATTTTGCCTTGTTGTGTCATTATTATATATATATGTTTTGCGCCTTTGTATTCGTTCTGTGATTGATTTACAATCCTGATCTATGTTAACCCTCTGCTGACATTGATTATTTTGCCTTGTTGTGTCATTATTATATATATATGTTTTGCGCCTTTGTATTCGTTCTGTGATTGATTTACAATCCTGATCTATGTTAACCCTCTGCTGACATTGATTATTTTGCCTTGTTGTCATATATATATATATGTTTTGTGCCTTCGTATTCGCTCTGTGATTGATTTACAATCCTGATCTATGTTAACCCTCTGCTGACGTTGATTATTTTGCCTTGTTGTCATATATATATATATATATATGTTTTGCGTCTTTGTATTCGTTCTGTGATTGATTTACAATCCTGATCTATGTTAACCCTCTGCTGACGTTGATTATTTTGCCTTGTTGTGTCATTATTATATATATGTTTTGTGCCTTCGTATTCGCTCTGTGATTGACTTACAATCCTGATCTATGTTAACCCTCTGCTGACATTGATTATTTTGCCTTGTTGTGTTATATATATATATATGTTTTGCGTCTTTGTATTCGTTCTGTGATTGATTTACAATCCTGATCTATGTTAACCCTCTGCTGACATTGATTATTTTGCCTTGTTGTGTCATTATTATATATATATGTTTTGCGCCTTTGTATTCGTTCTGTGATTGATTTACAATCCTGATCTATGTTAACCCTCTGCTGACGTTGATTATTTTGCCTTGTTGTGTCATTATTATATATATATGTTTTGCGCCTTCGTATTCGCTCTGTGATTGATTTACAATCCTGATCTATGTTAACCCTCTGCTGACATTGATTATTTTGCCTTGTTGTGTCATTATTATATATATATGTTTTGCGCCTTCGTATTCGCTCTGTGATTGATTTACAATCCTGATCTATGTTAACCCTCTGCTGACGTTGATTATTTTGCCTTGTTGTGTCATTATTATATATATATGTTTTGCGTCTTTGTATTCGTTCTGTGATTGATTTACAATCCTGATCTATGTTAACCCTCTGCTGACGTTGATTATTTTGCCTTGTTGTGTCATTATTATATATATGTTTTGTGCCTTCGTATTCGCTCTGTGATTGATTTACAATCCTGATCTATGTTAACCCTCTGCTGACGTTGATTATTTTGCCTTGTTGTGTCATTATTATATATATGTTTTGTGCCTTCGTATTCGCTCTGTGATTGACTTACAATCCTGATCTATGTTAACCCTCTGCTGACATTGATTATTTTGCCTTGTTGTGTTATATATATATATGTTTTGTGCCTTCGTATTCGTTCTGTGATTGATTTAGAATCCTGATCTATGTTAACCCTCTGCTGACGTTGATTATTTTGCCTTGTTGTCATATATATATATGTTTTGCGCCTTCGTATTCGCTCTGTGATTGATTTACAATCCTGATCTATGTTAACCCTCTGCTGACGTTGATTATTTTGCCTTGTTGTGTCATTATTATATATATATGTTTTGCGCCTTCGTATTCGTTCTGTGATTGATTTACAATCCTGATCTATGTTAACCCTCTGCTGACGTTGATTATTTTGCCTTGTTGTGTCATTATTATATATATATATGTTTTGCGCCTTCGTATTCGCTCTGTGATTGATTTACAATCCTGATCTATGTTAACCCTCTGCTGACGTTGATTATTTTGCCTTGTTGTCATATATATATATGTTTTGCGCCTTCGTATTCGCTCTGTGATTGATTTACAATCCTGATCTATGTTAACCCTCTGCTGACGTTGATTATTTTGCCTTGTTGTGTCATTATTATATATATATGTTTTGTGCCTTTGTATTCGTTCTGTGATTGATTTAGAATCCTGATCTATGTTAACCCTCTGCTGACGTTGATTATTTTGCCTTGTTGTGTCATTATTATATATATATGTTTTGCGCCTTCGTATTCGTTCTGTGATTGATTTACAATCCTGATCTATGTTAACCCTCTGCTGACGTTGATTATTTTGCCTTGTTGTGTCATTATTATATATATATGTTTTGCGCCTTCGTATTCGTTCTGTGATTGATTTAGAATCCTGATCTATGTTAACCCTCTGCTGACGTTGATTATTTTGCCTTGTTGTGTCATTATTATATATATATGTTTTGTGCCTTCGTATTCATTCTGTGATTGATTTAGAATCCTGATCTATGTTAACCCTCTGCTGACATTGATTATTTTGCCTTGTTGTGTCATTATTATATATATATGTTTTGTGCCTTCGTATTCGTTCTGTGATTGATTTACAATCCTGATCTATGTTAACCCTCTGCTGACGTTGATTATTTTGCCTTGTTGTGTCATATATATATATATGTTTTGTGCCTTCGTATTCGTTCTGTGATTGATTTACAATCCTGATCTATGTTAACCCTCTGCTGACATTGATTATTTTGCCTTGTTGTGTTATATATATATATATTTTTTGCGCCTTCGTATTCGTTCTGTGATTGATTTACAATCCTGATCTATGTTAACCCTCTGCTGACATTGATTATTTTGCCTTGTTGTGTCATTATTATATATATATGTTTTGCGCCTTTGTATTCGCTCTGTGATTGATTTACAATCCTGATCTATGTTAACCCTCTGCTGACGTTGATTATTTTGCCTTGTTGTGTCATTATTATATATATATGTTTTGTGCCTTCGTATTCGTTCTGTGATTGATTTACAATCCTGATCTATGTTAACCCTCTGCTGACATTGATTATTTTGCCTTGTTGTGTCATTATTATATATATATGTTTTGCGCCTTTGTATTCGTTCTGTGATTGATTTACAATCCTGATCTATGTTAACCCTCTGCTGACATTGATTATTTTGCCTTGTTGTGTCATTATTATATATATATGTTTTGCGCCTTTGTATTCGTTCTGTGATTGATTTACAATCCTGATCTATGTTAACCCTCTGCTGACGTTGATTATTTTGCCTTGTTGTGTCATTAAGATGTTTTGCGCCTTCGTATTCGCTCTGTGATTGATTTACAATCCTGATCTATGTTAACCCTCTGCTGACATTGATTATTTTGCCTTGTTGTGTCATTATTATATATATATGTTTTGCGCCTTTGTATTCGTTCTGTGATTGATTTACAATCCTGATCTATGTTAACCCTCTGCTGACATTGATTATTTTGCCTTGTTGTCATATATATATATATGTTTTGTGCCTTCGTATTCGCTCTGTGATTGATTTACAATCCTGATCTATGTTAACCCTCTGCTGACGTTGATTATTTTGCCTTGTTGTCATATATATATATATATATATGTTTTGCGTCTTTGTATTCGTTCTGTGATTGATTTACAATCCTGATCTATGTTAACCCTCTGCTGACGTTGATTATTTTGCCTTGTTGTGTCATTATTATATATATGTTTTGTGCCTTCGTATTCGCTCTGTGATTGACTTACAATCCTGATCTATGTTAACCCTCTGCTGACATTGATTATTTTGCCTTGTTGTGTTATATATATATATATGTTTTGCGCCTTCGTATTCGTTCTGTGATTGATTTACAATCCTGATCTATGTTAACCCTCTGCTGACATTGATTATTTTGCCTTGTTGTGTCATTATTATATATATATGTTTTGCGCCTTTGTATTCGTTCTGTGATTGATTTACAATCCTGATCTATGTTAACCCTCTGCTGACGTTGATTATTTTGCCTTGTTGTGTCATTATTATATATATATGTTTTGCGCCTTCGTATTCGCTCTGTGATTGATTTACAATCCTGATCTATGTTAACCCTCTGCTGACATTGATTATTTTGCCTTGTTGTGTCATTATTATATATATATATGTTTTGCGCCTTCGTATTCGCTCTGTGATTGATTTACAATCCTGATCTATGTTAACCCTCTGCTGACGTTGATTATTTTGCCTTGTTGTGTCATTATTATATATATATGTTTTGCGTCTTTGTATTCGTTCTGTGATTGATTTACAATCCTGATCTATGTTAACCCTCTGCTGACGTTGATTATTTTGCCTTGTTGTGTCATTATTATATATATATGTTTTGCGCCTTTGTATTCGTTCTGTGATTGATTTACAATCCTGATCTATGTTAACCCTCTGCTGACGTTGATTATTTTGCCTTGTTGTGTCATTATTATATATATATGTTTTGTGCCTTCGTATTCGCTCTGTGATTGACTTACAATCCTGATCTATGTTAACCCTCTGCTGACGTTGATTATTTTGCCTTGTTGTGTCATTATTATATATATATGTTTTGCGCCTTCGTATTCGTTCTGTGATTGATTTACAATCCTGATCTATGTTAACCCTCTGCTGACATTGATTATTTTGCCTTGTTGTGTCATTATTATATATATATGTTTTGCGCCTTTGTATTCGCTCTGTGATTGATTTACAATCCTGATCTATGTTAACCCTCTGCTGACGTTGATTATTTTGCCTTGTTGTGTCATTATTATATATATATGTTTTGTGCCTTCGTATTCGTTCTGTGATTGATTTACAATCCTGATCTATGTTAACCCTCTGCTGACATTGATTATTTTGCCTTGTTGTGTCATTATTATATATATATGTTTTGCGCCTTTGTATTCGTTCTGTGATTGATTTACAATCCTGATCTATGTTAACCCTCTGCTGACGTTGATTATTTTGCCTTGTTGTGTCATTAAGATGTTTTGCGCCTTCGTATTCGCTCTGTGATTGATTTACAATCCTGATCTATGTTAACCCTCTGCTGACATTGATTATTTTGCCTTGTTGTGTCATTATTATATATATATGTTTTGCGCCTTTGTATTCGTTCTGTGATTGATTTACAATCCTGATCTATGTTAACCCTCTGCTGACATTGATTATTTTGCCTTGTTGTGTCATTATTATATATATATGTTTTGCGCCTTTGTATTCGTTCTGTGATTGATTTACAATCCTGATCTATGTTAACCCTCTGCTGACATTGATTATTTTGCCTTGTTGTCATATATATATATATGTTTTGTGCCTTCGTATTCGCTCTGTGATTGATTTACAATCCTGATCTATGTTAACCCTCTGCTGACGTTGATTATTTTGCCTTGTTGTCATATATATATATATATATATGTTTTGCGTCTTTGTATTCGTTCTGTGATTGATTTACAATCCTGATCTATGTTAACCCTCTGCTGACGTTGATTATTTTGCCTTGTTGTGTCATTATTATATATATGTTTTGTGCCTTCGTATTCGCTCTGTGATTGACTTACAATCCTGATCTATGTTAACCCTCTGCTGACATTGATTATTTTGCCTTGTTGTGTTATATATATATATATGTTTTGCGTCTTTGTATTCGTTCTGTGATTGATTTACAATCCTGATCTATGTTAACCCTCTGCTGACATTGATTATTTTGCCTTGTTGTGTCATTATTATATATATATGTTTTGCGCCTTTGTATTCGTTCTGTGATTGATTTACAATCCTGATCTATGTTAACCCTCTGCTGACGTTGATTATTTTGCCTTGTTGTGTCATTATTATATATATATGTTTTGCGCCTTCGTATTCGCTCTGTGATTGATTTACAATCCTGATCTATGTTAACCCTCTGCTGACATTGATTATTTTGCCTTGTTGTGTCATTATTATATATATGTTTTGTGCCTTCGTATTCGCTCTGTGATTGACTTACAATCCTGATCTATGTTAACCCTCTGCTGACATTGATTATTTTGCCTTGTTGTGTTATATATATATATGTTTTGTGCCTTCGTATTCGTTCTGTGATTGATTTAGAATCCTGATCTATGTTAACCCTCTGCTGACGTTGATTATTTTGCCTTGTTGTCATATATATATATGTTTTGCGCCTTCGTATTCGCTCTGTGATTGATTTACAATCCTGATCTATGTTAACCCTCTGCTGACGTTGATTATTTTGCCTTGTTGTGTCATTATTATATATATATGTTTTGCGCCTTCGTATTCGTTCTGTGATTGATTTACAATCCTGATCTATGTTAACCCTCTGCTGACGTTGATTATTTTGCCTTGTTGTGTCATTATTATATATATATATGTTTTGCGCCTTCGTATTCGCTCTGTGATTGATTTACAATCCTGATCTATGTTAACCCTCTGCTGACGTTGATTATTTTGCCTTGTTGTCATATATATATATGTTTTGCGCCTTCGTATTCGCTCTGTGATTGATTTACAATCCTGATCTATGTTAACCCTCTGCTGACGTTGATTATTTTGCCTTGTTGTGTCATTATTATATATATATGTTTTGTGCCTTTGTATTCGTTCTGTGATTGATTTAGAATCCTGATCTATGTTAACCCTCTGCTGACGTTGATTATTTTGCCTTGTTGTGTCATTATTATATATATATGTTTTGCGCCTTCGTATTCGTTCTGTGATTGATTTACAATCCTGATCTATGTTAACCCTCTGCTGACGTTGATTATTTTGCCTTGTTGTGTCATTATTATATATATATGTTTTGCGCCTTCGTATTCGTTCTGTGATTGATTTAGAATCCTGATCTATGTTAACCCTCTGCTGACGTTGATTATTTTGCCTTGTTGTGTCATTATTATATATATATGTTTTGTGCCTTCGTATTCATTCTGTGATTGATTTAGAATCCTGATCTATGTTAACCCTCTGCTGACATTGATTATTTTGCCTTGTTGTGTCATTATTATATATATATGTTTTGTGCCTTCGTATTCGTTCTGTGATTGATTTACAATCCTGATCTATGTTAACCCTCTGCTGACGTTGATTATTTTGCCTTGTTGTGTCATATATATATATGTTTTGTGCCTTCGTATTCGTTCTGTGATTGATTTACAATCCTGATCTATGTTAACCCTCTGCTGACATTGATTATTTTGCCTTGTTGTGTTATATATATATATATTTTTTGCGCCTTCGTATTCGTTCTGTGATTGATTTACAATCCTGATCTATGTTAACCCTCTGCTGACATTGATTATTTTGCCTTGTTGTGTCATTATTATATATATATGTTTTGCGCCTTTGTATTCGCTCTGTGATTGATTTACAATCCTGATCTATGTTAACCCTCTGCTGACGTTGATTATTTTGCCTTGTTGTGTCATTATTATATATATATGTTTTGTGCCTTCGTATTCGTTCTGTGATTGATTTACAATCCTGATCTATGTTAACCCTCTGCTGACATTGATTATTTTGCCTTGTTGTGTCATTATTATATATATATGTTTTGCGCCTTTGTATTCGTTCTGTGATTGATTTACAATCCTGATCTATGTTAACCCTCTGCTGACATTGATTATTTTGCCTTGTTGTGTCATTATTATATATATATGTTTTGCGCCTTTGTATTCGTTCTGTGATTGATTTACAATCCTGATCTATGTTAACCCTCTGCTGACGTTGATTATTTTGCCTTGTTGTGTCATTAAGATGTTTTGCGCCTTCGTATTCGCTCTGTGATTGATTTACAATCCTGATCTATGTTAACCCTCTGCTGACATTGATTATTTTGCCTTGTTGTGTCATTATTATATATATATGTTTTGCGCCTTTGTATTCGTTCTGTGATTGATTTACAATCCTGATCTATGTTAACCCTCTGCTGACATTGATTATTTTGCCTTGTTGTCATATATATATATATGTTTTGTGCCTTCGTATTCGCTCTGTGATTGATTTACAATCCTGATCTATGTTAACCCTCTGCTGACGTTGATTATTTTGCCTTGTTGTGTCATTATTATATATATGTTTTGTGCCTTCGTATTCGCTCTGTGATTGACTTACAATCCTGATCTATGTTAACCCTCTGCTGACATTGATTATTTTGCCTTGTTGTGTTATATATATATATATGTTTTGCGCCTTCGTATTCGTTCTGTGATTGATTTACAATCCTGATCTATGTTAACCCTCTGCTGACATTGATTATTTTGCCTTGTTGTGTCATTATTATATATATATGTTTTGCGCCTTTGTATTCGTTCTGTGATTGATTTACAATCCTGATCTATGTTAACCCTCTGCTGACGTTGATTATTTTGCCTTGTTGTGTCATTATTATATATATATGTTTTGCGCCTTCGTATTCGCTCTGTGATTGATTTACAATCCTGATCTATGTTAACCCTCTGCTGACATTGATTATTTTGCCTTGTTGTGTCATTATTATATATATATGTTTTGCGCCTTCGTATTCGCTCTGTGATTGATTTACAATCCTGATCTATGTTAACCCTCTGCTGACGTTGATTATTTTGCCTTGTTGTGTCATTATTATATATATATGTTTTGCGTCTTTGTATTCGTTCTGTGATTGATTTACAATCCTGATCTATGTTAACCCTCTGCTGACGTTGATTATTTTGCCTTGTTGTGTCATTATTATATATATGTTTTGTGCCTTCGTATTCGCTCTGTGATTGACTTACAATCCTGATCTATGTTAACCCTCTGCTGACATTGATTATTTTGCCTTGTTGTGTTATATATATATATATGTTTTGCGTCTTTGTATTCGTTCTGTGATTGATTTACAATCCTGATCTATGTTAACCCTCTGCTGACATTGATTATTTTGCCTTGTTGTGTCATTATTATATATATATGTTTTGCGCCTTTGTATTCGTTCTGTGATTGATTTACAATCCTGATCTATGTTAACCCTCTGCTGACGTTGATTATTTTGCCTTGTTGTGTCATTATTATATATATATGTTTTGCGCCTTCGTATTCGCTCTGTGATTGATTTACAATCCTGATCTATGTTAACCCTCTGCTGACATTGATTATTTTGCCTTGTTGTGTCATTATTATATATATATGTTTTGCGCCTTCGTATTCGTTCTGTGATTGATTTACAATCCTGATCTATGTTAACCCTCTGCTGACGTTGATTATTTTGCCTTGTTGTGTCATTATTATATATATATGTTTTGTGCCTTCGTATTCGCTCTGTGATTGACTTACAATCCTGATCTATGTTAACCCTCTGCTGACATTGATTATTTTGCCTTGTTGTGTTATATATATATATATGTTTTGCGTCTTTGTATTCGTTCTGT
Source organism: Hyla sarda (assembly GCF_029499605.1). NCBI lineage: Eukaryota > Metazoa > Chordata > Amphibia > Anura > Hylidae > Hyla > Hyla sarda. The sequence continues at coordinate 2,330,203 of NC_079189.1, read as the reverse complement.
GATTGATTTACAATCCTGATCTATGTTAACCCTCTGCTGACATTGATTATTTTGCCTTGTTGTGTCATTATTATATATATATGTTTTGCGCCTTCGTATTCGCTCTGTGATTGATTTACAATCCTGATCTATGTTAACCCTCTGCTGACATTGATTATTTTGCCTTGTTGTCATATATATATATGTTTTGCGCCTTCGTATTCGTTCTGTGATTGATTTAGAATCCTGATCTATGTTAACCCTCTGCTGACATTGATTATTTTGCCTTGTTGTGTCATTATTATATATATATGTTTTGCGCCCTCGTATTCGTTCTGTGATTGATTTACAATCCTGATCTATGTTAACCCTCTGCTGACGTTGATTATTTTGCCTTGTTGTGTCATTATTATATATATATATGTTTTGCGCCTTCGTATTCGCTCTGTGATTGATTTACAATCCTGATCTATGTTAACCCTCTGCTGACATTGATTATTTTGCCTTGTTGTGTCATTATTGCCCCCTTTCTCCTCCATTTTGAGTAAAGCTGATGAGGAGACGAAGTCCAGACCGACCTATGTTTATTATAATAACAACATAATATATCTGACCCAAAACACTATAAATGTAACAAAAACCAAATATTCTCACCTTACTGCAGAGGAGCGGAGATCACCAGACACAACACAACAGCCCTGACTGCTGGATAAATAGCCCCGCCCATTCCTGTCACATGATCATCCTCACAGGTCCTTCAGCAGAGATCTCTTCTATCCTGCTGAGCTCCGCCCCCACATGTACTGGTCACATGATTGTGACATCATCACAGGTCCTACACAACCAGCATCCAGCAGATACAGAGCAGGTCCTGGTTACTACAGTTGTGCTGTGTGTGGAGATCGATGTGCCACAGTGTGTGCCCCCTGCAGTAAGGAGATTACATCAGGAGAAGGTTTGTTACAGTGTGTCACTTCAGTAGTGAGAAGTGACACTGCTGGGACATTATACAGTAATGGAGGGGTCTGGTGATGACTGGAGAGGTGACACTGCTGGGGCATTATACGGTAATGGAGGGGTCTGGTGATGATTAGAGAGGTGACACTGCTGGGACATTATACAGTAATGGAGGGGTCTGGTGATGACTGGAGAGGTGACACTGCTGGGACATTATACAGTAATGAAGGGGTCTGGTGATGACTGGAGAGGTGACACTGCTGGGACATTATACAGTAATGGAGGAGTCTGGTGATGACTGGAGAGGTGACACTGCTGGGACATTATACAGTAATGGAGGGGTCTGGTGATGATTAGAGAGGTGACACTGCTGAGACATTATACAGTAATGGAGGGGTCTGGTGATGACTGGGGAGGTGACACTGCTGGGACATTATACAGTAATGGAGGGGTCTGGTGATGATTAGAGAGGTGACACTGCTGGGACATTATACAGTAATGGAGGGGTCTGGTGATGATTAGAGAGGTGACACTGCTGGGACATTATACAGTAATGGAGGGGTCTGGTGATGACTGGAGAGGTGACACTGCTGGGACATTATACAGTAATGGAGGGGTCTGGTGATGATTAGAGAGGTGACACTGCTGGGACATTATACAGTAATGGAGGGGTCTGGTGATGACTGGAGAGGTGACACTGCTGGGACATTATACAGTAATGGAGGGGTCTGGTGATGACTGGAGAGGTGACACTGCTGGGACATTATACAGTAATGGAGGGGTCTGGTGATGACTGGAGAGATGACACTGCTGGGACATTATACAGTAATGGAGGGGTCTGGTGATGAATGGAGAGGTGACACTGCTGGGACATTATACTATAATGGAGGTGTCTGGTGATGATTAGAGAGGTGACACTGCTGGGACATTATACAGTAATGGGGGGGTCTGGTGATGACTGGAGAGGTGACACTGCTGGGACATTATACAGTAATGGGGGGGTCTGGTGATGACTGGAGAGGTGACACTGCGGGGACATTTTACAGTAATGGAGGGGTCTGGTGATGACTGGAGAGGTGACACTGCGGGGACATTATACAGTAATGGAGGGGTCTGGTGATGACTGGAGAGGTGACACTGCTGGGACATTATACAGTAATGGAGGGGTCTGGTGATGACTGGAGAGGTGACACTGCTGGGACATTATACAGTAATGGAGGGGTCTGGTGATGACTGGAGAGGTGACACTGCTGGGACATTATACAGTAATGGAGGGGTCTGGTGATGACTGGAGAGGTGACACTGCTGGGACATTATACAGTAATGGAGGGGTCTGGTGATGACTGGAGAGGTGACACTGCTGGGACATTATACAGTAATGGAGGGGTCTGGTGATGATTAGAGAGGTGACACTGCTGGGACATTATACAGTAATGGAGGGGTCTGGTGATGACTGGAGAGGTGACACTGCTGGGACATTATACAGTAATGGAGGGGTCTGGTGATGATTAGAGAGGTGACACTGCTGGGACATTATACAGTAATGGAGGGGTCTGGTGATGATTAGAGAGGTGACACTGCTGGGACATTATACAGTAATGGAGGGGTCTGGTGATGACTGGAGAGGTGACACTGCTGGGACATTATACAGTAATGGAGGGGTCTGGTGATGACTGGAGAGGTGACACTGCTGGGACATTATACAGTAATGGAGGGGTCTGGTGATGACTGGAGAGATGACACTGCTGGGACATTATACAGTAATGGAGGGGTCTGGTGATGAATGGAGAGGTGACACTGCTGGGACATTATACTATAATGGAGGTGTCTGGTGATGATTAGAGAGGTGACACTGCTGGGACATTATACAGTAATGGGGGGGTCTGGTGATGACTGGAGAGGTGACACTGCTGGGACATTATACAGTAATGGGGGGGTCTGGTGATGACTGGAGAGGTGACACTGCGGGGACATTTTACAGTAATGGAGGGGTCTGGTGATGACTGGAGAGGTGACACTGCGGGGACATTATACAGTAATGGAGGGGTCTGGTGATGACTGGAGGGGTGACACTGCTGGGACATTATACAGTAATGGAGGGGTCTGGTGATGACTGGAGGGGTGACACTGCTGGGACATTATACAGTAATGGAGGGGTCTGGTGATGACTGGAGAGGTGACACTGCTGGGACATTATACAGTAATGGAGGGGTCTGGTGATGATTAGAGAGGTGACAATTCTGGGACATTATACAGTAATGGAGGGGTCTGGTGATGACTGGAGAGGTGACACTGCTGGGACATTATACAGTAATGGAGGGGTCTGGTGATGACTGGAGAGGTGACACTGCTGGGACATTATACAGTAATGGAGGGGTCTGGTGATGACTGGAGAGGTGACACTGCTGGGACATCATACAGTAATGGAGGGGTCTGGTGATGACTGGAGAGGTGACACTGCTGGGACATTATACAGTAATGGAGGGGTCTGGTGATGACTGGAGAGGTGACACTGCTGGGACATTATACAGTAATGGAGGGGTCTGGTGATGATTAGAGAGGTGACACTGCTGGGACATTATACAGTAATGGAGGGGTCTGGTGATGACTGGAGAGGTGACACTGCTGGGACATTATACAGTAATGGAGGGGTCTGGTGATGATTAGAGAGGTGACACTGCTGGGACATTATACAGTAATGGAGGGGTCTGGTGATGACTGGAGAGGTGACACTGCTGGGACATTATACAGTAATGGAGGGGTCTGGTGATGATTAGAGAGGTGACACTGCTGGGGCATTATACAGTAATGGAGGAGACTGGTGATGACTGGAGAGGTGACACTGCTGGGACATTATACAGTAATGGTGGGGTCTGGTGATGATTACAGAGGTGACACTGCTGGGACATTATACAGTAATGGAGGGGTCTGGTGATTAGAGAGGTGACACTGCTGGGACATTATACAGTAATGGAGGGGTCTGGTGATGATTAGAGAGGTGACACTGCAGGGACATTATACAGTAATGTAGGGGTCTGGTGATGACTGGAGAGGTGACAGTGCAGGGACATTATACAGTAATGGAGGGGTCTGGTGATGACTGGAGAGGTGACCCTGCTGGGAAATTATACAGTAATGGAGGGGTCTGGTGATTATTAGCGAGGTGACACTGCTGGGACATTATACAGTAATAGAGGGGTCTGGTGATGACTGGAGAGGTGACACTGCTGGGACATTATACAGTAATGGAGGGGTCTGGTGATGACTGGAGAGGTGACCCTGCTGGGACATTATACAGTAATGGAGGGGTCTGGTGATTAGAGGGGTGACACTGCTGGGACATTACACAGTTATGGAGGGGTCTGGTGATGACTGGAGAGGTGACACTTCTGGAACACTATACAGTAATGGAGGGGTCTGGTGATGATTAGAGAGGTGACACTGCTGGGACATTATACAGTAATGGAGGGGTCTGGTGATGACTGGAGAGGTGACACTGCTGGGACATTATACAGTAATGGAGGGGTCTGGTGATGACTGGAGAGGTGACACTGCTGGGACATTATACAGTAATGGAGGGGTCTGGTGATGACTGGAGAGGTGACACTGCTGGGACATTATACAGTAATGGAAGGGTCTGGGGATGACTGGAGAGGTGACACTGCTGGGACATTATACAGTAATGGAGGGGTCTAGTGATGATTAGAGAGGTGACACTGCTGGGACATTCTACAGTAATGGAGGGGTCTGGTGATGATTAGAGAGGTGACACTGCTGGGGCATTATACAGTAATGGAGGGGTCTGGTGATGACTGGAGAGGTGACACTGCTGGGACATTATACAGTAATGGAGGGGTCTGGTGATGACTGGATAGGTGACACTGCTGGGACATTATACAGTAATGGAGGGGTCTGGTGATGATTAGAGAGGTGACACTGCTGGGACATTATACAGTAATGGAGGGGTCTGGTGATGATTAGAGAGGTGACCCTGCTGGGACATTATACAGTAATGGAGGGGTCTGGTGATGATTAGAGAGGTGACCCTGCTGGGACATTATACAGTAATGGAGGGGTCTGGTGATGATTAGAGAGGTGACCCTGCTGGGACATTATACAGTAATGGAGGGGTCTGGTGATGACTTGAGAGGTGACACTGCTGGGACATTATACAGTAATGGGGGGGTCTGGTGATGATTAGAGAGGTGACACTGCTGGGACATTATACAGTAATGGAGGGGTCTGGTGATGACGGTATCATTGTGTGTCAGGTTCCTATAAGGTGTCAGGATGTGGCGGTCTATTTCTCCATGGAGGAGTGGGAGTATGTAGAAGGACACAAGGATCTGTACCAGGACATGATGGAGGATCACCGGCCCCGAACATCACAAGGTAAGAAGAGACATATATATAGATATCACTCTCACTACCTAGTAACATAGAAATCTATCCAGCACTGATGTATTCATTCCCTGTGTGTTCCCTACAGATGGAGTCATTGATAGAAATCCACCCGAGAGGTGTCCCCGTCCTCTGTATTCCCAGGACTGTCCAGAGGGAAATGTCCCAGAGAAGCATCAGGTAGATGGTGTTAAAGCTTTCAAAATATGACCATAAAGTGATTGAACCCCTGATATTTTTTCCTTTTTTTTGTCTTTTTAGGGGGAAAATTTAGTTGATATTAAGGTTGAGGTTATAGATGACGCAGAAGAGGAGACGGATTTCTGGACCAATCAGCAGTGTAAGGAGCCGAATGCTTCCATTGGTTGTAGAAGAGGAACTTGTTTTGAGGGTTCCCAAGATACTACTACACCCATCATCTGATCATCACATGGAATAATCTATTCATCACTGATGTATTCATTCCCTGTGTGTTCCCTATAGATGGAGTCATTGATGGAAATCCACCCGAGAGGTGTCCCCGCCCTCTGTATCCCCAGGACTGTCCAGAGGGAAATGTCCCAGAGAACCATCAGGTAGATGAGTCTGAGCCTCATCAGGATGAATACCTGACTATTATTAAAGTGGAGGTGGAAGAAGAAGAAGAGATGATGAGGAACGATTACCAATATATTGGGGAAGTGAAGGAGGAAATTCCAGGAGGTGTTGTCCCAGGTATGTAATAATTCCAGGAGTTGTTAACGCAGGTTTGTAATAATTCCAGGAGGTGTTGTCCCAGGTATTTAATAATTCCAGGAGGGGTTGTCCCAGGTATGTAATAATTCCAGGAGGTGTTGTCCCAGGTATGTAATAATTCCAGGAGGTGTTGTCCCAGGTATGTAATAATTCCAGGAGGTGTTGTCCCGGGTATGTAATAATTCCAGGAGGTGTTGTCACGGGTATGTAATAATTCCAGGAGGTGTTGTTCCAGGTATGTAATAATTCCAGGAGGTGTTGTCCCAGGTATATAATAATTCCAGGAGGTGTTGCACCAGGTATGTAATAATTCCAGGAGGTGTTGTCCCGGGTATGTAATAATTCCAGGAGGTGTTGTCCCGGGTATGTAATAATTCCAGGAGGTGTTGTCCCGGGTATGTAATAATTCCAGGAGGTGTTGTCCCAGGTATGTAATATTTCCAGGAGGTGTTGTCCCAGGTATGTAATAATTCCAGGAGGTGTTGTCCCAGGTATGTAATATTTCCAGGAGGTGTTGTCCCAGGGATGTAATAATTCCAGGAGGTGTTACCCCAAGTATGTAATGTTTCCAGGAGGTGTTGTCCCGGGTATGTAATAATTCCAGGAGGTGTTGTCCCAGGTATGTAATATTTCCAGGAGGTGTTGTCCCGGGTATGTAATATTTCCAGGAGGTGTTGTCCCGGGTATGTAATAATTCCAGGAGGTGTTGTCCCGGGTATGTAATAATTCCAGGAGGTGTTGTCCCAGGTATGTAATATTTCCAGGAGGTGTTGTCCCAGGTATGTAATAATTCCAGGAGGTGTTGTCCCAGGTATGTAATATTTCCAGGAGGTGTTGTCCCAGGGATGTAATAATTCCAGGAGGTGTTACCCCAAGTATGTAATGTTTCCAGGAGGTGTTGTCCCGGGTATGTAATAATTCCAGGAGGTGTTGTCCCAGGTATGTAATATTTCCAGGAGGTGTTGTCCCGGGTATGTAATATTTCCAGGAGGTGTTGTCCCGGGTATGTAATAATTCCAGGAGGTGTTGTCCCGGGTATGTAATAATTCCAGGAGGTGTTGTCCCGGGTATGTAATAATTCCAGGAGGTGTTACTCCAGGTATGTAATAATTCCAGGAGGTGTTGTCCCGGGTATGTAATATTTCCAGGAGGTGTTGTCCCAGGGATGTAATAATTCCAGGAGGTGTTGTCCCGGGTATGTAATAATTCCAGGAGGTGTTGTCCCGGGTATGTAATATTTCCAGGAGGTGTTGTCCCGGGTATGTAATATTTCCAGGAGGTGTTGTCCCGGGTATGTAATATTTCCGGGAGGTGTTGTCCCGGGTATGTAATATTTCCGGGAGGTGTTGTCCCGGGTATGTAATAATTCCGGGAGGTGTTGTCCCGGGTATGTAATAATTCCAGGAGGTGTTGTCCCAGGTAGGTAATAATTCCAGGAGGTGTTGTCCCAGGTATGTAATAATTCCAGGAGGTGTTACCCCGGGTATGTAATAATTCCAGGAGGTGTTACCCCGGGTATGTAGTAATTCCAGGAGGTGTTGTCCCAGGTATGTAATGTTTCCAGGAGGTGTTGTCCCAGGTATGTAATGTTTCCAGGAGGTGTTGTCCCGGGTATGTAATAATTCCAGGAGGTGTTGTCCCAGGTATGTAATATTTCCAGGAGGTGTTACCCCAGGTATGTAATATTTCCAGGAGGTGTTGTCCCGGGTATGTAGTAATTCCAGGAGGTGTTGTCCCAGGTATGTAATGTTTCCAGGAGGTGTTGTCCCAGGTATGTAATATTTCCAGGAGGTGTTGTCCCAGGTATGTAATATTTCCAGGAGGTGTTGTCCCAGGTATGTAATAATTCCAGGAGGTGTTGTCCCAGGTATGTAATAATTCCAGGAGGTGTTACCCCGGGTATGTAATAATTCCAGGAGGTGTTACCCCGGGTATGTAGTAATTCCAGGAGGTGTTGTCCCAGGTATGTAATGTTTCCAGGAGGTGTTGTCCCAGGTATGTAATGTTTCCAGGAGGTGTTGTCCCGGGTATGTAATAATTCCAGGAGGTGTTGTCCCAGGTATGTAATATTTCCAGGAGGTGTTGTCCCAGGTATGTAATATTTCCAGGAGGTGTTGTCCCAGGTGTGTAATAATTCCAGGAGGTGTTGTCCCAGGTATGTAATATTTCCAGGAGGTGTTGTCCCAGGTATGTAGTAATGGATTACAGAGGGAATTCGGAGGTGTCTTCAGGGGAGGCTCCACCTTAGATCTACATGACATTAACCCTTCAGGCCCCAGTGATCCCCTGTGTTATGTATAGTCAGGACCTGAGGGAGGTGACTATATAGAGATCCTCTCCAAGGTCATCTATGGGTCCTGTCATGCTCCAGGTAGAACACTAGGGGCAGCATCGGTTTTCGGGTTCATCAGATGATATGAACAGCGACACCAACAATCGCATTCGGAGTCAAATATAAACTGAGTGAATGGTGGAAGGTTTGGATTCCGTGCCGCCATTTTGTGATCAGAAATCCCTGCTATGACCCTCTGCGGTCTCCTTCATCATTGTCACTTGAATGATCCCTTTTTGTTGCCATATACCTGACAGCGCTTATACAAGAATGGTGGCATGGGAGGCGCAATGGCTTCCTAAAGAGAAGCCCCTCCAAATATATAGGGGCCACTGGTGGGGGCAGTTGTGTGGCCAGGCAGAAGCAATGCAGTATGGGACATAATGGACAACATAGGAGACGCGCGCGGTCAGTAATGTATGGAAAAGGACCCTGAAATCACAGGAGGATGGTGGGAATGCAGCAGCAGTATAGTACGGAACAAAAACAGAGAAATCGAAACGCAGCCGCACGTCCACCATTTGGATCTATTTGCTTCTCAGCAGAATTTCAAAAACGAACAGGTTGTTATTATACATTTTTGATCAAACAGTACAAAGCCCACTCACCACGTCAATGCCACCTAGTCAGAGTGGGTCCCTAACCTGACACCGGCGTAGCGCCGGGCGGTGACCACTGCTTCCGAGACACCAAACCCGCCGGGGGAATGACCCAGTGACCAGGCAACCCCACTGCTGCCCGACCAAGCACCCGGCTCCGGGCCTCACCACCCCACAGACAAAGCATCACGGAAACAATGGCCGCCACCAAGCACCGCACCAGTGTGAACACCTACCACATTTGTAGTCTCTCCCTTCTTCCATGGCCAGCTCTCCACCCCACCCATTCGGCCCCGGCGTTTTTAACGCAGAAGGGTTTCCTCCTACCATTTTACCAGCCCTCCGGCAGGGAGCACATGGTCGGTGTTCACACTGGTGCGGTGCTTGGTGGCGGCCATTGTTTCTGTGATGCTTTGTCTGTGGGGTGGTGCAGCAGTGGGGTTGCCTGGTCACTGGGTCATTCCCCCTATGGGCATGGTGTCTCGGAGGCAGTGGTCACCGCCCGGCGCTACGCCAGTGTCAGGTTAGGGAACCACTCTGACTAGGCGGCCTTGACGGGGCGAGTGGACTTGTACTTTATGATCAAAATGTATAATAACAACCTGTTACCGTATTTTTTGCCGTATAAACTGGGAGAGAAAAGTCGTGCGTCTTATACGGCGAATACACACACCTATCGCGGTGGTCCCTGCGGCCATCAACGACCGGGACCCGCGGCTAATACAGGATATTACCGATTGCGGTGATGCCCTGTATTAACCCTTCAGACGCGGCGATCAAAGCTGACCGCCACGTCTGAAGCGAAAGTGACACTAACCCGGCTGTTCAGTCGGGCTGTTCGGGGCTGCCGCGGCGTCACGAACAGCTTACAGGACACCGGGAGGGACCTTATCTGCCTCCTCGGTGTCTGCTCCGTGCCAGGATCCCCTGCATGGCCGGCGCTCTCCTTCGTCGTCATCACGTCGTCGCGCACGCCGTCCCGTCATCCAATAGGAGCGGCGTACGTAGCAACGTGATGGCGGCGACGGAGAGCGAGGATACCGGGCAGCAGAGACGTTCCGGAGCGACGGGGATGCGGCAACGGCGATGGAGGACGACATCCAGGGCAGCGGTGACGGGTCCGGAGCGGCGGCGACACGCGAGTATTACCTCCTATACCAGTGGTCTTCAACCTGCGGACCTCCAGATGTTGCAAAACTACAACTCCCAGCATGCCCGGACAGCCAACGGCTGTCCGGGCATGCTGGGAGTTGTAGTTTTGCAACATCTGGAGGTCCGCAGGTTGAAGGTTCAGAATCTTTTTTTTTTTCTTCTAGATTTTCATCCTTTAAAATTGGGTGCGTCTTATATGCCGGAGCGTCTTATATGGCGAAAAATACGGTAGATTTTGAAATTATGCTGAGAAGCAAGAAGATGAAAATACAAATGGTGGACGTGCGGCTGCGTTTCTGTTTCTCTATTTTTGTTGCACAGTATAATATGGAACATGATGGATAAAGCAGGAGATGGTCGGCGGCCATGTTGGCTTCTAGTACCGGATTAGCGGTAGCGGCCGCGTCCACACCTGCTGTAATACAGAATACTACGTGACTGACTAACGTGTACGTGTGGATCTGCGGAGGGGAAATAGAATCTGCTCCCAGGACCACGAATAACAACCCCCCCCCTATATATTTATATATAGCGGGATAGGAGTAGCGTGGGGTGGCAGTGGCGGGTAAGAACGCACTTGTGTAGAGAATGCGATCCAATGGCGGGCGCGGTGATCGGTTATCTCCCTGCTCGGTGTTGGATTCTGGCCCAGATGCACCAGGGGAAGAAGACCCCTGGACTAAGCGCCTGCTCTTAAAGGGGTACTCCGCTGCTCAACGTTTAGAACTAAATGTCCAGAATGCTGGAGCACCGGAGTAACCCTTTAAATGCTGGCTGTATGGTCCTCTTCCTTGCCGGTGTAAACCCACCACGGCCCCTACCCTGTCTGTGGTTCATTGAGCGGAAGAACGTTATGAGGGCGGAAGAAGTCTGCGCCACGGAACATAATCGGTCTGTGAGGGTTTTATCTTTATTGTTTCCCTGGCAACAACTCTTGGAATCTCCAAAATTGTAGGGAATGTAAGGGTGATGGCCTAACATGAGATAGATAGATAGATAGATAGATATGAAGTAGATAGATAGATAGATAGATATGAAGTAGATAGATGTGCGATAGATAGATAGATAGATAGATATGAAGTAGATAGATAGATATGAAGTAGATAGATGTGCGATAGATAGATAGATAGATAGATAGATATGAAGTAGATAGATAGATATGAAGTAGATAGATGTGCGATAGATAGATAGATAGATATGATAGATACAGACAAAAGAATAAGTTGGCCAGCACTATTGATTCCAAACTATTATATGGACCTGGCTTACAGGTGTAGGCTGCTGGGCTATGTTGCTATGAGAGATAGATAGATATGAGAGAGAAAGATAGATATGAGATGGATAGATATGAGATATGAGAGAGAGAAATATAGATATGAGAAATATGAGATAAATATGAGATAGATAGATATGAGATAGATATGAGAGAGAAAGATAGATATGAGATGGATAGATATGAGATATGAGAGAGAGAAATATAGATATGAGAAATATGAGATAAATATGAGATAGATAGATATGAGATAGATAGAAATATAGATATGAGATAGATAGATATGAGAGAGAAAGATAGATATGAGATGGATAGATATGAGAGAGAGAAATATAGATATGAGAAATATGAGATAGATATGAGATAGATAGATGATAGATAGTGTGTTGTGAGATGACGGAATAAACACCATTTTTTTTGCACTTTACATTTTTGTGTGCTGCCATTTTTTACCTATGGATCTAACTGGGATTCTTTGACCAAGAGTCCAAGACATGGCGTACACCTGAACTACTTCCTTCAAACAAGACAGTTGTGCGGTTTTCACGAAGATTTCTTTTAGATATGAGATAGATATGAGATATGAGAGAGATAGATAGATATGAGATAGATAGATAGATATGAGATAGATATGAGATAGATATGAGATAGATAGATGTGAGATAGATAGATGTGAGATAGATAGATAGATATGAGATAGATAGATATGAGATAGATAGATAGATATGAGATAGATAGATAGATAGATAGATATGAGATAGATAGATAGATAGATAGATAGATAGATAGATAGATAGATAGATATGAGATAGATAGATAGATATGAGATAGATAGATAGATAGATAGATAGATAGATAGATATGAGATGAGATAGATAGATACAGTGGGGATCAAAAGTTTGGGCACCCCAGGTAAAAATTTGTATTAATGTGCATAAAGAAGCCAAGGAAAGATGGAAAAATCTCCAAAAGGCATCAAATTACAGATTAGACATTCTTATAATATGTCAACAAAAGTTAGATTTTATTTCCATCATTTACACTTTCAAAATAACAGAAAACAAAAAAATGGCATCTGCAAAAGTTTGGGCCCCCTGAAGATTTTATAGCATCCACTGCCCCCTGTGCAAAGCTGAGACCTGCCAGTGTCATGGATTGTTCTCAATCATCATCTGGGATGACCAGGTGATGTCATCTCAAAGGTTTTACATGCCCAGACTCATCTGACCTTGCCCCAACAATCAGCACCACGGGTTCTTCTAAGCAGTTGTCTAGAAATCTGAAACTGAAAATAGTTGACGCTCACAAAGCTGGAGAAGGCTATAAGAAGATAGCAAAAGGTTTTCAGATGTCAATATCTTCTGTTCGGAATGTAATTAAGAAATGGCAGTCATCAGGAACAGTGGAAGTTAAAGCAAGATCTGGAAGACCAAGAAAAATATCAGACAGAACAGCTTGCAGAATTGTGAGAAAAACAATTCAAAACCCACGTTTGACTGCACAATCCCTCCAGAAAGATCTGGCAGACACTGGAGTTGTGGTACACTATTCCACTATAAAGAGATACTTGTACAAATATGGTCTTCATGGAAGAGTCATCAGAAGAAAACCTCTTCTATGTCCTCACCACAAAAATCAGCGTTTGAACTTTGCAAATGAACATATAGACAAGCCTGATGCATTTTGGAAACAAGTTCTGTGGACCGATGAGGTTAAAATTGAACTTTTTGGCCGGAATGAGCAACGGTACGTTAGGAGAAGAAGGGAAACATAATTTAATGAAAAGAACCTCTGTCCAACTGTTAAGCATGGGGGTGGATCAATCATGCTTTGGGGTTGTATTGCAGCCAGTGGCACAGGGAACATCTCACGAGTAGAAGGAAAAATGGATTCAATAAAATTTCAGCAAATTTTGGATGCTAACTTGATGCCATCTGTGAAAAAGCTGAAGTTAAAGAGAGGATGGCTTCTACAAATGGATAATGATCCTAAACACACCTCGAAATCCTCGGGGGATTACATCAAGAGGTGTAAACTGAAGGTTTTGCCATGGCCTTCACAATCTCCTGACCTCAACATAATTGAAAATCTATGGATAGACCCTAAAAGAGCAGTGTGTGACAGACAGCCCAGAAATCTCAAAGAACTGGAAGACTTTTGCAAGGAAGAATGGGCAAAGATACCTCAAACAAGAATTGAAAGACTCTCGGCTGCTACAAAAAGCGTTTACAAGCTGTGATACTTGCCAAAGGGGGCAGTACAAGATATTAACTCTGCAGGGGGCACAAACTTTTGCAGACACCATTTTTTGGTTTTCTGTTATTTTGAAAGTGTAAATGATGGAAATAAAATGTAACTTTTGTTGACCTATTATAATAATGTCTAATCTGTAATTTGATGCCTTTTGGAGATTTTTCCATCTTTCCTTGGCTTCTTTATGCACATTAATACAAATTTTTACCTGGGGTGCCCAAACTTTTGATCCCCACTGTATGAGATAGATATGAGAGACAGATAGAGAAATAGATATTAGATAGATATGAGATAGATAGATATGAGATAGATAGATAGATAGATATGAGATAGATAGATTGGTCAAAGGCTCCCCCTCCCCCACCTTTCTGATTTTGTATTTTGTTCCTTCTACTTATTTTCTTCCTTTTTCTCCTCTATCTTTTCTTATTTTAATGGCATATCCTACATGATTTCATATTATTCTGTGGCCTATCGGGTCAGGCGTGGCGATGCGTTGGCCACTTTGGAGTTGTTTAGTTCTTTGATGGGTTTCAGTCCTATTACATATATATGGCTTCAGTGAGGGTTTATATGCCTTTTTATATATACACTTGTTTTATTTATATATTTCTGGAAACATCCTGTGACAATTACCCATAATAAAGGGCATTAACGGGGACAGATCTACTTCCTATTTCATTCACTATTAGCATAAAAATAATGTCTGTTTGTTTCCCATAGAAATAATATAAAACAAATACAAAAAAATCATATACAAAACATAACAAAATTATTTTTATCCCAACAGAAAATCCCAGTAAGAATTCTGAGGGAAACTTCATGTTATCCCTGAATGATAAAGGAGAAGATGAAGATATGATGGAGCGCTCCTCAGGAGAAGACCTCCTTACCCCTAATGTCCATCCAGATCTATCCTATAATAATCCACCTGATCATGAGGAACCTTCTCCTGACCAACCACACATTGTTACCACAAGGAGAGGTCAGAAAGGGGGCAAAAAGTTTCAATGTGATGAATGTGGAAAAGAGTTTACAGCAAGCTCGAGTCTTCTTACACACAAAAAAAGTCACACAGGAGAGAAACCGTATTCATGTTCAGAATGTGGGAAATGTTTTACAGGTAAATCCAATCTTTTTGTACACGAAAGAAGTCACACAGGAGAGAAACCATATTCATGTTCAGAATGTCGGAAATGTTTTGCAACCAAATCAACTCTTGCTAAGCATGAGAGAATTCACACAGGGGAAAAGGCATATTTATGTTCAAAATGTGGGAAATCTTTTACAAACACATCAAATCTTATTAGGCATAGGAGAACTCACACGGGAGAGAAGCCTTTTTCATGTTCAGAATGTGGCAAATGTTTTACAGCTAAATCAGATCTGGGTAAACATGAAAGATGTCACACAGGCGAGAAGCCATTTTCCTGTCCAGAATGTGGGAAATGTTTTACAAATAAACGGAATGTTGTTGCACATGAGAGAATTCACATGGGAGTGAAGCCCTATCCGTGTTCAGAATGTGGGAAATGTTTTATTACTAAAAGCACACTAAAGGATCATCAGAGAATCCACACAGGAGAAAAACCATATGCATGTGTTGAATGTGGGAAATGTTTTACAAATAAACGAAATCTTGTTATACATGAGAGAAGTCACACTGGAGTGAAGCCCTATTCATGTTCAGAGTGTGGGAAAGGCTTTATTACTAAAGGCAAACTAATGAACCATCAGAGAATTCACACAGGAGAGAAACCGTATTCGTGTTCCGAATGTGGGAAAGGTTTCATTACAAAAGACAAACTAAAGAATCATCACAGAAGTCACACGGGAGAAAAGCCGCATTCGTGTTCAGAATGTGAAAAATGTTTCATTACTAAAGAGAAACTAAGGAACCATCAGAGAAGTCACGCAGGGAAGGAGACAAGTTCTTTATAATGAAAACAATAGAGAACAATGGAATCTGAAAAATGCTGTAAATATTTTTAATCTCCTCCAGTTCTTCAGACAAGGGCTTAACCCCTTAATGACGTAGCCAATTTTAATTTTTGTATTGTAATTATTTTCTCCATTATACTTTTTTTAAATTTTCGATCTCAAGAGCCATAGGAGGCTCATTTTAAGTGGGACTTTTACTTTTTTTTTTACTATTAAAATATCATCAAAATAAAATAAAAAATATATATTTGTGGGGTCAATTTTAGAAAAAAACAAACACTTTTTTTTTTTTTTTTTTTTTTTTGGGGGGGGGTTGTTTCTATGCAGTATAGTCCATTATGGTAAAACTGACCTTCATTTTGGGGTCAGTATGGTTACAACGATACTAACTTTTGGCTTTTGTTTGTTAATTTAGCTTTTGTTTAGTTTTACTAACTTAAAAAAGAAATAAATAACAAAATGCTTAAAACTGCAATGTCCTGACCCGTGTAAGATTTTTTTATTTTTAGTCTATGGGGCTGTTTAGGGGCTCTCATTTATTTATTTATTTATTTTTTTGCATGATCAGTAGTCGTTATCGGTTCCACTTTTGTATGAATGCAATTTTTTTTTTATCACTTTTTATTCCATTTTCTCTGGGATGTTACCAAAAATTAGTAGTTTTTGATTTTGGTAATTTTTGTGTGTGTTTACGCCGTTGACTGCGGGATCAAGAATGTGATAATTTAATGGGATAATTCCGCACTTGGCAATACCAAATATATTTTTTCTTTTTATTTAAATTTTTTTTTTTATGGGAAAAGTGGGAGGGACTGTTTTCTACATATATATATATATAAGCACCGCCACCAATGGAATTGCTGACCTATCGATATACCATTAATTATATATAATATATATGGCACAGAGACCAAACGTATAGAAAGTATAAAGTATAGAGACCTTTAGAACCACCTCCGTAGGTCACTTTGAATCTAGAATCATAATCTAGGTACTTAAAGGGGTACTCCACCCCTAGGGGAGAACATGTCTATCCAAAGGATAGGGAATAACATGTCAGATCGCTGGGTGTCTGGCCGCGTCAGCGCTGCGGCATTACTGTCACGGAAGCCTGGGGTATCCCCGTGATCGTAACATCATGCCACGCCTCCTCCATTAATGTCTATGGGAGGGGGCGTGGCGGCTAGTACACAGCCATCACTCCTCCTCACAGACTTGAATTGCCTGGACGTGGTGACTGTTCACCAGTCATGCGGCACGGAGCAGAGTTGCTGCGGCAGAAAGCGCAGGGGTCCCCAGCGGCCGGACCCCCGCGATCACACGTTATTCCCTATATCCCTTTAATGGTCTCATAGTTCGACTGGAACGGAAAGGAAACCACAACTGCACAGGCTGAAGAACGTATCCTCTGCAAAAGGGGTTCTAGAGTAAGGACAAAAATCAATGGGGAGAGGGGCCCCCCATGTCCTGTCCCAAATCTGATACTAAATGGGTGGAGAGAATGGCGTTAACTTTGGAGGAGGCGTTGAGGGAGGAATCTAGGGCCTCAATGCGCCTTCTCCTCACAGAGCCAAGGCCTATATGCTAAGGAACGGAGGAGAGATCCGGCTACACAAACACCTTGGCGACTGCGGAGAACGAGAGGGTTACGATGAAGATGGAGTAATGAATGGTATACAGCGCGTAGCTCCTCCCCCAGCATCCATAGTGTAAGGGGACGCCTCAATGAGACAGTAGACAAATAGGAGAAGAGGTTTGGTTACAAGGTTCGGAGGGTCATTGGTTTTGTTACCATCCCGTTTGGTGATAAGTGTCACTAATAACCGCGGCCATTGTTCCGGGATTCAACTACTTTTGGAATATACTATTTCATCATATACTTCATATATATATATATATATGACTTTTCATGTTTTCGTTTCTCTGCTGATGCGGCACAGAAACCCCCCAAGATAGCGGCTTTACATATCTCTTCTTTTCAGTAAAGTCATCAAACAATGTCACATTGGTGGTCACCCAGCTTTCCCAGGCTCCTGTATGAAAAATTGCATTGGTGGTCACCCAGCTTGCCCAGACTGCTGTATGGAAGATCACATTGGTGGTCGGCTAGATTTCCCATGCTCCTGTTTGGCAGATAACATTGGTGGTCACCCTGCTTTCCCAAGCACCTGTATGGGAAATCACATTGGTGGTCAGCCAGCTTTCCCAGGCTTCTGTATGGAAGATCATTGGTGGTCACCAAGTTTTCCCATGCTCCTTTATAGCAGACAAGATTGGTGGTTGCCCAGCTTTGCCAGACTCCTGTATAGCAAATCACATAGGTGTTTGCCCAGCTTCCCCAGGCTCCTGTATGGCAGATCACATTGGTGGTCACCCAGACTCCTGTATGGCAGATCACATTGGTGGTCACCTAGGTCCCTGTAAGGCAGATCACATTGGTGGTCACCCAGGTCCCTGTAAGGCAGATCACATTGGTGGTCACCTAGGTCCCTGTAAGGCAGATCACATTGGTGGTCACCTAGGTCCCTGTAAGGCAGATCACATTGGTGGTCACCCAGGCTCCTGTAAGGCAGATCACATTGGTGGTCACCTAGGTCCCTGTAAGGCAGATCACATTGGTGGTCACCCAGGCTCCTGTATGGCAGATCACATTGGTGGTCACCTAGGTCCCTGTATGGCAGATCACATTGGTGGTCACCCAGGTCCCTGTAAGGCAGATCACATTGGTGGTCACCCAGGTCCCTGTAAGGCAGATCACATTGGTGGTCACCCAGGTCCCTGTAAGGCAGATCACATTGGTGGTCACCTAGGTCCCTGTAAGGCAGATCACATTGGTGGTCACCCAGGTCCCTGTAAGGCAGATCACATTGGTGGTCACCCAGGTCCCTGTAAGGCAGATCACATTGGTGGTCACCCAGGTCCCTGTAAAGCAGATCACATTGGTGGTCACTAGGGATGTCCCAATACTGGTATTGGGGCCGATGCTAGCTATTTGCATGGTATCGGGGACTCGTTTAATGTCCCTGATACCTGCTGCCGCTCCACTGTCCCGTTCTCCCGTCCTCCGGGCCGCATCATGTCGTCCTATGGAGGAGCATGTGACATATAAGTCACTCCGCCTCCTCCCCCACGCCCAGCGTAACGCTACGGAGGAAGCAGAGTGACGTATATGTCACATGCTCCTCCATAGGACGCCATGATACGGCCCGGAGGACGGGAGAACGGGACAGTGGAGCGGCAGCACCCGACAGAGGAGGTGAGCGGCCTGCAAGGAGGGGGGCTGCTACTCATGTCTACCGGGGGGGGGGGGGGGGGGCCTGCTGCTGTCTAAAGGGGGACTGTGGTCTACAGGGGGGCTGTGGTCTACAAGGGGGCTGCTACTTATGTCTACAGGGGGGCTGCTGTCTACAAGGGGGGGCTGCTGCTAATGTCTAAAGGGGGGGCCCCTGCTGCTGTCTAAAGGGGGGGGGGGCCTGCTAAAGGGGGGCTGTGGTCTACAGGGTAGCTGATACTTATGTCCACATGGGGGCTGCTGTCTACAAGGGGGGCCTGCTGTGTACAGGGGGGGGCTGCTGCTAATGTCTGCAGGGGGATACTCCCTACTATTAAAGACAATCTTACAGCAGAGTCACCTGCACTAACTTGAATTTATTTGTAGATAGGTCAGGTGACCCGGTTTCTGCCGCTGCTCACCATGGGATCATCAGTCTCACCGCCAATGCAAATTCCCTGTTCTGCCCAATGGAGAAGAGAGAAATCTTGGCTCATACTACAGCAGCCGCCTCCATTATACACAACAAG
This sequence comes from Hyla sarda, assembly GCF_029499605.1. Taxonomy (NCBI): domain Eukaryota; kingdom Metazoa; phylum Chordata; class Amphibia; order Anura; family Hylidae; genus Hyla; species Hyla sarda. The sequence continues at coordinate 2,310,780 of NC_079189.1, read as the reverse complement.
GACCCGACATATCCTACGGTAAACAGCGCCAGAAACCGCGTCACCCTGGGGTCAGATTCCCTTTAAAATATAAGTACTCGGACTTGGTATCGGCGAGTACTAGAATTAAAGTATCGGTACTCGGTCTTAAAAAAATGGTATCGGGACATCCCTAGTGGTCACTCAGGCTCCTGTATGGCAGATCACATTGGTGGTCACCCAGACTCCTTTATGGCAGATCACATTGGTGGTCACCCAGACTCCTGTATGGCAGATCACATTGGTGGTCACCAGGCTCCTGTATGGCAGATCACATTGATGGTCACCCAGACTCCTGTATGGCAGATCACATTGGTGGTCACCCAGGCTCCTGTGTGGCAGATCACATTGGTGGTCACCCAGACTCCTGTATGGCAGATCACATTGGTGGTCACCCAGGCTCCTGTGTGGCAGATCACATTGGTGGTCACCCAGACTCCTGTATGACAGATCACGTTGGTGGTCACCCAGACTCATGTATGGCAGATCACATTGGTGGTCACCCAGGCTCCTGTATGGCAGATCACATTGGTGGTCACTCAGACTCCTTTATGGCAGATCACATTGGTGGTCACCCAGACTCCTGTATGACAGATCACATTGGTGGTCACCCAGGCTCCTGTATGGCAGATCACATTGGTAGTCACCCAGGTGTCTGTAAGGCAGATCACATTGGTGGTCACCCAGGCTCCTGTATGGCAGATCACATTGGTGATCACCCAGGCTCCTTTATGGCAGATCACATTGGTGGTCACCCAGGCTCCTGTATGGCAGATCACATTGGTGGTCACCCAGGCTCCTGTAAGGCAGATCACATTGGTGGTCACCCAGACGCCTTTATGGCAGATCACATTGATGGTCACCCAGGCTCCTGTATGGCAGATCACATTGGTGGTCACCCAGATGCCTTTATGGCAGATCACATTGATGGTCACCTAGGCTCCTGTATGGCAGATCACATTGGTGGTCACCCAGGCTCCTGTATGGCAGATCACATTGGTGGTCACCCAGACTCCTGTAAGGCAGATCACATTGGTGGTCACCCAGACGCCTTTATGGCAGATCACATTGATGGTCACCCAGGCGCCTGTATGGCAGATCACATTGGTGGTCACTAGGGATGTATCGATACTGGTATTGGGGCCGATACTAGCTATTTGCATGGTATCGGGGACTCGTTTAATGTCCCTGACACCTGCTGCCGCTCCACTGTCCCGGTCTCCCGTCCTCCGGGCCGCATCATGTCGTCCTATGGAGGAGCTTGTGACATATAAGTCATTCCGCCTCCTTCCCCCACGCCCAGCGTAACGCTACGGAGGAAGCAGAGTGACTTATATGTCACATGCTCCTCCATAGGACGCCATGATACGGCCCGGAGGACGGAAGAAAGGGACAGTGGAGCGGCAGCACCCGACAGAGGAGGTGAGCTGCCTGCAAGGAGGGGGGCTGCTACTAATGTCTAAAGGGGGGGCCCCTGCTGCTGTCTAAAGGGGGGGGGCCCTGCTAAAGGGGGGCTGTGGTCTACAGGGTAGCTGATACTTATGTCTACAGGGGGGCTGCTGTGTACAGGGGGGGGCTGCTGCTAATGTCTGCAGGGGGATACTCCCTACTATTAAAGACAATCTTACAGCAGTCACCTGCACTAACTTGAATTTATTTGTAGATGACGGTGACGCGGTTTATTTGTCAGGTGACCCGGTTTCTGCCGCTGCTCACCATGGGATCATCAGTCTCACCGCCAATGCAAATTCCCTGTTCTGCCCAATGGAGAAGAGAGAAATCTTGGCTCATACTACAGCAGCCGCCTCCATTATACACAACAAGGACCCACATATCATACGGTAAACAGCGCCAGAAACCGCGTCACCCTGGGGTCAGATTCGCTTTAAAATATAAGTACTCGGACTTGGTATCGGCGAGTACTAGAATTAAAGTATTGGTACTCGGTCTTAAAAAAATGGTATCGGGACATCCCTAGTGGTCACTCAGGCTCCTGTATGGCAGATCACATTGGTGGTCACCCAGGCTCCTGTATGGCAGATCACATTGGTGGTCACCCAGACTCCTGTATGGCAGATCACATTGGTGGTCACCCAGACTCCTTTATGGCAGATCACATTGGTGGTCACCCAGGCTCCTGTATGGCAGATCACATTGGTGGTCACCCAGGCTCCTGTATGGCAGATCACATTGGTGGTCACCCAGGCTCCTGTATGGCAGATCACATTGGTGGTCACCCAGGCTCCTGTATGGCAGATCACATTGGTGGTCACCCAGGCTCCTGTATGGCAGATCACATTGGTGGTCACCCAGGCTCCTGTATGGCAGATCACATTGGTGGTCACCCAGGCTCCTTTATGGCAGATCACATTGGTGGTCACCCAGGCTCCTGTATGACAGATCACATTGGTGGTCACCCAGGCTCCTGTAAGGCAGATCACATTGGTGGTCACCCAGGCTCCTGTATGGCAGATCACATTGGTGGTCACCCAGACTCCTTTATGGCAGATCACATTGGTGGTCATGCAGCTTCCCAGGCTCCTGTATGGCAGATCACATTGGTGGTCATGCAGCTTCCCAGGCTCCTGTATGGCAGATCACATTGGTGGTCATGCAGCTTCCCAGGCTCCTGTATGGCAGATCACATTGGTGGTCACCCAGGCTCCTGTATGGCAGATCACATTGATGGTCACCAAGACTCCTGTATGGCAGATCACATTGGTGGTCACCCAGGCTCCTGTATGGCAGATCACACTGGTGGTCACCCAGACTCCTGTATGGCAGATCACACTGGTGGTCACCCAGCTTTCCCAGACTCCACTATGGCAGATCACATTCATAAGTGCCCAGCAATAGAAAAACAGAGCGGATTTCTTAAAAAATAAAAAACACCACCCCTGTCCTCAGGTTATGTATGGTATTACAACTTGCCTACATTCACTTCAATGGAACGAATGTGCAGTACCCCACACAAACTGAGGACATGGGTGCTGCACTTTTTATTTGTTTAAGCTCTTAAGCTTGGCAGTCATTGAATCTAATGGAGGTTCCCAAGCTGAGCCAACTCTATACATGGTGGGTGTCAGTCGTACCTTACAGCCGACACCTGCCAACATGGAACTTTAGTACGATCCTGACAGGTGACAATCAGGGATCCGACTGGAACTCCGACCACCCCTGATGATCTCAATAACCACCAATAGGAGATCTTCTTGTACAGACTACCTCAGGCAGGATCTACTACAAGATTGCTGATTTGACTGTAATAGCACACTAAGGATTGCTTTTCAAATTCCCCTTGGAGGGGACTAAAAAAGTGTAAAAAAAAAATCTAAATTGTTTGTTAAAAAAAAAAAAAAAATTTATAATTATATATTTATCGGCGTATAACACGCACTTTTTAGGCTAAAATTTTTAGCCTAAAGTCTGTGTGCGTGTTATACGCCGATACACCCCCAGAAAAGGCAGGGGGAGAGAGGCCGTCGCTGCCCGCTTCTCTCCCCCTGCCTTTCCTGGGGTCTAGAGCGCTGCTGTCGGCCCTTTTCACCCCCTGGCTATCGGCGCCGCTGCCCGTTCTGTCCCCCTGACTATCGGTGCCGGCGCCGATAGCCAGGGGGAGAGAAGCGGCACCGACAGCCAGGGGGAGAGAAGGGGCAGCGGCGCCGCTGCCCCGTTGCCTCCCCCCATCCCCGGTGGCATAATTACCTGAGTCGGGTCCGCGCTGCTGCAGGCCTCCGGCGTGCGTCCCCGGCGTCGTTGCTATGCGCTGAACGGCGCGGCGCATGACGTCAGTGCGCCGCGCCGTGCATAGCAACGACGCAGGGGACGCACACCGGAGGCCTGCAGCAGCGCGGACCCGACTCAGGTAATTATGCCACCGGGGATGGGGGGAGGCAACGGGGCAGCGGCGCCGGCAATGGGTGCCGCTGCCCCTTCTCTCCCCCTGGCTGTCGGCGCAGCTTCTCTCCCCCTGGCTATCGGCGCCGGCAATGGGGCGCCGGTACCGATAGTCAGGGGGACAGAACGGGCAGCGGCGCCGATAACCAGGGGGTGAAAAGGGCCGACAGCAGCGCTCTAGACCCCAGGAAAGGCAGGGGGAGAGAAGCGGGCAGCGACGACCTCTCTCCCCCTGCCTTTCCTGGGGGTATATCGGGGTATACACGAGCACACACGCACCCTCATTTTACCATGGATATTTGGGTAAAAAACTTTTTTTACCCAAATATCCTTGGTAAAATGAGGGTGCGTGTTATAGGCCGGTGCGTGGTATACCCCGATAAATACGGTATATATACACACACACGAATATATAAATTAAATATATATTATAATTTTCAAACACCCCCTTTTCCTAATAAGAGTCTAAAACTAGAAAAAAATATTGAAAAATAAATAGATAAATAAAAAATAAAAAACAAACATGTTTGATATTGCTGAGTGCTGGAAATATCTGAACTATTAAATTATAATGTTATGAACAGAGTAAAAAAAAAAGGAAAAATTACTCAATTTATCAAATGACAGAAAATATTTATTAAAAAAGATCAAAAAGTCCCATGGACACCAAAAGGGTACACATAATAGTACAAAAAAGGAAGGAAAAAACATAAGGGTTAGAATTTAGTGATTCTAAATGATTTTTTTATTTTATTGAAGTTTTTTTTAAATTATTTTTAAAGTAATAAAACATAAAAATTATACCAAGCAGTTTGTTATCACCGTAATCGTACTGATCTGCACAATAAAGATAACAAGTCCGACACAAAAAATAAATGCCTCAAAAGTTTCAGAATTGCAGTTTTTTTTTTTTAATTTCTGTCCACAATTTTTTTATTTTAATTTTATTTTGCAGTACAAGTTATGGTAAAACGAACGGCGTCTTTAAAAGGTATAATTGGTCCCGCAAAAAAACGAGACAAAAAAAACCAGCCCTCTCATGGCTCTGTATGTGAAAAAAAATAATCAGAAAAAAAACTACTTATTAATTCCCATACAAAGAAAAAATAATTTTTTTCAGGTTTTTTTTGGTGCTTAGATGAGCTACAAAACATGGCAAAAATTGCTGACTGGGGAAGGGGTTAATATTTATTATGACAAAGAAATAAAAAAATGCATATATGAGAAAAATAAAAGAATGCATCTACCACCATGCAAAAAATGTTAAAAAATCAGGTTGTGGAAGGTTGAGGAGGGCGAAGGGGCCTAAGCAGGAAGGGGGTGGGCACAATGTGAATGCCCACTGCTAGCATATCATTGCTGTTTTTGGAGATTTGTACCATATAGCCAAAATTGGGCTGGGGGCCAGGTAGAGCAGTTTTGGGTTAACGGGGTGGGGGAGGAGGACCAGTTTGGGGGTTATGAGGTGGGGCAGATTGGGGGTAAGCAATAGGGACAGAAGGCTTAGGGTCAGGGACATAACCCGGTGAAGTCTGGGTGGTGATGGATCTTGGCATTAGTTGAGGAGCCAAAGACACAGCAGGACGTGGGGGGTTGATGCCGCAGAGGTGCCCTACCAGGTCACCTAGATATCCGGGTGCGGCCAGTTGGGCAGGGTCGGCCCGCTCATAGACTGACACCACACTCTCAATGACTGTTCTTAGCTGGCAGCTTATGTTGGTGGGCAACCGGCGGCAGCGAGACGCAATGCTTTTGCCAAAGTTGTCAAACTCGTCATCGAGGCTGATGATTCTCCGGATTAGCCGCATGGTCTCCGCATCAGCCGTGGCTGCAAGTTGGTCAGGGTTCCGGAGAATCCGAAGAGCGGGCCTTTGGGTGGAAGCGCTCCAGGATGGAGGGGCCGGACGCTGATAGGTGTTGGCTGCGGGGGGAGGAGCTGCTGCGCGGGGGAATACCGGCCATGATGGCGAGGGGCCCACGTTCCGAAATGTTTCTGGTGGAGCCGCAGCCCCTTCTCCTCTCCATTCCTCTTCCTCCTCCGCAGACAGGCCAGAAGGGCCCGCCAGTTGTTCTCCCTCCGATCCACCAGAGCTGGCTACCGGTGTGGCCATCAAAGGGGCCGGTTGCCTCTCCTGCGGCTGGGACCCCAGTTGGCTTTCGGGAGATTCCGGACTAGAAGACTGTTCCTGGTAAGTGCCGCTTGTTCTGTGGATACAAATATACATTAGAGATGTATAGTATCATAAGTGGTAAAGTCTCACGGGGTAAAAATGGTATTTCCCCATGGTTCAATGGGACTTCCACAAAATCGATAGATTGAACCCTGTAGTCTCCGTAGCGAACACCAAAAATGCAGATTTTTGGTCACATCGTATATTAGAAAAAGAAATGAATAAAAAGGGATTCAAAAAGTCCCATCAAAACAAAGATGGCGCCAATAACAACTACAGATCAGGGCGCAAAAAATTACCCTACAGCCCCGAAAAATAAAAAAGTTATAGGGGTCAAAGCATACCAATTATTATAAAACGTAGTACAATAATAGAAAAAGTATACAAATTGGGTATCGTTTTAGTCGTATTGACCCACAGAATAAGGAGAACATGGCAGTTTTACCATAATATGTACGGCGTAAAAACAAAACCCTCCAAAAGTTGCAAAAAACTGTGGTTTTCTTTTCAATTTTCCCCATAAATAATATTTTTCTTGGTTGTGCCGTACATTTTATGGTAAAGTGGAAGGTGTCATCACAAAGTATAATTGGTCACGCAAAAAAAAAAAAAAATCAACAACAACAACAAGTCCTCATGGGTCTTTGGATGGAAAAATTAAAGGGGTTATCCAGGAAAAAACCTTTTTTATATATCGACTGTCTCCAGAAAGTTTAACAGATTTGTAAATTACTTCTATTAAAAAAATCTTAATCCTTCCAGTACTTATGAGCTTCTGAAGTTAAGGTTGTTCTTTTCTGTCTAAGTGCTCTCTGATGACACGTGTCTCGGGAACCGCCCAGTTTAGAAGCAAATCCCCATAGCAAAACTCTTCTAAACTGGGCGGTTCCCGAGACACGTGTCATCAGAGAGCACTTAGACAGAAAAGAACAACCTTAACTTCAGAAGCTCATAAGTACTGGAAGGATTAAGATTTTTTAATAGAAGTAATTTACAAATCTGTTTAACTTTCTGGAGACAGTTGATATATACAAAAAAGTTTTTTTCCTGGAATACCCCTTTAAAGAGTTATGGCTCTTAAAAGGTGAAGAGGAGGAAGAAACGAAAATGAAAGTAGCAGTGGTTACAACCCTCCCCACCTTCCCTACAGGAGGTGACGCCCACTTTTTATTATGGTGTCATCACAAAGTACAATTGGTCGCGCAAAACACAACAGGTCCTCATATGGGTCTTTGGATGGAAAAATTAAAGAGTTATGGCTCTTAGAAGGCGAGGAAACAAAAACGAAAATGAAAGTAGTCTTGGTTACAACCCTCCCCACAGGAGGTGACACCCACTTTAAAGGGGTACTCCACTGGCCAGCTTTCGGAAGTAGATGTTTCGAATGCAGTTTTCACGATGCCGGGGGTCGGCCTTGCCCCTCCTGACATCACGGCCACGCCCCCTCAATGCAAGTCTATGGGAGGAGGCGTGACAACGTCACGCCCCCTCCCATAGACTTGCATTGAGGGGGCGTGGTCGTGATGTCAGGAGGGGCAAGAGCGACCCCCGGCAGCGTAAAAACAGCATTCCAAACATTTACTTCCGAACGCTGGCCAGTAGAGCACTGTTTATGGTATGAGTAGGGTGGAGGGTGCGGTGGGTGTAGTTTTTTTATTTATTACTGCCGTAGTTTATTATTTAATGTTAAAACTCAAAAAAATATGGTAAAAAAAATAATCTGGAAATCATACTTACACCCGGTGTCTCCGGCCAAGCAACAGGAAACTCAGCTGCTGCGCGTACGGTATCGGTGGTAAGCGGGATGGAGAGGCCCCGCTCCGCTCCTGCTGGTTGCGCTCCCTGCTGAAGCGGTCCCGGACACTTTTCCATCTCGTCTCGACATCCTTAGCTGAAAATGTTAATTATTAAAAAAAAATTATAATAATAATCGTAAACAAATATTTATTTTAATGTATAAAGTGTAAGAAGTCCAGGGGTGCGCCATTGCTTTGGCTCTAATGGATCGGACACACTGATGGCTTTCACGTCTTGTGGAAGAGGTTCAAAAGGGAATTTAAAGGGGTATTCCATGAAAAAACTTTTTTTTTCATATCAACTGGCTTCAGAAAGTTAAACAGATTTGTAAATTACTTCTATTAAAAAAAAATCGGAATCCTTCCAGTACTTATCAGCTAATGAAGTGGAGTTGTTTGACCACAGTGCTCTCTGCTGACACCTCAAACCATGTCAGGAACTGTCCAGAGCAGGAGCGGTTTGCTACGGGGATTTGCTCCTACTCTGGACAGTGCCTGAGACAGACAGACAGGTGTCAGCAGAGAGCACTGTGGTCAGACAGAAAAGAAAAACTCAACTTCAGCAGCTCATAAGTACTGGAAGGATTAATTTTTTTTATTTTTTTATTTTTAGTAATTTACGAATCTGTCTACATTTTTGGAGCCAGTTGATATGAATTTTTTTTTTTTCATGGAATACTCCTTTAAATTTAGGGACATAGTGTCGAAACAGACTTACACATTTGCACCTGGCCGGCTTCCGATAGCTCGCTCCATGCCGGGTACACCAGCGAGGCGATGTCATGCCAAGCCTGTTTGCGTAAATGGCGGTTGTGGAACCCGGGCGATGAAGGATCCCAAATGTAGGGGCGAGCATGCACCTGAAAAACATTAGGAAAAAAATATCAATTACTAATTATTATTTTTAACCAATTCTAAAAAAAAAAAAAAAAAAAAAACATTCCACAGAACTTCCAAATAGAAAAGGAATTTTAATCAACATTTCTCTTCTCTTTACAACCTCAGGGTCCCTCTACATCTTATGTCCTCAGCTAAGTATTTTTGGGATACGGCCCTCCCCATGTTACCGGGAGATATCCGAAAAGGGACACCCCCCCCCTCCCTTTTCGGATATCTCCCGGTAACATGGGGAGGCCCAGATGGGTTTAAAGGGGTACTCCGGTGGAAAACTTTTTGTTTTTAAATCAACTGGTGCCAGAAAGTTAAACAGATTTGTAAATTACTTCTATTAAAAAATCTTAATCCTTCCAGTGCTTATTAGCTGCTGAATACTACAGAGGAAATTATTTTCTTTTTTGGAACACCGAGCTCTCTGCTGACATCACGAGCACAGTGCTCTCTGCTGACATCTCTGTCCATTTTAAGAACTGTCCAGAGTAGGAAAAAATCCCCAAAGAAAACATTATGCTGCTCTGGACAGTTCCTAAAATGGACAGAGATGTCAGCAGAGAGCACTGTACTCGTGATGTCAGTAGAGAGCTCTGTGTTCCGAAAAGAAAATAATTTCCTCTGTAGTATTCAGCAGCTAATAAGTACTGGAAGGATCAAGATTTTTTAATAGAAGTAATTTACAAATCTGTTTAACTTTCTGGCACCAGTTGATTTAAAAAAATAATAATAAAAAAAGTTTTCCACCGGAGTACCCGTTTAACAAATTTGTAACCTTGCTCTTCCCATTTCTTTCCCAATTTTTTTAAATTCCGTTTCCCCTACCTGCCCATTTGCCCCCCCAGGCCTTGATGGCACACGTCTTCTGAAGCCATGAAAGGAGCCAATCAAATGGCCTAAATTATCTCCCGTATCAACATTGATGTCAAGATCTATGTATGCAAAAAATTTGGCTGCCTTATATCAATGGACGCTGAAAAAGCATTGGATGGGGTCCACTGGTCTTTCCCGCGAGGTACGGTGTTGGGCCCTTGCCTCCGATACAGGATAAAGGCCCTTGCCTCCGATACAGGATAAAGGCCCTTGCCTCCGATACAGGATAAAGGCCCTTGCCTCCGATACAGGATAAAGGCCCTTGCCTCCGATAAAGGATAAAGGCCCTTGCCTCCGATACAGGATAAAGGCCCTTGCCTCCGATACAGGATAAAGGCCCTTGCCTCCTATACAGGATAAAGGCCCTTGCCTCCTATACAGGATAAAGGCCCTTGCCTCCGATACAGGATAAAGGCCCTTGCCTCCGATACAGGATAAAGGCCCTTGCCTCCGATACAGGATAAAGGCCCTTGCCTCCGATACAGGATAAAGGCCCTTGCCTCCGATACAGGATAAAGGCCCTTTTATGGAAATCCCTCAGCCCAAGTTCGGGTCAGGGGCCTCTTGTTTGCTCCTCCGGGCATTGGTGACTTATATAAAACTTATGTGGTTACATGATTGCCTACCCAGCTTCCTTCTCACCCCTAGAGGGCACTGCTATGGTCCTTTGCTCGTTTCATGACCTAATTGTTCAGCCGTGACTTTCCTCCATCTCTTTATCCCTCTTGCTTCTCCCCCTCCCTCCCTTTTTTACCCTTTCTTGTTTTTTACGTTCTTGTTTTTTCTCCCCCTACACCCGTCGCTGGCCCATTAGGTATTTACCTAATCAGGGTTCAACAGAGTAGATATTTGACTTTGTCCCTATGCATGTTGTTATGTCACATGATCTCTTGACTAAATTGCTATGTTATACTGTGGCCTTCCTTTTGTTTTTGACAAAAATTGTAGATTCCAGCTCCCCAAAATAACTGATTAAAAGTCCAAAAATGTATTTCACATAATTAAAAACAATGCAAAAAATGAAAATCCATAATAAGGTGGTTATAAAAGCATAGCAGAAACGCTGACATGTTTCGAACCATATGGTTCTTAGTCATGGCATATGGTGCCATGACTAAGAACCATATGGTTCGAAACGCGTCGGTGTTTCTGCTAAGCTTTTATAACCACCTTATTATGGTTTTTCATTTTTTTGCATTATTTTTAATTATGGGAAATACATTTTTGGACTTTAATCAGTTATTTTTGGGAGCTGGAATCTACAATTTTTGCCAAGGACCTGTTCATACCAAGCATGCGGTTTGGATTTTTTCCGTGCTTCTTAAAGAAGGACACTTGAAATTCCTCCATTTAAAGAATCTACAAGGCAGTGAGCTGGTCTTTCTCTGCTCACACTTCCTTTTGTTTGTATCATATTCCTTTCTCTTGATAAGACTATTCAAAAAAGCTGAACTACAAAAAAAAAAAAAAAACTTTTTTATATATCCTCGATTGCATCTTTTCTTACATAAAGGAAACACAAATCAAAAACACCCAGGGAAAAACACCTTACGCAACCACCACAGTCCTACAACAGGAAAGTCCTAGATATCACCGCTAATTGAATACTAAATACATCCAATATACCCTTACCTCAAATATAAGGGCTTCCACATCTATGTCCATTCTGGACCCAGCAACTCTGCCACGTCCACGTCCCCGTGAACCGCGCCCCCGTCTTGACATTCTGCAGTGTCTTTGGTTCCTCTGTTTGGATGCTTAGGCGAGAAAACACGTGCTTTTGTTTTTTGCAAAATGGCTTCTTCCCATGTTAACACCCTTTCGGGAGGGGCAATAGATTTTTTTATTTATTTGAAAAGCCCATTTTATTTAATGCTTTATGGCTGTAAAAATTACATAATGCTATTTTAGAAAAAAAAAACATGGTGTAGTTATACATTTTTACAGAAGTATTTTCGAAAAAAGTAAAATATGGCTCATTTTACATTTTGTAAACATATATTCTTATACTGTTTATGGAATTGGATTTCATAAAAAATTATTATTTTTTTATTCTTACATTATATATTTTATTTGTCATCACTTTAACACTTTATGTGCCAGTAACGGACATAACAAGTTATATAAAATGCACAGGCATGTGATAAGACCCGGCTAAGATATAACAGGCATCCCATAAGACACAGCTTAGATATAACAAGCATCTGATAAGAAACAGCTAAGATATAACAGGGATCTGGTAAGACGCAACTAAGGCATAACAGGGATCTGGTAAGACCCAACTAAGGGATAACAGGGATCTGGTAAGACCCAACTAAGGGATAACAGGCATCTGATAAGACCCAGCTAAGGGATAACAGGCATCTGATAAGACCCAGCTAAGGGATAACAGGCATCTGATAAGACCCAGCTAAGGGATAACAGGCATCTGATAAGACCCAGCTAAGGGATAACAGGCATCTTATGAGACCAAGCTAAGAGATAACAGGCATCTGATAAGACCCAAGCTAAGGGATAACAGGCATCTGATAAGACCCAGCTAAGGGATAACAGGCATCTGATAAGACCCAGCTAAGGGATAACAGGCATCTGAGGAGACCCAGCTAAGGGATAACAGGCATCTTATGAGACCAAGCTAAGAGATAACAGGCATCTGATGAGACCCAGCTAAGGTATAACAGGCATCTGATGAGACCCAGCTAAGGTATAACAGGCATCTGATGAGACCCAGCTAAGGGATATCGGGCATCTGATGAGACCCAGCTAAGGGATATCAGGCATCTGATGAGACCCAGCTAAGGGATATCAGGCATCTGATAAGACCCAGCTAAGGGATATCAGGCATCTGATAAGACCCAGCTAAGGGATAACAGGCATCTGATGAGACCCAGCTAAGGGATAACAGGCATCTGATAAGACCACGCTAAGGGATATCAGGCATCTGAGGAGACCAAGCTAAGGGATAACAGGCATCTGATAAGACCAAGCTAAGGGATAACAGGCATCTGATGAGACCCAGCTAAGGGATATCAGGCATCTGATGAGACCCAGCTAAGGGATATCAGGCATCTGATGAGACCCAGCTAAGGGATATCAGGCATCTGATGAGACCCAGCTAAGGGATATCAGGCATCTGATAAGACCACGCTAAGGGATATCAGGCATCTGAGGAGACCAAGCTAAGGGATAACAGGCATCTGATAAGACCCAGCTAAGGGATAACAGGCATCTGATGAGACCAAGCTAAGGGATAACAGGCATCTGATGAGACCAAGCTAAGGGATAACAGGCATCTGATGAGACCCAGCTAAGGGATAACAGGCATCTGATAAGATCATGCTAAGGGATATCAGGCATCTGAGGAGACCAAGCTAAGGGATAACAGGCATCTGATAAGACCAAGCTAAGGGATAACAGGCATATGATAAGACCAAGCTAAGGGATAACAGGCATCTGATGAGACCCAGCTAAGGGATATCAGGCATCTGATGAGACCAAGCTAAGGGATAACAGGCATCTGATAAGACCAAGCTAAGGGATAACAGGCATCTGATGAGACCCAGCTAAGGGATAACAGACATCTGATAAGACCCAGCTAAGGGATATCAGGCATCTGATGAGACCCAGCTAAGGGATAACAGACATCTGATAAGACCCAGCTAAGGGATATCAGGCATCTGATGAGACCCAGCTAAGGGATAACAGGCATCTGATAAGACCCAGCTAAGGGATAACAGACATCTGATAAGACCCAGCTTATAACAGACCCCAATGGAGTAACAAGCCACATTGGATAGTGCGGCTGTTCATCACATCTGGTGAGCCCCAAATCCTGATGCTGAGCCTAGTGTTATACTTGGAGCATGATAGGATCCATAAATGACCTTGGAGAGGATCTATGTGCAGTCACCTCCCTCAGGTCCTGCACTATACATAACACAGGGGATCACTGGGGCCTGAAGGGTTACTGTAATGTAACTCTAATGTAGCTCTATGTCCTAACAACAGCACAGATGGGGTATTGCACACTCCCAAAACTCCCCCCACGAACTGAAAGGACCGATGGAATTTTTGATGACATACGGAAAATAATCATTATTAAACACGCCCCAACACTCCTTATAAAGAGGGAGAGATTTTGCTCCCTTTACAGGAAGTACAATCCAGTAGCTCTAGACGCCATCTCAATCCCTTGGAGGTTCAGACTGGCTTATATCTTCCCAACAATTTCCTGGATTCTGAGGGTTTTGATAAAAATAGGGCAAGACCATATGTGAGGGATAGCGATTATTCCATTCTGGCAAAAAGGACTTTGGCTCACCCAACTCATTCGGCTGAGTCAGGGTCACTATTGGAGGCTTCCCCCCCCCCCCCCCCCCAGAGCAAGTACAGGTGTCAGAGGACACTAATATCTGCTCAGACATTTGAACGTTCAACCTGATAGCCAGAAGGTTGATCAGTCTCTTCCATTAGAAGGTTTTCATGGGCGGTCTTGAGTACTTTTTTGGCATTCGTGGACTGATTCTACCATGAGATCATACGTCAGAATCTGGAACATTTTCTGTGTGGTGTGCGAAAAACCAAGCTCCAGCACATGACCCGCCTTTGGTGAAGATCATACAGTTACTACAAGACATATTGGACAAGGGCTTAGCCCCCTCAACCTTAAGAGTGTAGACAGCAGCCACCTCTGCCTATCTAACCCCCCCCCCCCTTTAGACGCTGGAGGAGTTGGAACCAAGTTCTTGAACTGGGAAAATCACCTTTCTGTTCACGATCACATCAGCAAAAAGGATCGGGGAGCTTCAAGCCTTCTCTGTATTTGAGCCTTACACTAAGTTCCTACTGGACTGTGAGCTTCTAAAGTTTCTTCCACCCTTCAACCCTAAAGTGCTATCCTTCACAAATATGGACCAAGTAATTTCACTTTCAGTTTTGCCTTCTTCTTTCTGTCTCTGCATCTACCTGGATAGATCCAAAGATTTTATAAACGGATGAGAGACTCAAGACATCAAAACATTCTATCCGCTGTTGGATTAAGAAGTCATCCGGGAATCTCTGGTTTTCCAGGGTCTGGAGCCACCCGAGTTTGTTCGAGCTCACCCTACCTGGGCTGTTGCAATATCTATTGCGGAATTGAGTCTTTTGCCTCTGGAGCTCATTTGCAAGTCGGCCTCTTGGAGCTCTTATTCGACTTTAATCTCTCATTATAGAGTTGATTCCAAAATTTCTAATTACTCCTTTGGGCAGACGATCCTATCCTCCGTGAGGCATGAGAACCCACCCATGGTGCCTTTTCCTTGCTAACTCCCCATTTGTGCTGCTGGTGGGACGTATGGAAATAGTCACTTTTTTATTTTTTTTTAGTATTTATTTATAAACTTTTACAAGTGCAAGTAGCATACAATACCAACAAGGTAAAAAACAACAACAACCTCCGTAGGTCTCAGGGGGCAGCACCATTATCCAAAAGTAACAGGAGAAAGACATCATCAAACACAGAAACAAATACTTTTTAACAATAATTTTTTTGCCCTTAATCCTAACAGCAGCACACAAATATCCCTCCTTAGTTGGTTTATGTTCTTTTACTTCTAGTTCAATTACACAGTGGCCTGAGTGTGATCTCCCTTTTTTATGGGGCATGTTGGCGGGTGTTTATTGAGGTTTATTTTACTTAAAAAATTCTATCAGTCCTACCAGTTTGCAGGGGGGTGAATACTTCATCTGTGCTGCTGTTAGGAGTAAGGGAAAACAAATTATAATTGGAAATTAACGATTCCCTCTGTAAATCCATTATTCCATACCTGGGGTAACATCATCTTGAATTTCCTCCTTCATACACGGGTGATGGCCCCTCATCCTCTCTTCTTCTGCTTCATCTTCAACTTTAATAATAGCCAGATACTCCCCCTAATGTGACATATAGAACAATTCACTATAATACAGCAGACAGGAGGAGCAACATAAGAGACCCCCAAAATCTATCCCCACATCTATGACTGCAGGACCCCCCTATAGAGATAGAGGATCAGCCTCATCTACCTGATGCTTCTCTGGGAAATTTCCCTCTGGACAGTCCTGGGAATACAGAGAGTGGGGACACCTCTCAGGTGGATTTCCATCAATGACTCCATCTGTAGGGAACACACAGGGGATGAATACATCAGTGATGAATAGATTTCTATGTTACTAGGTAGTGAGAGTGATATATATATATATGTCTCTTCTTACCTTGTGATGGGAGGGGCCGGTGATCCTCCATCATGGTGTCCCGGTACAGATCCTTGTGTCTTTCTACATACTCCCACTCTTCCATCAAGAAAGGGAAAGCCACGCCCTGACACACAATGATAATGTCATCACCAGACCCCTCCATTACTATATAATGTCCCAGCAGTGTCACCTCTCCAGTCATCACCAGATCCCTTCATTACTGTATAATGTCCCAGCAGGGTCACCTCTCCAGTCATCACCAGACCCCTCCATTACTGTATAATGTCCCAGCAGGGTCACCTCTCCAGTCATCACCAGACCCCTCCATTACTGTATAATGTCCCGGCAGTGTCCCCTCTCCAGTCATCACCAGACCCCTCCATTACTGTATAATGTCCCAGCAGTGTCACCTCTCCAGTCATCACCAGACCCCTCCATTACTGTATAATGTCCCAGCAGTGTCCCCTCTCCAGTCATCACCAGACCTCTCCATTACTGTATAATGTCCCAGCAGTGTCACCTCTCCAGTCATCACCAGACCCCTCCATTACTGTATAATGTCCCAGCAGTGTCACCTCTCCAGTCATCACCAGACCCCTCCATTACTGTATAATGTCCCAGCAGTGTCACCTCTCCAGTCATCACCAGACCCCTCCATTACTGTATAATGTCCCAGCAGTGTCACCTCTCCAGTCATCACCAGACCCCTCCATTACTGTATAATGTCCCAGCAGTGTCACCTCTCCAGTCATCACCAGACCCCCTCCATTACTGTATAATGTCCCAGCAGTGTCACCTCTCCAGTCATCACCAGACCCCTCCATTACTGTATAATGTCCCAGCAGTGTCACCTCTCCAGTCATCACCAGACCCCTCCATTACTGTATAATGTCCCAGCATTGTCACCTCTCCAGTCATCACCAGACCCCTCCATTACTGTATAATGTCCCAGCAGTGTCACCTCTCCAGTCATCACCAGACCCCTCCATTAATGTATAATGTCCCAGCAGTGTCACCTCTCTAATCACCAGACCCCTCCATTACTGTATAATGTCCTAGCAGTGTCACCTCTCCAGTCATCACCAGACCCCTCCATTACTGTATAATGTCCCAGCAGTGTCACCTCTCCAGTCATCACCAGACCCCTCCATTACTGTATAATGTCCCAGCAGTGTCACCTCTCTAATCACCAGACCCCTCCATTACTGTATAATGTCCTAGCAGTGTCACCTCTCCAGTCATCACCAGACCCCTCCATTACTGTATAATGTCCCAGCAGTGTCACCTCTCCAGTCATCACCAGACCCCTCCATTAATGTATAATGTCCCAGCAGTGTCACCTCTCTAATCACCAGACCCCTCCATTACTGTATAATGTCCTAGCAGTGTCACCTCTCTAATCACCAGACCCCTCCATTACTGTATAATGTCCTAGCAGTGTCACCTCTCCAGTCATCACCAGACCCCTCCATTAATGTATAATGTCCCAGCAGTGTCACCTCTCCAGTCATCACCAGACCCCTCCATTACTGTATAATGTCCCAGCAGTGTCACCTCTCTAGTCATCACCAGATCCCTCCATTACTGTATAATGTCCCAGCAGTGTCACCTCTCTAATCATCACCAGACCCCTCCATTACAGTATAATGTCCCAGCAGTGTCACCTCTCTAAACATCACCAGACCCCTCCATTACAGTATAATGTCCCAGCAGTGTCATCTCTCATCACCAGACCCCTCCATTACTGTATAATGTCACATACACATCCTCACTTATTATATATATATATATATATATATATATATATATATATAATCATACAGGGGTCACATCATATATCACATACACATGCTCACTTATTATATATATCATACAGGGATCACATCATATATCACATACACATCCTCACTTATTATATATATATCATACAGGGATCACATCATATATCACATACACATCCTCACTTATTATATATATATCATACAGGGATCACATCATATATCACATACACATCCTCACTTATTATATATATATCATACAGGGATCACATCATATATCACATACACATCTTGACTTATTATATATATCATACAGGGATCACATCAAATATCACATACACATCCTCACTTATTATATATATCATACAGGGATCACATCATATATCACATACACATCCTCACTTATATATATCATACAGGGGTCACATCATATATCACATACACATTCTCACTTATTATATATATCATACAGGGATCACATCATATATCACATACACATGCTCACTTATTATATATATCATACAGGGATCACATCATATATCACATACACATCCTCACTTATTATATATATCATACAGGGGTCACATCATATATCACATACACATCCTCACTTATTATATATATATCATACAGGGATCACATCATATATCACATACACATCCTCACTTATTATATATATCATACAGGGGTCACATCATATATCACATACACATCCTCACTTATTATATATCATACAGGGATCACATCATATATCACATACACATCCTCACTTATTATATATATCATACAGGGATCACATCATATATCACATACACATGCTCACTTATTATATATATATCATACAGGGATCACATCATATATCACATACACATCCTCACTTATATATATATCATACAGGGATCACATCATATATCACATACACATCCTCACTTATTATATATATCATACAGGGATCACATCATATCACATACACATCCTCACTTATTATATATATATCATACAGGGATCACATATATCACATACACATCCTCACTTATTATATATATCATACAGGGGTCACATCATATATCACATACACATTCTCACTTATTATATATATCATACAGGGATCACATCATATATCACATACACATGCTCACTTATTATATATATCATACAGGGATCACATCATATATCACATACACATCCTCACTTATTATATATATCATACAGGGATCACATCATATATCACATATATATCGTCACTTATATATATCATACAGGGATCACATCATATATCACATACACATCCTCACTTATATATATCATACAGGGGTCACATCATATATCACATACACATCCTCACTTATTATATATATATCATACAGGGATCACATCATATATCACATACACATCCTCACTTATTATATATATCATACAGGGGTCACATCATATATCACATACACATCCTCACTTATTATATATATCATACAGGGGTCACATCACATATCACATACACATCCTCACTTATTATATTTGTGGTCGGTGCTCATAGAAATAGCGAGCCTACCTAACAGAACCTCATACCAAACTCCTATTCCTATTAATCCTGTAACCTATCTAGGCAGTTAGATGTGTGCCATATACTGCCGCGTAGGAGTACACCTGAAAAATAGAGGGCAAAACTCATAATGAGAACAAAGCGCTATTAACTCACATAGTAATCACCACACCGATAACTGAAATGCATCATCCATTTCTGACTATGGACTGGGGGTGCAGTGCACGTAATAATGGATTTCTAATGCCCCCTATTTCTTATTCACGTTAGCTGGCACATCATGACGTGGCGTTGGAACAGCTGCCCCAAAGCCTGGCGAGTGGCTGAATACAACGGACGGATCACAACCAAATGATTTAATAAGAATACGTACATGTTTGACAAACCGCGTAGTGGTGGTGAGTGCCGCCCCCCTAAACAACTACAGCGGCGGCAGCTCCCCGTCGAATCCTTGACGTGCTGAAAGCAAGATGCAACACTCGAGCTGAGCGCCACTTGTGTAATTTGGAAATACCGTATGATGATAACTTGACCGAGCAATGACGTTTCGCTACTACACACTCGTAATGATCTGCATCCCATCAAAGTGCATGTAACTTCTGCCATGCATCTGCAAGTAAATTCCTCAGGCCTTAACTTTAGCCGTCCGATAGCCAAATGGGGAATTACCTAAGGCTACAGCTAACCAACCAGCCAAAATCATGCGAACCTCCCTCTTTGTGTACCCATCAAGGCAGAATGATGCATGGGACACAAATAATGATGTCCTGTCAGGGCAAAACAATGTGGTATTATTCTGGATACCTTGAAGAGTGGCAAAACCCGATGAATACAAATAGGAATGGAATGGCATGCGAGACATCATCTGGGTATCGATTGCAAAAATGTAGCGTGAGTATTCAAGGCTGCGTGTAGGAGGCTCTCTGTGAGCTGTAGACGTGACAAGCCTAAGAGAACAAACCCTATGCCCGTATGCACCACGTCAAGTGCCAACTTTTTTTTTTTTTTTTTTTCTTCCTTTTTTAAATAACTACCTAGTCGCCAACCTAGACCTGTGACAGGTTGTCACTGTAACCAACCTGTGAATGTGATCGGCAATGCGACCACTTAAGCCGAAAACGTGACGAGGAGACTCAACCAACATGTAATTACTACCATCGTCAACCTAAACCGATACAAACAAAGCTCTACTAAACCAAGCTATGTCCCTGTATGCAGACCCGAATGCTAATTAAACAAATGAAAACGTAATGATGTTGTCACCCACCTGAAGTCGTGTCAGGTAGAAACTGAACCGACCTGTGACAAGCCGGAAATGAAAGACTCAACCAAATATGTAACTAATAGTACAACCGTTAACCTGAAGCCAAGACAGGTTGTAACCATGATTAAAATATAGACGAGGCAACTCACAATGAAAATAAGCTATATCCCTTGTAGCACCACCCGACTACTGAATAACACAACACATAACATGACATTGCCGACAACCTGAAGTCGTGTCAGGTTACAGCTGAAGCGACCTGTAGACGTGACAGGCCGAAAAACGAAAGACTCAACCAAATGTGTAACTAATAATATGACCGTAACCTGAAGCCACGATGGGTTGTAACCACGACAGTAACAAACTAAGCAATTCTCAATGAACAAACGCAATATATTATGACATTATTGCCAACCTGAAGACGAGTCAGGTTGTATTCGGACTGACCTGTAGACGTGACTGGTCTAGCCGAATAAAAGCCTCATCCAACATATATAGCTACTAGTATTTACGTGGCAAATAATAAACATAACATGACATTGCCGACAACCTGAAGTCGTGTCAGGTTACAGCTGAAGCGACCTGTAGACGTGACAGGCCGAAAAACGAAAGACTCAACCAAATATGTAACTAATAATATGACCGTAACCTGAAGCCACGATGGGTTGTAACCACGACAGTAACAAACTAAGCAATTCTCAATGAACAAACGCAATATATAATGACATTATTGCCAACCTGAAGACGAGTCAGGTTGTATTCGGACTGACCTGTAGACGTGACTGGTCTAGCCGAATAAAAGCCTCATCCAACATATATAGCTACTAGTATTTACGTGGCAAATAATAAACTGAAACCTATACCCTCGTATACACGACCCAAATGTTAACAAAACATGGTGACCCACCGAATAATGCGTGCCCGGACTCGCACAATGCTGAAAAACCTGCTCAGTCTCAAAGACATGGGTAAATTGCCTAAACATCATAACATAACATATGCATGAGCGAGCATATGTAGTGAAAAATTATGAGAAGATACACCGAACAACTTAAATCAACTACAAGAGCATATCCATAGAACAGATTAAGTGAGTACGCACAGAACTTTGAGCGTGTGCACTTGACAATTATGTAAGCGAATATACAGAACAAACTATTTGCGCGCACGCACAGGACTAAATCAACGTATGCCAAAACAACTATGCTCGTATGCACAGAACTAAGTGAACATATGCCGTACAGATGTGTGCGCGTATGCATGGAATAACTCGGAGCGTACATACAGAACAAACTATATGGGCATAAGCACAGACTAACTATGCGAACATGCAGGAACAAACTACATGCTGGTATGTACGGAACATGCTATGTGGGCACCTAATAATCATGTGAGCGTACGCGCCGTACAATATTATGTGCGCGTATCCAAAAAATGAACTATGGATGTATGCCCAAACTACTGTGCACATATACACCGGATGACCCGTATGCGGGTATGCAGGGCTGCCACGACAACTCAAGAACAGGGCGATGAGAGTATGCACTGAAACCCTGAGCGTATAGACCGAATAAATTATGTGCGAATACACAAACAAACTATATGAGCGAACGCCCAGAATAAACTATGCACGTAAACCAGGCGCTACTATACACAAATATGCACAGGACAATTATGTGCATATGTACAGAAACTATGTTGTAAAACAGCCATGATGGACTGTACCAACAAACTTGACGAACTTATAGTCATGCTAACCACATGCGCACATGCACAACCAAAGCACATGCACGTTTGGTCAACACCAATAACCAACGATATGCATGGATGCAGTAACTATATGACCACATGCCTACGCACAAGACAACACTCCGTGCACTGTACGAGCATGTGTGTGGTACAAATGCTACAAGCCCAATAACTCGCGCAAACACTGCAGTGTATGTAGCACGCATGCCACGAGCGCACGCACAGCATGGCTCCCACGAACACCCGTGCAACACAACCCTACGAGCGTGCACAATAAAAACTTACGAGCGTGTGTACCGTACAACACCTACGAGCGGGTGTACAGTATAAATACTACGAGCGTGTGTACCGTACAACACCTACGAGCGAGTGTACAGTATAAATACTACGAGCGTGTGTATCGTACAACACCTACGAGCGTGTGTACTGTCTAAATCCTACGAGCATGTACAGTACAAAACCCTACGAGCGCGTATACAGTATAAACCTACAAGCGTGTGAAGCATATATATATCCTACGAGCGTGTGTACTGTATAAATCCTACGAGCATGTACAGCACAAACCCTACGAGTGTGTGTACAGTATAATCCGACGAGCGTGTGTACAGTATAAACCTACGAGCGTGTACACAGTATAATTCCTACGGGAATGTGTACAGAATCAACCCAACAAGCACGTGTGTAGTATAATCCTACCAGCATGTACAATATAAACCCTACAAGCATGTGCAATTGTGTACAATATAAATCCTGCAAGTATGTGCAAGCGTGTGTACAGTATGAATCGAACGAGCGAGTGTACAATATATATGCTATGAGCGTGTGCCGTATAAATGCTACGAGTGTCTGTACAGTATAAATGCTACGAACATGTGTACAGAATTAATGCTACTAGCGTGTGTACAGAATAAATGTTGCTAGTGTGTGTACAGTATAAATGCTACGAGCGTGTGTACAGTATTAAAGTAGTGAGCGTGTGTACAGTATAGATGCTACTAGCGTGTGTACAGTATTAATGCTACTAGTGTGTGTACAGTATTAATGCTACTAGCGTGTACAATATTAATGCTACGAGCGTGTACAGTATTAATGCTACGAGCGTGTACAGTATTAACGCTACGAGCGTGTGTAGTGTGTAAATGCTACTAGGGTGTGTACAGTATGAGAACTACAAGCGTGTGTACAGTATATAAGCTACTAGCGTATGTACAACAAAGAAATGCTACGAACGTGTGCACAGTATTATTGCTAGGAGCGTGTGCACAATATATAATTTCTACGAGAGTGTGTACAGTATAAATGCTGCAAGCGTGTGTACAGAACGCCCACTGCAACCTAACAATAACCTGACTTACACAATCAACTGACAAAAGCGAAGATCGCTTTTTTTTTTTTTTTTTTTTTTTTTTTATACCCCAACTGTAACGTGCAAAGCGGAGCAGTCAGAGAGCGAGCTGACATATAATTAACCCCTTACAGAAATGCGCAGAGCAGTCAGAGAGCGAGCTGACATATAATTAACCCCTTACAGTAATGCGCAGAGCGGAGCATTCAGAGAGCGAGCTGACATATAATTAACCCATACTGTAACATACAGAGCGGAGCAGTAAGAGAGCGTGCTGGCATATATTTAACCCCTACTGTAATGTGCCGAGCGGAGCAGTCAGAGAGCGAGCTGACATACCATAAACCCCTACTGTAACGAGCAAAGCGGAGCAGTCAGAGAGCGAGCTGACATATAATTGACCCCTTACAGTAATGCGCAGAGCGGAGCAGTCAGAGAGCGAGCTGACATATAATTGACCCCTTACAGTAATGCGCAGAGCGGAGCAGTCAGAGAGCGAGCTGACATATAATTGACCCCTTACAGTAATGCGCAGAGCGGAGCAGTCAGAGAGCGAGCTGACATATAATTAACCCCTTACAGTAATGCGCAGAGCGGAGCAGTCAGAGAGCGAGCTGACATATAATTAACCCCTTACAGTAATGCGCAGAGCGGAGCAGTCAGAGAGCGAGCTGACATATAATTAACCCCTTACAGTAATGCGCAGAGCGGAGCAGTCAGAGAGCGAGCTGACATATAATTAACCCCTACTATAACATACAGAGCGGAGCACAGTACTACCAGCGTCCACGCAGATACTACAAGCGCATGCACTACATGAACGCTACTAGCACAACATTGTGATGTGGCCTGAACCAGCCCATATGTGAATGGCATAGCCCTAGCTGGCTATCCAGCCCCAGGCCCTGTCATATAACAAAACATTATAGCATGGCCCGAGCTGGTGACTACCCCACATTGAATGCCGTGTTTATGTAGCGTGGCTCAGGCTGGCAACTACCCCATATTAAATGCCGCGTTTGTGCAGCGTGGCCAGAGCTGGCAACTATCCCATATTAAATGCCGCGTCTATGCAGCGTGGCCCAAGCTGGCAACTACCCCATATTAAATGCCGTGTTTATGTAGCGTGGCTCGAGCTGGCAACTAACCCATATAAAATGCCGCGTTTGTGTAGCGTGGCTCGAGCTGGCAACTAACCCATATTAAATGCCGCGTCTGTGTAGCGTGGCTCGAGCTGGCAACTATCCCATATTGAATGTTGCGTTTATGTAGCGTGGCTCGAGCTGGCAACTAACCGATATTGAATGTTGCGTTTATGTAGCGTGGCTCGAGCTGGCAACTATCCCATATTGAATGTTGCGTTTATGTAGCGTGGCTCGAGCTGGCAACTAACCCATAAAAAATGCCGCGTTTATGTAGCGTGGCTCGAGCTGGCAACTAACCCATATTAAATGCCGCGTTTATGTAGCGTGGCTCGAGCTGGCAACTAACCCATATAAAATGCCGCGTTTATGTAGCGTGGCTCGAGCTGGCAACTAACCCATATTAAATGTTGCGTTTATGTAGCGTGGCTCGAGCAGGCAACTAACCCATATAAAATGCCGCGTTTATGTAGCGTGGCTCGAGCTGGCAACTAACCCATATTAAATGCCGCGTTAGTGTAGCGTGGCTCGAGCGGGCAACTAACCCATATTAATGCCGCGTTAGTGTAGCGTGGCTCGAGCTGGCAACTATCCCATATTAATGCCGCGTTAGTGTAGCGTGGCTCGAGCGGGCAACTAACCCATATTAATGCCGCGTTAGTGTAGCGTGGCTCGAGCTGGCAACTATCCCATATTAATGCCGCGTTAGTGTAGCGTGGCTCGAGCTGGCAGTTATCTATTTACTAAACACTGCGCTATGTAGCGTGGCCCGAGCCGGCCGCAGAATGGGCCGGGCTGAACGGGGGGACCCCCGCGCTCTGACTTACCTTCAGAGCAAAAGGAAGGCCAGGATTCGCTACCCCCGCTCAGTCCGGCCGCTTAACCACACCTCTAATAATCGAGCCCCCAGAGAATTATAAACACCAGGGCTGGACCGACTGAGGTCCCCCCGAAGCTGCGGCTTACCTCCGGAGCGAGGAGGGCGCCGCCGCATGCCTCAGTCAGTCTCAGCCACTTACCCACGCCAACTCGGAGCGAACTTCCGGTCAGCTGACCCGACAGTCAGCTGACCATCGATGACGTGAAGAACCCGCGGCGTCAGACACAGGAGCTGCCGAGGGTTCTTATAGCGAAATCCCCGCCCCTCCCACAAACACAGGCTAATAATAATTAGCCTTCACACATATCATACAGGGATCACATCATATATCACATACACATCCTCATTATATATATCATACAGGGATCACATCATATATCACATACACATCCTCATTATATATATCATACAGGGATCACATCATATATCACATACACATCCTCACTTATTATATATCATACAGGGATCACATCATATATCACATACACATCCTCACTTATTATATATATATCATACAGGGATCACATCATATATCACATACACATCCTCACTTATTATATATATCATACAGGGATCACATCATATATCACATACACATCCTCACTTATTATATATATCATACAGGGATCACATCATATCACATACACATCCTCACTTATATATATATATCATACAAGGGTCACATCATATATCACATATACATCCTCACTTATTATATATATCATACAGGGATCACATCATATATCACATACACATCCTCACTTATTATATATATCATACAGGGATCACATCATATATCACATACACATCCTCACTTATTATATATATCATACAGGGATCACATCATATATCACATACACATCCTCACTTATTATATATATCATACAGGGATCACATCATATATCACATACACATCCTCACTTATTATATATATCATACAGGGATCACATCATATATCACATACACATCCTCACTTATTATATATCATACAGGGGTCACATCATATATCACATACACATCCTCACTTATTATATATATCATATATCACATACACATCCTCACTTATTATATATATCATACAGGGGTCACATCATATATCACATACACATCCTCACTTATTATATATATCATACAGGGGTCACATCATATGTCACATACACATCCTCACTTATTATATATATCATACAGGGGTCACATCATATATCACATACACATCCTCACTTATTATATATCATACAGGGATCACATCATATATCACATACACATCCTCACTTATTATATATAAATATATATATATCATACAGGGATCATATCATATATCACATACACATCCTCACTTAATATATATATATATATATATATATATCATACAGGGATCACATCATATGTCACATACACATCCTCACTTATTATATATATCATACAGGGATCACATCATATATCACATACACATCCTCACTTATATATATCATACAGGGATCACATCATATATCACATACACATCCTCACTTATATATATATCATACAGGGGTCACATCATATATCACATACACATCCTCACTTATATATATATATCATACAGGGATCACATCATATATCGCATACACATCCTCACTTATTATATATATATCATACAGGGATCACATCATATATCACATACACATCCTCACTTATTATATATATATCATACAGGGATCACATCATATATCACATACACATCCTCACTTATTATATATATCATACAGGAGTCACATCATATATCACATACACATCCTCACTTATTATATATATATATATATCATACAGGGATTACATCATATATCACATACACATCCTCACTTATTATATGATGTGACCCCTGTATGATATATATAATAAGTGAGGATGTGTATGTGATATATGATGTGGTCCCTGTGTGTATATATATATATATATATATATATATATATATATATATAATAAGTGAGGATGTGTATGTGATATATGATGTGACCCCTGTATGATATATATATCACATACACATCCTCACTTATTATATATATATATATATATATATATATATATATATATATATATATATATATATACACAGGGACCACATCATATATCACATACACATCCTCACTTATTATATATATATATCATACAGGGATTACATCATATATCACATACACATCCTCACTTATTATATATATCATACAGGGGCCACATCATATATCACATACACATCCTCACTTATTATATATATATATATATACAGGGACCACATCATATATCACATACACATCCTCACTTATATATATATCATACAGGGATCACATCATATATCACATACACATCCTCACTTATATATATCATACAGGGATCACATTATATATCACATACACATCCTCACTTATTATATATATCATACAGGGATCACATCATATATCACATACACATCCTCACTTATTATATATATCATACAGGGATCACATCATATATCACATACACATCCTCACTTATTATATATATCATACAGGGGTCACATCATATATCACATACACATCCTCACTTATTATATATATCATACAGGGGCCACATCATATATCACATACACATTCTCACTTATTATATATATCATACAGGGATCACATCATATGTCACATACACATCCTCACTTATATATATATCATACAGGGATCACATCATATATCACATACACATCCTCACTTATTATATATATCATACAGGGGCCACATCATATATCACATACACATCCTCACTTATATATATCATACAGGGATCACATCATATATCACATACACATCCTCACTTATTATATATATATCATACAGGGATCACATCATATATCACATACACATCCTCACTTATTATATATATCATACAGGGATCACATCATATATCACATACACATCCTCACTTATTATATATATATCATACAGGGATCACATCATATATCACATACACATCCTCACTTATTATATATATCATACAGGGATCACATCATATATCACATACACATCCTCACTTATTATATATATCATACAGGGGTCACATCATATATCACATACACATCCTCACTTATATATATATCATACAGGGGTCACATCATATATCACATACACATCCTCACTTATTATATATATCATACAGGGATCACATCATATATCACATACACATCCTCACTTATTTAATATATATCATACAGGGATCACATCATATATCACATACACATCCTCACTTATTATATATATATCATACAGGGATCACATCATATATCACATACACATCCTCACTTATTATATATATATCATACAGGGGTCACATCATATATCACATACACATTCTCACTTATTATATATATCATACAGGGATCACATCATATGTCACATACACATCCTCACTTATTATATATATCATACAGGGATCACATCATATATCACATACACATCCTCACTTATTATATATATCATACAGGGATCACATCATATATCACATACACATCCTCACTTATTATATATATCATACAGGGGCCACATCATATATCACATACACATCCTCACTTATTATATATCATACAGGGATCACATCATATATCACATACACATCCTCACTTATTATATATATCATACAGGGATCACATCATATGTCACATACACATCCTCACTTATTATATATATCATACAGGGACCACATCATATATCACATACACATCCTCACTTATATATATCATACAGGGATCACATCATATATCACATACACATCCTCACTTATTATATATATATCATACAGGGATCACATCATATATCACATACACATCCTCACTTATTATATATATCATACAGGGATCACATCATATATCACATACACATCCTCACTTATTATATATATATTATACAGGGGTCACATCATATATCACATACACATCCTCACTTATTATATATATTATACAGGGGTCACATCATATGTCACATACACATCCTCACTTATTATATATATCATACAGGGATCACATCATATATCACATACACATCCTCACTTATTATATATATCATACAGGGACCACATCATATATCACATACACATCCTCACTTATTATATATATATCATACAGGGGTCACATCATATATCACATACACATCCTCACTTATTATATATATCTCATACAGGGACCACATCATATGTCACATACACATCCTCACTTATTATATATATCATACAGGGATCACATCATATATCACATACACATCCTCACTTATTATATATATATTATACAGGGGTCACATCATATATCACATACACATCCTCACTTATTATATATATCATACAGGGACCACATCATATATCACATACACATCCTCACTTATTATATATATATCATACAGGGGTCACATCATATATCACATACACATCCTCACTTATTATATATATCTCATACAGGGACCACATCATATGTCACATACACATCCTCACTTATTATATATATCATACAGGGATCACATCATATATCACATACACATCCTCACTTATTATATATATCATACAGGGATCACATCATATATCACATACACATCCTCACTTATTATATATATCATACAGGGATCACATCATATATCACATACACATCCTCACTTATTATATATATCATACAGGGATCACATCATATATCACATACACATCCTCACTTATTATATATATCATACAGGGATCACATCATATATCACATACACATCCTCACTTACATATATATATCATACAGGGGTCACATCATATATCACATACACATCCTCACTTATTATATATATCATACAGGGATCACATCATATATCACATACACATCCTCACTTATTATATATATCATACAGGGATCACATCATATATCACATACACATCCTCACTTATTATATATATATCATACAGGGATCACATCATATATCACATACACATCCTCACTTATTATATATATCATACAGGGGTCACATCATATATCACATACACATCCTCACTTATATATATATCATACAGGGGTCACATCATATATCACATACACATCCTCACTTATTATATATATCATACAGGGGTCACATCATATATCACATACACATCCTCACTTATTATATATATCATACAGGGATCACATCATATATCACATACACATCCTCACTTATTATATATATATCATACAGGGATCACATCATATATCACATACACATCCTCACTTATTATATATATATCATACAGGGGTCACATCATATATCACATACACATTCTCACTTATTATATATATCATACAGGGATCACATCATATGTCACATACACATCCTCACTTATTATATATATCATACAGGGATCACATCATATATCACATACACATCCTCACTTATTATATATATCATACAGGGATCACATCATATATCACATACACATCCTCACTTATTATATATATCATACAGGGGCCACATCATATATCACATACACATCCTCACTTATTATATATCATACAGGGATCACATCATATATCACATACACATCCTCACTTATTATATATATCATACAGGGATCACATCATATGTCACATACACATCCTCACTTATTATATATATCATACAGGGATCACATCATATGTCACATACACATCCTCACTTATTATATATATCATACAGGGCTAACATCATATATCACATACACATCCTCACTTATTATATATATATTATACAGGGATCACATCATATATCACATACACATCCTCACTTATTATATATATCATACAGGGATCACATCATATATCACATACACATCCTCACTTATTATATAAATCATACAGGGGTCACATCATATATCACATACACATCCTCACTTATATATATCATACAGGGATCACATCATATATCACATACACATCCTCACTTATTATATATATATCATACAGGGATCACATCATATATCACATACACATCCTCACTTATTATATATATCATACAGGGATCACATCATATATCACATACACATCCTCACTTATTATATATATATTATACAGGGGTCACATCATATATCACATACACATCCTCACTTATTATATATATTATACAGGGGTCACATCATATGTCACATACACATCCTCACTTATTATATATATATCATACAGGGATCACATCATATATCACATACACATCCTCACTTATTATATATATCATACAGGGATCACATCATATGTCACATACACATCCTCACTTATTATATATATATAAATATCATACAGGGATCACATCATATATCACATACACATCCTCACTTATATATATCATACAGGGATCACATCACATATCACATACACATCCTCACTTATATATATTATACAGGGATCACATCATATATCACATACACATCCTCACTTATTATATATATCATACAGGGACCACATCATATATCACATACACATCCTCACTTATTATATATATCATACAGGGATCACATCATATATCACATACACATCCTCACTTATTATATATATCATACAGGGGCCACATCATATATCACATACACATCCTCACTTATTATATATATATCATACAGGGATCACATCATATATCACATACACATCCTCACTTATTATATATATATCATACAGGGGTCACATCATATATCACATACACATCCTCACTTATTATATATATTATTCAGGGGTCACATCATATATCACATACACATCCTCACTTATTATATATATCATACAGGGACCACATCATATATCACATACACATCCTCACTTATTATATATATCATACAGGGATCACATCATATATCACATACACATCCTCACTTATTATATATATTATACAGGGATCACATCACATATCACATACACATCCTCACTTATTATATATATCATACAGGGGTCACATCATATATCACATACACATCCTCACTTATTATATATATATAAATATCATACAGGGATCACATCATATATCACATACACATCCTCACTTATATATATCATACAGGGATCACATCACATATCACATACACATCCTCACTTATATATATTATACAGGGATCACATCATATATCACATACACATCCTCACTTATTATATATATCATACAGGGATCACATCATATATCACATACACATCCTCACTTATTATATATATTATACAGGGATCACATCACATATCACATACACATCCTCACTTATTATATATATCATACAGGGGTCACATCATATATCACATACACATCCTCACTTATTATATATATATAAATATCATACAGGGATCACATCATATATCACATACACATCCTCACTTATATATATCATACAGGGATCACATCACATATCACATACACATCCTCACTTATATATATTATACAGGGATCACATCATATATCACATACACATCCTCACTTATTATATATATCATACAGGGATCACATCATATATCACATACACATCCTCACTTATGATGTGATCCCTGTATGATATATATAATAAGTGAGGATGTGTATGTGATATATGATGTGATCCCTGTATGATATTTATAATATGTCACATACACATCCTCACTTATTATATATATATTATACAGGGGTCACATCATATATCACATACACATCCTCACTTATTATATATATTATACAGGGGTCACATCATATGTCACATACACATCCTCACTTATATATATCATACAGGGGTCACATCATATATCACATACACATCCTCACTTATTATATATATCATACAGGGACCACATCATATATCACATACACATCCTCACTTATTATATATATCATACAGGGATCACATCATATATCACATACACATCCTCACTTATTATATATATCATACAGGGATCACATCATATATCACATACACATCCTCACTTATATATATCATACAGGGGTCACATCATATATCACATACACATCCTCACTTATTATATATATCTCATACAGGGACCACATCATATGTCACATACACATCCTCACTTATTATATATATCATACAGGGATCACATCATATATCACATACACATCCTCACTTATTATATATATCATACAGGGATCACATCATATATCACATACACATCCTCACTTATATATATCATACAGGGATCACATCATATATCACATACACATCCTCACTTATTATATATATATCATACAGGGATCACATCATATATCACATACACATCCTCACTTATTATATATATCATACAGGGATCACATCATATATCACATACACATCCTCACTTATTATATATATCATACAGGGATCACATCATATATCACATACACATCCTCACTTATATATATATCATACAGGGGTCACATCATATATCACATACACATCCTCACTTATTATATATATCATACAGGGATCACATCATATATCACATACACATCCTCACTTATATATATATATATATCATACAGGGATCACATCATATATCACATACACATCCTCACTTATTATATATATTATACAGGGATCACATCATATATCACATACACATCCTCACTTATTATATATATCATACAGGGATCACATCATATATCACATACACATCCTCACTTATTATATATATATCATACAGGGATCACATCATATATCACATACACATCCTCACTTATTATATATATCATACAGGGATCACATCATATATCACATACACATCCTCACTTCTTATATACATCATACAGGGGTCACATCATATATCACATACACATCCTCACTTATATATATATCATACAGGGGTCACATCATATATCACATACACATCCTCACTTATTATATATATCATACAGGGGTCACATCATATATCACATACACATCCTCACTTATTATATATATCATACAGGGATCACATCATATATCACATACACATCCTCACTTATTATATATATATCATACAGGGATCACATCATATATCACATACACATCCTCACTTATTATATATATATCATACAGGGGTCACATCATATATCACATACACATTCTCACTTATTATATATATCATACAGGGATCACATCATATGTCACATACACATCCTCACTTATTATATATATCATACAGGGATCACATCATATATCACATACACATCCTCACTTATTATATATATCATACAGGGATCACATCATATATCACATACACATCCTCACTTATTATATATATCATACAGGGGTCACATCATATATCACATACACATCCTCACTTATTATATATATATCATACAGGGATCACATCATATATCACATACACATCCTCACTTATTATATATATTATACAGGGATCACATCATATATCACATACACATCCTCACTTATTATATATATATATATATCATAGAGGGATCACATCATATGTCACATACACATCCTCACTTATTATATATATCATACAGGGATTACATCATATATCACATACACATCCTCACTTATTATATATATCATACAGGGGTCACATCATATGTCACATACACATCCTCACTTATTATATATATCATACAGGGATCACATCATATATCACATACACATCCTCACTTATTATATATATCATACAGGGGCCACATCATATATCACATACACATCCTCACTTATTATATATCATACAGGGATCACATCATATATCACATACACATCCTCACTTATTATATATATCATACAGGGATCACATCATATGTCACATACACATCCTCACTTATTATATATATCATACAGGGCTAACATCATATATCACATACACATCCTCACTTATTATATATATATTATACAGGGATCACATCATATATCACATACACATCCTCACTTATATATATATCATACAGGGATCACATCATATATCACATACACATCCTCACTTATTATATGTATATCATACAGGGATCACATCATATATCACATACACATCCTCACTTATTATATATATCATACAGGGATCACATCATATATCACATACACATCCTCACTTATTATATATATCATACAGGGGTCACATCATATATCACATACACATCCTCACTTATATATATATATATATCATACAGGGATCACATCATATATCACATACACATCCTCACTTATTATATATATATTATACAGGGGTCACATCATATGTCACATACACATCCTCACTTATTATATATATATCATACAGGGATCACATCATATATCACATACACATCCTCACTTATTATATATATATCATACAGGGGTCACATCATATATCACATACACATCCTCACTTATTATATATATCATACAGGGATCACATCATATGTCTCATACACATCCTCACTTATTATATATATATAAATATCATACAGGGATCACATCATATATCACATACACATCCTCACTTATATATATCATACAGGGATCACATCACATATCACATACACATCCTCACTTATATATATTATACAGGGATCACATCATATATCACATACACATCCTCACTTATTATATATATCATACAGGGACCACATCATATATCACATACACATCCTCACTTATTATATATATCATACAGGGATCACATCATATATCACATACACATCCTCACTTATATATATCATACAGGGGCCACATCATATATCACATACACATCCTCACTTATTATATATATATCATACAGGGATCACATCATATATCACATACACATCCTCACTTATTATATATATATCATACAGGGGTCACATCATATATCACATACACATCCTCACTTATTATATATATTATTCAGGGGTCACATCATATATCACATACACATCCTCACTTATTATATATATCATACAGGGATCACATCATATATCACATACACATCCTCACTTATTATATATATATCATACAGGGATCACATCATATATCACATACACATCCTCACTTATTATATATATATATATATCATACAGGGGTCACATCATATGTCACATACACATCCTCACTTATTATATATATATATATCATACAGGGATCACATCATATATCACATACACATCCTCACTTATTATATATATCATACAGGGATCACATCATATATCACATACACATCCTCACTTATTATATATATTATACAGGGATCACATCACATATCACATACACATCCTCACTTATTATATATATCATACAGGGGTCACATCATATATCACATACACATCCTCACTTATTATATATATATAAATATCATACAGGGATCACATCATATATCACATACACATCCTCACTTATATATATCATACAGGGATCACATCACATATCACATACACATCCTCACTTATTATATATATCATACAGGGACCACATCATATATCACATACACATCCTCACTTATATATATTATACAGGGATCACATCATATATCACATACACATCCTCACTTATATATATCATACAGGGGTCACATCATATATCACATACACATCCTCATTTATTATATATATCATACAGGGATCACATCATATATCACATACACATCCTCACTTATTATATATATCATACAGGGGTCACATCATATGTCACATACACATCCTCACTTATATATATCATACAGGGATCACATCATATATCACATACACATCCTCACTTATTATATATATCATACAGGGATCACATCATATATCACATACACATCCTCACTTATTATATATATCATACAGGGATCACATCATATATCACATACACATCCTCACTTATTATATATATCATACAGGGATCACATCATATATCACATACATATCCTCACTTATTATATATATATAAATATCATACAGGGATCACATCACATATCACATACACATCCTCACTTATGATGTG
The DNA here is from genome assembly GCF_029499605.1 of Hyla sarda. NCBI lineage: Eukaryota > Metazoa > Chordata > Amphibia > Anura > Hylidae > Hyla > Hyla sarda. The sequence goes on along the minus strand of NC_079189.1, from coordinate 2,273,406 downwards.
ATCCCTGTATGATATATATAATAAGTGAGGATGTGTATGTGATATATGATGTGATCCCTGTATGATATTTATAATATGTCACATACACATCCTCACTTATTATATATATATCATACAGGGATCACATCATATATCACATACACATCCTCACTTATTATATATATATCATACAGGGATCACATCATATATCACATACACATCCTCACTTATTATATATATATCATACAGGGATCACATCATATATCACATACACATCCTCACTTATATATATATCATACAGGGAACACATCATATATCACATACACATCCTCACTTATTATATATATCATACAGGGATCACATCATATATCACATACACATCCTCACTTATTATATATATCATACAGGGATCAAATCATATATCACATACACATCCTCACTTATTATATATATCATACAGGGATCACATCATATATCACATACACATCCTCATTTATATATATCATACAGGGGTCACATCATATATCACATACACATCCTCACTTATTATATATATCATACAGGGATCACATCATATATCACATACACATCCTCACTTATTATATATATCATACAGGGATCACATCATATATCCCATACACATCCTCACTTATTATATACATCATACAGGGATCACATCATATATCACATACACATCCTCACTTATTATATATATATATCATACAGGGATCACATCATATATCACATACACATCCTCACTTATTATATATATTATACAGGGATCACATCATATATCACATACACATCCTCACTTATTATATATATTATACAGGGGTCACATCATATATCACATACACATCCTCATTTATTATATATATCATACAGGGATCACATCATATATCACATACACATCCTCATTATATATATCGTACAGGGATCACATCATATATCACATACACATCCTCACTTATTATATATATATATCATACAGGGGTCACATCATATATCACATACATATCCTCACTTATTATATATATCATACAGGGATCACATCATATATCACATACACATCCTCACTTATTATATATATATACAGGGATCACATCATATGTCACATACACATCCTCACTTATTATATATATATCATACAGGGGTCACATCATATATCACATACACATCCTCACTTATTATATATATCATACAGGGATCACATCATATGTCACATACACATCCTCACTTATTATATATATCATACAGGGATCACATCATATATCACATACACATCCTCACTTATTATATATATTATACAGGGATCACATCATATATCACATACACATCCTCACTTATTATATATATATCATACAGGGAACACATCATATATCACATACACATCCTCACTTATTATATATATATCATACAGGGATCACATCATATGTCACATACACATCCTCACTTATTATATATATCATACAGGGATCACATCATATATCACATACACATCCTCACTTATATATATATATCATACAGGGAACACATCATATATCACATACACATCCTCACTTATTATATATATCATACAGGGATCACATCATATATCACATACACATCCTCACTTATTATATACATCATACAGGGATCACATCATGTATCACATACACATCCTCACTTATTATATATATCATACAGGGGTCACATCATATATCACATACACATCCTCACTTATTATATATATATATCATACAGGGATCACATCATATATCACATACACATCCTCACTTATTATATATATTATACAGGGATCACATCATATATCACATACACATCCTCACTTATTATATATATTATACAGGGGTCACATCATATATCACATACACATCCTCACTTATTATATATATCATACAGGGATCACATCATATATCACATACACATCCTCACTTATTATATATATATTATACAGGGATCACATCATATATCACATACACATCCTCACTTATTATATATCATACAGGGATCACATCATATATCACATACACATCCTCACTTATTATATATATCATACAGGGGTCACATCATATATCACATACACATCCTCACTTATTATATATATATATCATACAGGGATCACATCATATATCACATACACATCCTCACTTATTATATATATATATCATACAGGGATCACATCATATATCACATACACATCCTCACTTATTATATATATCATACAGGGATCACATCATATATCACATACACATCCTCACTTATTATATATATCATACAGGGGCCACATCATATATCACATACACATCCTCACTTATTATATATCATACAGGGATCACATCATATATCACATACACATCCTCACTTATTATATATATCATACAGGGATCACATCATATGTCACATACACATCCTCACTTATTATATATATCATACAGGGCTAACATCATATATCACATACACATCCTCACTTATTATATATATATTATACAGGGATCACATCATATATCACATACACATCCTCACTTATATATATATCATACAGGGAACACATCATATATCACATACACATCCTCACTTATTATATATATATCATACAGGGATCACATCATATATCACATACACATCCTCACTTATTATATATATATTATACAGGGATCACATCATATATCACATACACATCCTCACTTATTATATATATATATCATACAGGGAACACATCATATATCACATACACATCCTCACTTATTATATATATATCATACAGGGAACACATCATATATCACATACACATCCTCACTTATTATATATATATCATACAGGGATCACATCATATGTCACATACACATCCTCACTTATTATATATATCATACAGGGATCACATCATATATCACATACACATCCTCACTTATATATATATCATACAGGGAACACATCATATATCACATACACATCCTCACTTATTATATATATCATACAGGGATCACATCATATATCACATACACATCCTCACTTATTATATACATCATACAGGGATCACATCATATATCACATACACATCCTCACTTATTATATATATCATACAGGGGTCACATCATATATCACATACACATCCTCACTTATTATATATATATATCATACAGGGATCACATCATATATCACATACACATCCTCACTTATTATATATATTATACAGGGATCACATCATATATCACATACACATCCTCACTTATTATATATATATCATACAGGGAACACATCATATATCACATACACATCCTCACTTATTATATATATATCATACAGGGATCACATCATATGTCACATACACATCCTCACTTATTATATATATCATACAGGGATCACATCATATATCACATACACATCCTCACTTATATATATATCATACAGGGAACACATCATATATCACATACACATCCTCACTTATTATATATATCATACAGGGATCACATCATATATCACATACACATCCTCACTTATTATATATATATCATACAGGGGTCACATCATATATCACATACACATCCTCACTTATTATATATATATATCATACAGGGATCACATCATATATCACATACACATCCTCACTTATTATATATATTATACAGGGGTCACATCATATATCACATACACATCCTCACTTATTATATATATATTATACAGGGATCACATCATATATCACATACACATCCTCACTTATTATATATCATACAGGGATCACATCATATATCACATACACATCCTCATTATATATATCGTACAGGGATCACATCATATATCACATACACATCCTCACTTATTATATATATATATATCATACAGGGATCACATCATATATCACATACACATCCTCACTTATTATATATATCATACAGGGATCACATCATATATCACATACACATCCTCACTTATTATATATATCATAAAGGGGTCACATCATATATCACATACACATCCTCACTTATTATATATATCATACAGGGATCACATCATATATCACATACACATCCTCACTTATTATATATATCATACAGGGACCACATCATATATCACATACACATCCTCACTTATTATATATATATACAGGGATCACATCATATGTCACATACACATCCTCACTTATATATATATATACACAGGGGTCACATCATATATCACATACACATCCTCACTTATTATATATATTATACAGGGGTCACATCATATATCACATACACATCCTCACTTATTATATATATCATACAGGGATCACATCATATATCACATACACATCCTCACTTATTATATATATCATACAGGGGTCACATCATATATCACATACACATCCTCACTTATTATATATATATATTATACAGGGATCACATCATATATCACATACACATCCTCACTTATTATATATATCATACAGGGGTCACATCATATATCACATACACATCCTCACTTATTATATATCATACAGGGCTAACATCATATATCACATACACATCCTCACTTATTATATATATATCATACAGGGATCACATCATATATCACATACACATCCTCACTTATTATATATATATCATACAGGGATCACATCATATATCACATACACATCCTCACTTATTATATATATATCATACAGGGATCACATCATATATCACATACACATCCTCACTTATTATATATATCATACAGGGGTCACATCATATATCACATACACATCCTCACTTATATATATATATACACAGGGGTCACATCATATATCACATACACATCCTCACTTATTATATATATATATATATATATATATATATATATATATATATATATATATATACAGGGGTCATATTACCGACTGCCCGACCAGGACCTGCTCTTTATCTATCAGGTGCAGGAGGTGTAGGACCTGTGATGATGTCACCATCATGTGACCAGTACATGTGGGGGCGGAGCTGAATAGAAGAGTTCTTGGCTGAAGGACCTGTGATGGTCATATGATATGAGTGGGAGGGGCTTGGCTGCGCACGTGATCGGGTTCAGTTAAATAATGTTATTTTGTTGTCATCCAGTGATTTCTGCAGTCATTAATAATAAGGGATGTCTCTCTGGTGTCGGGGGATGTCTCTCTGGTGTCGGGGGATGTCTCTCTGGTGTCGGGGGATGTCTCTCTGGTGTCGGGGGATGTCTCTCTGGTGTCGGGGGATGTCTCTCCGGTGTCGGGGGGGATGTCTCTCCGGTGTCGGGATGTCTCTCTGGTGTCGGGGGGGATGTCTCTCTGGTGTCGGGGGATGTCTCTTTGGTGTCGGGGATGTCTCTCTGGTGTCGGGGGATGTCTCTCTGGTGTCTCTCAGGTGTCGGGGGATGTCACTCCGGTGTCGGGGGATGTCTCTCCGGTGTCGGGGGATGTCTCTCCGGTGTCGGGGGATGTCACTCCGGTGTCGGGGGATGTCTCTCCGGTGTCGGGGGATGTCTCTCCGGTGTCGGGGAATGTCTCTCCGGTGTCGGGGGATGTCTCTCCGGTGTCGGGGGATGTCTCTCCGGTGTCGGGGGATGTCTCTCTGGTGTCGGGGGATGTCTCTCCGGTGTCGGGGGATGTCTCTCTGGTGTCGGGGGATGTCTCTCTGGTGTCGGGGGATGTCTCTCCGGTGTCGGGGGATGTTTCTCCGGTGTCGGGGGATGTCTCTCTGGTGTCGGGGGATGTCTCTGGTGTCGGGGGATGTCTCTCTGGTGTCGGGGGATGTCTCTGGTGTCGGGGGATGTCTCTCTGGTGTCGGGGGATGTCTCTCTGGTGTCGGGGGATGTCTCTCTAGTGTCGGGGGGGATGTCTCTCCGGTGTCGGGATGTCTCTCAGGTGTCGGGGGATGTCTCTCTGGTGTCGGGGGATGTCTCTCTGGTGTCGGGGGATGTCTCTCAGGTGTCGGGGGATGTCTCTCTGGTGTCGGGGGATGTCTCTCTGGTGTCGGGGGATGTCTCTCTGGTGTCGGGGGATGTCTCTCTGGTGTCGGGGGTTGTCTCTCTGGTGTCGGGGGATGTCTCTCTGGTGTCGGGGGATGTCTCTATTATACACAGCTCCACCTGTAACACTCATTCATGATCTTGATTTGGGGAGGGGGAGTAATAATCTGCAGCATTATATGTCCTAGGAGGAGTAATAATCTGCAGCATTATGTGTCCTAGGAGGAGTAATAATCTGCAGCATTATATGTCCTAGGAGGAGTAATAACCTGCAGCATTATATGTCCTAGGGGGAGTAATAATCTGCAGCATTATATGTCCTAGGGGGAGTAATAACCTGCAGCATTATATGTCCTAGGGGGAGTAATAACCTGCAGCATTATATGTCCTAGGAGGAGTAATAACCTGCAGCATTATATGTCCTAGGAGGAGTAATAATCTGCAGCATTATATGTCCTAGGAGGAGTAATAACCTGCAGCATTATATGTCCTAGGGGGAGTAATAATCTGCAGCATTATATGTCCTAGGGGGAGTAATAATCTGCAGCATTATACGTCCTAGGAGGAGTAATAACCTGCAGCATTATATGTCCTAGGGGGAGTAATAATCTGCAGCATTATATGTCCTAGGAGGAGTAATAATCTGCAGCATTATATGTCCTAGGAGGAGTAATAATCTGCAGCATTATATGTCCTAGGAGGAGTAATAATCTGCAGCATTATATGTCCTAGGAGGAGTAATAATCTGCAGCATTATACGTCCTAGGAGGAGTAATAACCTGCAGCATTATATGTCCTAGGAGTAATAACCTGCAGCATTATATGTCTTAGGAGGAGTAATAATCTGCAGCATTATATGTCCTAGGAGGAGTAATAATCTGCAGCATTATATGTCCTAGGAGGAGTAATAATCTGCAGCATTATACGTCCTAGGGGGAGTAATAACCTGCAGCATTATACGTCCTAGGAGGAGTAATAATCTGCAGCATTATATGTCCTAGGGGGAGTAATAACCTGCAGCATTATATGTCCTAGGAGTAATAACCTGCAGCATTTTATGTCTTAGGAGGAGTAATAATCTGCAGCATTATATGTCCTAGGAGTAATAACCTGCAGCATTTTATGTCTTAGGAGGAGTAATAATCTGCAGCATTATATGTCCTAGGAGGAGTAATAATCTGCAGCATTATATGTCCTAGGGGGAGTAATAACCTGCAGCATTATACGTCCTAGGGGGAGTAATAATCTGCAGCATTATATGTCCTAGGGGGAGTAATAATCTGCAGCATTATATGTCCTAGGAGTAATAACCTGCAGCATTATATGTCTTAGGAGGAGTAATAATCTGCAGCATTATATGTCCTAGGGGGAGTAATAATCTGCAGCATTATATGTCCTAGGAGGAGTAATAATCTGCAGCATTATATGTCCTAGGAGGAGTAATAATCTGCAGCATTATATGTCCTAGGGGGAGTAATAATCTGCAGCATTATACGTCCTAGGAGGAGTAATAATCTGCAGCATTATATGTCCTAGGAGGAGTAATAACCTGCAGCATTATACGTCCTAGGAGGAGTAATAATCTGCAGCATTATATGTCCTAGGAGAAGTAATAACCTGCAGCATTATATGTCCTAGGAGGAGTAATAACCTGCAGCATTATACGTCCTAGGGGGAGTAATAACCTGCAGCATTATACGTCCTAGGAGGAGTAATAATCTGCAGCATTATATGTCCTAGGGGGAGTAATAATCTGCAGCATTATACGTCCTAGGGGAAGTAATAACCTGCAGCATTATATGTCCTAGGGGGAGTAATAATCTGCAGCATTATATGTCCTAGGGGGAGTAATAATCTGCAGCATTATATGTCCTAGGAGGAGTAATAATCTGCAGCATTATATGTCCTAGGAGTAATAACCTGCAGCATTATATGTCCTAGGAGGAGTAATAACCTGCAGCATTATATGTCCTAGGGGGAGTAATAACCTGCAGCATTATATGTCCTAGGGGGAGTAATAACCTGCAGCATTATACGTCCTAGGAGGAGTAATAATCTGCAGCATTATATGTCCTAGGAGGAGTAATAACCTGCAGCATTATATGTCCTAGGAGGAGTAATAACCTGCAGCATTATATGTCCTAGGAGGAGTAATAACCTACAGCATTATATGTCCTAGGAGGTGTAATAATCTGCAGCATTATATGTCCTAGGAGGAGTAATAATCTGCAGCATTATATGTCCTAGGAGGAGTAATAACCTGCAGCATTATATGTCCTAGGGGGAGTAATAATCTGCAGCATTATATGTCCTAGGAGGAGTAATAATCTGCAGCATTATATGTCCTAGGGGGAGTAATAATCTGCAGCATTATATGTCCTAGGAGGAGTAATAATCTGCAGCATTATATGTCCTAGGAGGAGTAATAATCTGCAGCATTATATGTCCTAGGGGGAGTAATAATCTGCACCATTATATGTCCTAGGAGGAGTAATAATCTGCAGCATTATATGTCCTAGGAGGAGTAATAATCTGCAGCATTATATGTCCTAGGAGTAATAACCTGCAGCATTATATGTCCTAGGAGGAGTAATAACCTGCAGCATTATATGTCCTAGGAGGAGTAATAACCTGCAGCATTATATGTCCTAGGAGGAGTAATAACCTGCAGCATTATATGTCCTAGGAGGAGTAATAACCTGCAGCATTATATGTCCTAGGAGGTGTAATAATCTGCAGCATTATATGTCCTAGGAGGAGTAATAATCTGCAGCATTATATGTCCTAGGAGGAGTAATAACCTGCAGCATTATATGTCCTAGGAGGAGTAATAATCTGCAGCATTATATGTCCTAGGGGGAGTAATAACCTGCAGCATTATATGTCCTAGGGGGAGTAATAATCTGCAGCATTATATGTCCTAGGAGGAGTAATAATCTGCAGCATTATATGTCCTAGGAGGAGTAATAATCTGCAGCATTATATGTCCTAGGAGGAGTAATAATCTGCAGCATTATATGTCCTAGGAGGAGTAATAATCTGCAGCATTATATGTCCTAGGAGGAGTAATAATCTGCAGCATTATATGTCCTAGGAGGAGTAATAACCTGCAGCATTATATGTCCTAGGGGGAGTAATAATCTGCAGCAATATATGTCCTAGGAGGAGTAATAACCTGCAGCATTATATGTCCTAGGGGGAGTAATAATCTGCAGCATTATACGTCCTAGGAGGAGTAATACTCTGCAGCATTATATGTCCTAGGGGGAGTAATAATCTGCAGCATTATACGTCCTAGGGGGAGTAATAATCTGCAGCATTATATGTCCTAGGGGGAGTAATAATCTGCAGCATTATATGTCCTAGGAGGAGTAATAATCTGCAGCATTATATGTCCTAGGAGGAGTAATAACCTGCAGCATTATACGTCCTAGGGGGAGTAATAACCTGCAGCATTATACGTCCTAGGAGGAGTAATAACCTGCAGCATTATATGTCCTAGGGGGAGTAATAATCTGCAGCATTATACGTCCTAGGAGGAGTAATAATCTGCAGCATTATATGTCCTAGGAGAAGTAATAACCTGCAGCATTATATGTCCTAGGAGGAGTAATAATCTGCAGCATTATATGTCCTAGGAGGAGTAATAACCTGCAGCATTATACGTCCTAGGGGGAGTAATAACCTGCAGCATTATATGTCCTAGGAGGAGTAATAATCTGCAGCATTATGTGTCCTAGGAGGAGTAATAATCTGCAGCATTATATGTCCTAGGAGGAGTAATAACCTGCAGCATTATACGTCCTAGGGGGAGTAATAACCTGCAGCATTATATGTCCTAGGAGGAGTAATAATCTGCAGCATTATGTGTCCTAGGAGGAGTAATAATCTGCAGCATTATATGTCCTAGGGGGAGTAATAATCTGCAGCATTATATGTCCTAGGGGGAGTAATAATCTGCAGCATTATATGTCCTAGGGGGAGTAATAATCTGCAGCATTATATGTCCTAGGGGGTGTAATAATCTGCAGCATTATATGTCCTAGGAGTAATAATCTGCAGCATTATATGTCCTAGGGGGAGTTATAATCTGCAGCATTATACGTCCTAGGAGGAGTAATAACCTGCAGCATTATATGTCCTAGGGGGAGTAATAATCTGCAGCATTATATGTCCTAGGAGGAGTAATAATCTGCAGCATTATATGTCCTAGGAGGAGTAATAATCTGCAGCATTATATGTCCTAGGAGGAGTAATAACCTGCAGCATTATATGTCCTAGGGGGAGTAATAACCTGCAGCATTATATGTCCTAGGAGGAGTAATAACCTGCAGCATTATATGTCCTAGGAGGAGTAATAATCTGCAGCATTATATGTCCTAGGAGGAGTAATAATCTGCAGCATTATATATCCTAGGGGGAGTAATAATCTGCAGCATTATATGTCCTAGGAGGAGTAATAATCTGCAGCATTATACGTCCTAGGAGGAGTAATAACCTGCAGCATTATATGTCCTAGGAGTAATAACCTGCAGCATTATATGTCTTAGGAGGAGTAATAATCTGCAGCATTATATGTCCTAGGAGGAGTAATAATCTGCAGCATTATATGTCCTAGGAGCAGTAATAATCTGCAGCATTATACGTCCTAGGGGGAGTAATAACCTGCAGCATTATACGTCCTAGGAGGAGTAATAATCTGCAGCATTATATGTCCTAGGGGGAGTAATAACCTGCAGCATTATATGTCCTAGGAGTAATAACCTGCAGCATTTTATGTCTTAGGAGGAGTAATAATCTGCAGCATTATATGTCCTAGGAGTAATAACCTGCAGCATTTTATGTCTTAGGAGGAGTAATAATCTGCAGCATTATATGTCCTAGGAGGAGTAATAATCTGCAGCATTATATGTCCTAGGGGGAGTAATAACCTGCAGCATTATACGTCCTAGGGGGAGTAATAATCTGCAGCATTATATGTCCTAGGGGGAGTAATAATCTGCAGCATTATATGTCCTAGGAGTAATAACCTGCAGCATTATATGTCTTAGGAGGAGTAATAATCTGCAGCATTATATGTCCTAGGAGGAGTAATAATCTGCAGCATTATATGTCCTAGGAGGAGTAATAACCTGCAGCATTATACGTCCTAGGGGGAGTAATAACCTGCAGCATTATACGTCCTAGGGGGAGTAATAACCTGCAGCATTATACGTCCTAGGAGGAGTAATAATCTGCAGCATTATACGTCCTAGGGGGAGTAATAATCTGCAGCATTATACGTCCTAGGAGGAGTAATAACCTGCAGCATTATATGTCCTAGGAGAAGTAATAACCTGCAGCATTATACGTCCTAGGGGGAGTAATAATCTGCAGCATTATACGTCCTAGGGGAAGTAATAACCTGCAGCATTATATGTCCTAGGGGGAGTAATAATCTGCAGCATTATATGTCCTAGGAGGAGTAATAATCTGCAGCATTATATGTCCTAGGAGTAATAACCTGCAGCATTATATGTCCTAGGAGGAGTAATAACCTGCAGCATTATATGTCCTAGGAGGAGTAATAATCTGCAGCATTATATGTCCTAGGGGGAGTAATAACCTGCAGCATTATATGTCCTAGGGGGAGTAATAACCTGCAGCATTATACGTCCTAGGAGGAGTAATAATCTGCAGCATTATATGTCCTAGGGGGAGTAATAATCTGCAGCATTATATGTCCTAGGAGGAGTAATAATCTGCAGCATTATATGTCCTAGGGGGAGTAATAATCTGCACCATTATATGTCCTAGGAGGAGTAATAATCTGCAGCATTATATGTCCTAGGGGGAGTAATAATCTGCAGCATTATATGTCCTAGGAGGAGTAATAATCTGCAGCATTATATGTCCTAGGAGTAATAACCTGCAGCATTATATGTCCTAGGAGGAGTAATAACCTGCAGCATTATATGTCCTAGGAGGAGTAATAACCTGCAGCATTATATGTCCTAGGAGGAGTAATAACCTGCAGCATTATATGTCCTAGAAGGAGTAATAACCTGCAGCATTATATGTCCTAGGAGGTGTAATAATCTGCAGCATTATATGTCCTAGGAGGAGTAATAATCTGCAGCATTATATGTCCTAGGAGGAGTAATAACCTGCAGCATTATATGTCCTAGGAGGAGTAATAATCTGCAGCATTATATGTCCTAGGGGGAGTAATAACCTGCAGCATTATATGTCCTAGGAGGAGTAATAACCTGCAGCATTATATGTCCTAGGAGGAGTAATAATCTGCAGCATTATATGTCCTAGGAGGAGTAATAATCTGCAGCATTATATATCCTAGGGGGAGTAATAATCTGCAGCATTATATGTCCTAGGAGGAGTAATAATCTGCAGCATTATACGTCCTAGGAGGAGTAATAACCTGCAGCATTATATGTCCTAGGAGTAATAACCTGCAGCATTATATGTCTTAGGAGGAGTAATAATCTGCAGCATTATATGTCCTAGGAGGAGTAATAATCTGCAGCATTATATGTCCTAGGAGCAGTAATAATCTGCAGCATTATACGTCCTAGGGGGAGTAATAACCTGCAGCATTATACGTCCTAGGAGGAGTAATAATCTGCAGCATTATATGTCCTAGGGGGAGTAATAACCTGCAGCATTATATGTCCTAGGAGTAATAACCTGCAGCATTTTATGTCTTAGGAGGAGTAATAATCTGCAGCATTATATGTCCTAGGGAGTAATAACCTGCAGCATTTTATGTCTTAGGAGGAGTAATAATCTGCAGCATTATATGTCCTAGGAGGAGTAATAATCTGCAGCATTATATGTCCTAGGGGGAGTAATAACCTGCAGCATTATACGTCCTAGGGGGAGTAATAATCTGCAGCATTATATGTCCTAGGGGGAGTAATAATCTGCAGCATTATATGTCCTAGGAGTAATAACCTGCAGCATTATATGTCTTAGGAGGAGTAATAATCTGCAGCATTATATGTCCTAGGAGGAGTAATAATCTGCAGCATTATATGTCCTAGGAGGAGTAATAACCTGCAGCATTATACGTCCTAGGGGGAGTAATAACCTGCAGCATTATACGTCCTAGGGGGAGTAATAACCTGCAGCATTATACGTCCTAGGAGGAGTAATAATCTGCAGCATTATACGTCCTAGGGGGAGTAATAATCTGCAGCATTATACGTCCTAGGAGGAGTAATAACCTGCAGCATTATATGTCCTAGGAGAAGTAATAACCTGCAGCATTATACGTCCTAGGGGGAGTAATAATCTGCAGCATTATACGTCCTAGGGGAAGTAATAACCTGCAGCATTATATGTCCTAGGGGGAGTAATAATCTGCAGCATTATATGTCCTAGGAGGAGTAATAATCTGCAGCATTATATGTCCTAGGAGTAATAACCTGCAGCATTATATGTCCTAGGAGGAGTAATAACCTGCAGCATTATATGTCCTAGGAGGAGTAATAATCTGCAGCATTATATGTCCTAGGGGGAGTAATAACCTGCAGCATTATATGTCCTAGGGGGAGTAATAACCTGCAGCATTATACGTCCTAGGAGGAGTAATAATCTGCAGCATTATATGTCCTAGGGGGAGTAATAATCTGCAGCATTATATGTCCTAGGAGGAGTAATAATCTGCAGCATTATATGTCCTAGGAGGGAGTAATAATCTGCAGCATTATATGTCCTAGGAGGAGTAATAATCTGCAGCATTATATGTCCTAGGGGGAGTAATAATCTGCAGCATTATATGTCCTAGGAGGAGTAATAATCTGCAGCATTATATGTCCTAGGGAGTAATAACCTGCAGCATTATATGTCCTAGGAGGAGTAATAACCTGCAGCATTATATGTCCTAGGAGGAGTAATAACCTGCAGCATTATATGTCCTAGGAGGAGTAATAACCTGCAGCATTATATGTCCTAGGAGGAGTAATAACCTGCAGCATTATATGTCCTAGGAGGTGTAATAATCTGCAGCATTATATGTCCTAGGAGGAGTAATAATCTGCAGCATTATATGTCCTAGGAGGAGTAATAACCTGCAGCATTATATGTCCTAGGAGGAGTAATAATCTGCAGCATTATATGTCCTAGGGGGAGTAATAATCTGCAGCATTATACGTCCTAGGAGGAGTAATAATCTGCAGCATTATATGTCCTAGGAGGGAGTAATAACCTGCAGCATTATATGTCCTAGGAGGAGTAATAATCTGCAGCATTATATGTCCTAGGGGGAGTAATAATCTGCAGCATTATACGTCCTAGGAGGAGTAATAATCTGCAGCATTATATGTCCTAGGGGGAGTAATAACCTGCAGCATTATACGTCCTAGGAGGAGTAATAATCTGCAGCATTATATGTCCTAGGGGGAGTAATAATCTGCAGCATTATACGTCCTAGGAGGAGTAATAATCTGCAGCATTATATGTCCTAGGAGGAGTAATAACCTGCAGCATTATATGTCCTAGGAGGAGTAATAATCTGCAGCATTATATGTCCTAGGAGGAGTAATAACCTGCAGCATTATACGTCCTAGGGGGAGTAATAACCTGCAGCATTATACGTCCTAGGAGGAGTAATACTCTGCAGCATTATATGTCCTAGGGGGAGTAATAATCTGCAGCATTATACGTCCTAGGGGGAGTAATAATCTGCAGCATTATATGTCCTAGGGGGAGTAATAATCTGCAGCATTATATGTCCTAGGAGGAGTAATAATCTGCAGCATTATATGTCCTAGGAGGAGTAATAACCTGCAGCATTATATGTCCTAGGAGGAGTAATAACCTGCAGCATTATACGTCCTAGGGGGAGTAATAACCTGCAGCATTATACGTCCTAGGAGGAGTAATAACTGCAGCATTATATGTCCTAGGGGGAGTAATAATCTGCAGCATTATACGTCCTAGGAGGAGTAATAATCTGCAGCATTATATGTCCTAGGAGAAGTAATAACCTGCAGCATTATATGTCCTAGGAGGAGTAATAATCTGCAGCATTATATGTCCTAGGAGGAGTAATAACCTGCAGCATTATACGTCCTAGGGGGAGTAATAACCTGCAGCATTATACGTCCTAGGAGGAGTAATAATCTGCAGCATTATATGTCCTAGGGGGAGTAATAATCTGCAGCATTATACGTCCTAGGGGAAGTAATAACCTGCAGCATTATATGTCCTAGGGGAGTAATAATCTGCAGCATTATATGTCCTAGGGGGAGTAATAATCTGCAGCATTATATGTCCTAGGAGGAGTAATAATCTGCAGCATTATATGTCCTAGGAGGAGTAATAATCCTGCAGCATTATACGTCCTAGGGGGAGTAATAACCTGCAGCATTATATGTCCTAGGGGGAGTAATAATCTGCAGCATTATATGTCCTAGGGGGAGTAATAATCTGCAGCATTATATGTCCTAGGAGGAGTAATAATCTGCAGCATTATATGTCCTAGGAGGAGTAATAATCTGCAGCATTATATGTCCTAGGAGGAGTAATAACCTGCAGCATTATATGTCCTAGGAGGAGTAATAATCTGCAGCATTATATGTCCTAGGAGTAATAACCTGCAGCATTATATGTCCTAGGAGGAGTAATAACCTGCAGCATTATATGTCCTAGGAGGAGTAATAACCTGCAGCATTATATGTCCTAGGGGAGTAATAATCTGCAGCATTATATGTCCTAGGAGGAGTAATAACCTGCAGCATTATATGTCCTAGGAGGTGTAATAATCTGCAGCATTATATGTCCTAGGAGGAGTAATAATCTGCAGCATTATATGTCCTAGGAGGAGTAATAACCTGCAGCATTATATGTCCTAGGAGGTGTAATAATCTGCAGCATTATATGTCCTAGGAGGAGTAATAATCTGCAGCATTATATGTCCTAGGAGGAGTAATAATCTGCAGCATTATATGTCCTAGGAGGAGTAATAACCTGCAGCATTATATGTCCTAGGAGGAGTAATAACCTGCAGCATTATATGTCCTAGGAGGAGTAATAACCTGCAGCATTATATGTCCTAGGAGGTGTAATAATCTGCAGCATTATATGTCCTAGGAGGAGTAATAATCTGCAGCATTATATGTCCTAGGAGGAGTAATAATCTGCAGCATTATATGTCCTAGGAGGAGTAATAACCTGCAGCATTATATGTCCTAGGGGGAGTAATAATCTGCAGCATTATATGTCCTAGGAGGAGTAATAATCTGCAGCATTATATGTCCTAGGAGGAGTAATAACCTGCAGCATTATACGTCCTAGGGGGAGTAATAACCTGCAGCATTATATGTCCTAGGAGGAGTAATAATCTGCAGCATTATATGTCCTAGGGGGAGTAATAATCTGCAGCATTATACGTCCTAGGAGGAGTAATAATCTGCAGCATTATATGTCCTAGGAGAAGTAATAACCTGCAGCATTATATGTCCTAGGAGGAGTAATAATCTGCAGCATTATATGTCCTAGGAGGAGTAATAACCTGCAGCATTATACGTCCTAGGGGGGAGAAGTAATAGCCTGCAGCATTATACGTCCTAGGAGGAGTAATAATCTGCAGCATTATATGTCCTAGGGGGAGTAATAATCTGCAGCATTATACGTCCTAGGGGGAGTAATAATCTGCAGCATTATATGTCCTAGGGGGAGTAATAATCTGCAGCATTATATGTCCTAGGAGGAGTAATAATCTGCAGCATTATATGTCCTAGGAGGAGTAATAACCTGCAGCATTATACGTCCTAGGGGGAGTAATAACCTGCAGCATTATACGTCCTAGGAGGAGTAATAATCTGCAGCATTATATGTCCTAGGAGGAGTAATAATCTGCAGCATTATATGTCCTAGGAGGAGTAATAACCTGCAGCATTATACGTCCTAGGGGGTGTAATAACCTGCAGCATTATACGTCCTAGGAGGAGTAATAATCTGCAGCATTATATATCCTAGGGGGAGTAATAATCTGCAGCATTATACGTCCTAGGAGGAGTAATAATCTGCAGCATTATATGTCCTAGGAGAAGTAATAACCTGCAGCATTATATGTCCTAGGAGGAGTAATAATCTGCAGCATTATATGTCCTTGGAGGAGTAATAATCTGCAGCATTATATGTCCTAGGAGGAGTAATAATCTGCAGCATTATATGTCCTAGGAGGAGTAATAATCTGCAGCATTATATGTCCTAGGGAGTAATAACCTGCAGCATTATATGTCCTAGGAGGAGTAATAACCTGCAGCATTATATGTCCTAGGAGGAGTAATAACCTGCAGCATTATATGTCCTAGGAGGAGTAATAACCTGCAGCATTATATGTCCTAGGAGGAGTAATAACCTGCAGCATTATATGTCCTAGGAGGAGTAATAATCTGCAGCATTATATGTCCTAGGAGGAGTAATAATCTGCAGCATTATATGTCCTAGGAGGTGTAATAATCTGCAGCATTATATGTCCTAGGAGGAGTAATAATCTGCAGCATTATATGTCCTAGGAGGAGTAATAATCTGCAGCATTATATGTCCTAGGAGGAGTAATAACCTGCAGCATTATATGTCCTAGGGGGAGTAATAATCTGCAACATTATATGTCCTAGGAGGAGTAATAATCTGCAGCATTATATGTCCTAGGAGGAGTAATAATCTGCAGCATTATATGTCCTAGGAGGAGTAATAACCTGCAGCATTATATGTCCTAGGGGGAGTAATAATAAGCAGCATTATATGTCCTAGGGGGAGTAATAATCTGCAGCATTATATGTCCTAGGGGGAGTAATAATCTGCAGCATTATATGTCCTAGGAGGAGTAATAATCTGCAGCATTATATGTCCTAGGAGGAGTAATAACCTGCAGCATTATACGTCCTAGGGGGAGTAATAACCTGCAGCATTATACAGTCCTAGGAGGAGTAATAATCTGCAGCATTATATGTCCTAGGGGGAGTAATAATCTGCAGCATTATATGTCCTAGGAGGAGTAATAACCTGCAGCATTATATGTCCTAGGAGAAGTAATAACCTGCAGCATTATATGTCCTAGGGGAGTAATAATCTGCAGCATTATATGTCCTAGGAGGAGTAATAACCTGCAGCATTATACGTCCTAGGGGGAGTAATAATCTGCAGCATTATATGTCCTAGGAGAAGTAATAACCTGCAGCATTATATGTCCTAGAAGGAGTAATAATCTGCAGCATTATATGTCCTAGGAGGAGTAATAACCTGCAGCATTATACGTCCTAGGGGGAGTAATAACCTGCAGCATTATACGTCCTAGGAGGAGTAATAATCTGCAGCATTATATGTCCTAGGGGGAGTAATAATCTGCAGCATTATACGTCCTAGGGGGAGTAATAATCTGCAGCATTATATGTCCTAGGGGGAGTAATAATCTGCAGCATTATATGTCCTAGGAGGAGTAATAATCTGCAGCATTATATGTCCTAGGAGGAGTAATAACCTGCAGCATTATATGATCTAGGAGGAGTAATAATCTGCAGCATTATATGTCCTAGGGGGAGTAATAACCTGCAGCATTATACGTCCTAGGAGGAGTAATAATCTGCAGCATTATATGATCTAGGAGGAGTAATAATCTGCAGCATTATATGTCCTAGGAGGAGTAATAACCTGCAGCATTATACGTCCTAGGGGGAGTAATAACCTGCAGCATTATACGTCCTAGGAGGAGTAATAATCTGCAGCATTATATGTCCTAGGAGGAGTAATAATCTGCAGCATTATATGTCCTAGGAGGAGTAATAACCTGCAGCATTATATGTCCTAGGAGGAGTAATAACCTGCAGCATTATATGTCCTAGGAGGAGTAATAACCTGCAGCATTATATGTCCTAGGAGGAGTAATAACCTGCAGCATTATATGTCCTAGGAGGTGTAATAATCTGCAGCATTATATGTCCTAGGAGGAGTAATAATCTGCAGCATTATATGTCCTAGGAGGAGTAATAATCTGCAGCATTATATGTCCTAGGAGGAGTAATAACCTGCAGCATTATATGTCCTAGGAGGGAGTAATAATCTGCAGCATTATATGTCCTAGGGGGAGTAATAATCTGCAACATTATATGTCCTAGGAGGAGTAATAATCTGCAGCATTATATGTCCTAGGAGGAGTAATAACCTGCAGCATTATATGTCCTAGGGGGAGTAATAATCTGCAGCATTATATGTCCTAGGGGGAGTAATAATCTGCAGCATTATATGTCCTAGGAGGAGTAATAATCTGCAGCATTATATGTCCTAGGAGGAGTAATAACCTGCAGCATTATACGTCCTAGGGGGAGTAATAACCTGCAGCATTATACGTCCTAGGAGGAGTAATAATCTGCAGCATTATATGTCCTAGGGGGAGTAATAATCTGCAGCATTATACGTCCTAGGAGGAGTAATAATCTGCAGCATTATATGTCCTAGGAGAAGTAATAACCTGCAGCATTATATGTCCTAGGAGGAGTAATAATCTGCAGCATTATATGTCCTAGGAGGAGTAATAACCTGCAGCATTATACGTCCTAGGGGGAGTAATAACCTGCAGCATTATACGTCCTAGGAGGAGTAATAATCTGCAGCATTATATGTCCTAGGGGGAGTAATAATCTGCAGCATTATACGTCCTAGGGGGAGTAATAATCTGCAGCATTATATGTCCTAGGGGGAGTAATAATCTGCAGCATTATATGTCCTAGGAGGAGTAATAATCTGCAGCATTATATGTCCTAGGAGGAGTAATAACCTGCAGCATTATACGTCCTAGGGGGATTAATAACCTGCAGCATTATACGTCCTAGGAGGAGTAATAATCTGCAGCATTATATGTCCTAGGGGGAGTAATAATCTGCAGCATTATACGTCCTAGGAGGAGTAATAACCTGCAGCATTATACGTCCTAGGAGGAGTAATAATCTGCAGAATTATATGTCCTAGGGGATGTAATAATCTGCAGCATTATACGTCCTAGGGGAAGTAATAACCTGCAGCATTATATGTCCTAGGGGGAGTAATAATCTGCAGCATTATATGTCCTAGGGGGAGTAATAATCTGCAGCATTATATGTCCTAGGAGGAGTAATAATCTGCAGCATTATATGTCCTAGGAGGAGTAATAATCTGCAGCATTATATGTCCTAGGAGGAGTAATAATCTGCAGCATTATATGTCCTAGGAGGAGTAATAATCTGCAGCATTATATGTCCTAGGAGGAGTAATAATCTGCAGCATTATACGTCCTAGGAGGAGTAATAACCTGCAGCATTATACGTCCTAGGGGGAGTAATAACCTGCAGCATTATACGTCCTAGGAGGAGTAATAATCTGCAGCATTATATGTCCTAGGGGG